>NC_073255.2:178883484-179186515 GCF_029289425.2 Pan paniscus
CCACTGTGCCCGGCCTCAGATTTTTATAATAAACTTATAGAAAGTTTTTGAAACTTCTTTAGACATAAACTTTTACCTATATATTTCAATATTGTAAGTGATAATATGGAGGAAAATGTTGAATGGAGATACATTGATGATTCTGCCTCAACGTAATTTAGAAGAGGTAGACCCTAAATGTGAAGAAGCACTAGAAATAGCTTAACCAACTTGTATCGTATTTAAATTGTACTATTTAAATTCGTATTAAAGTGTTTTATTATTTAAATAGTTTATTGTATTTATTATTATTTAGAAGAAAAATATGTGTTACAAATTGGTTAAGATATTTCCTCTGTACTGCAAAAGGTGTTGGTGATTCAGCATTTTATAAAAATTCTTCCACTAGTGTCTATGAAGTTTTTTTCCTGAGCCACTAACACACTTTATATACATTTTCATCCTAGTGCTTTCTTGATGTTACTAAATATTCCTTCCTGTAATAATCCTTAAATGTTTTCAGCCCATCCATTCATAACACAGTAATAGCAATGAAGCTTACACGGGCACAGACAATAACAATTATGCCATGAGTGCTGCTTGGCTCACAGTAATTCTATGGTTGTCGATTCAAGACACGCTCTTGTCGGATGAATGTTAAATATGTGAAAAATCTGTACCTTGGGATTAATGCAGTGTAGTGGTCCTGACACTTATCATCCCGATGGTAAATGAAACTTTCTTCCTTGTGTGCTTACTTATTATTTTTTTTCCTGAACTTTTTTCTTTTATAATCCTTCCTGATGATTAAGCCTGAAACAAAAGTGTTCTTTCAGTTTTGCATTCTTTACAGTTATTTCCTCATACTTGTGGTTTTCTTGTCAACAACTTCCCCAACTATACCATAAAGGACTTTGTCCAATCCTGTTGCTGACCAGCTCAGGGACAGACATGCAAGCTGATGAGGGCACATGCAGTGAAACCTTCTTGACAACATCTGCCTAGGAAGACGCAGGAATAGTGGACACTTGCTGGGCAAACACTGGGGTTCTATAGTGGAATAGGAGAAGGAGGAAACAGAAGGATGGTGCCAAGGAAAATCAACACCTCAGCAGAATGGAAAAGAGGGCATTCTCTCCAGTTTGTGCAGTTGTTTCTCTTCAGCGGTTGCATATTGAACATTTTTTTTTTGACCGAGTCTCACTCTGTTGCCCAGGCTGAAGTGCACTGGTGCAATCTTAGCTCACTGCAGTCTCCGCCTCCCAAGTTCAAGTGATTCTCCTGCCTCAGCCTCCCTAGTAGCTGGGATTACAGGCTCCCGCCACCATGCCTGGCTAATTTTTGTATTTTTATTAGAGCCGGGGTTTCACCATGTTGGCCAGGCTGGTCTGAAACTCCTGACCTCAAATGATCCACCCACCTGGGCCTCCCAGAGTGTTGGGATTACCGGCGTGAGCCACCGCACCCGGCCCATATTGAATTATTTAAAGGCCCATCTCTACCACTGAATAATCTTTGTACTCTAAAAAATTAGAAAACACCCTTCTCATCTGAAACTTTGAAGGCAGTCTTTTAACTAGACAATACAATGTAGAAGTATTAGGGGGTTATTTGGACCGGATACTTGCACCTGATTTATTTGCATGCAGGAAATTTCACCACCAGATGCCCAATTCTTTTCCTTTGGTTCCTAACAGGTATTAAGCATCGATGTGACTGACAGAAACATCAGCCTACATAATTTTACTTCATTGACGTGGATAATCACTCTGTGAATTTTTACAGCAAGATTCTAACTAACTATGAATGACTTTGAAACTACTTATACTTCATACTCATAAAAATTATTGTGTGTTGCTAATTTGTTCATACCCACTATTGGTGAAATATTTCTGTTAATTTTGTTATATGTTTTTTGTGTGAACCCTAAAGGTTAAACCTTAGCCCTGTGGGATAGGCAGTTAGGGAGGTGTGGAAAATCTATGCATTACCTTAATGTCTCTGTGTGGTTAGTATGGTAGTGACTGTTCATTGTATGACATTTACTGAAGATGAACTGGGTCCATGATGAAGTGTGTGTATGTCCACGTTTGTAATCATAGAATGGACCCCATTCTTTTGTTAAATACACAAGAGAAAGCTTTCCGTGACAGTTCCAGGTCTTGAAGCTAATCAGCATCTCAAGAAAGTATCCAGAAAGAACATCTGCTAGTTGGTTATAGGCGGTGGGAGGAATAATATACCTAATTGGTTATAGGTGGGGGAAGCATGATAAGCAAAGAAAAGGCAAACACAAGGAAAGATCAGATGAAACAGAAGATGATAGTAAAAGTGATCTTAAGTAAGAACATAATGTAAAATTGTCAGCAGCCTCATGGGGAGGAAAAAGGAAGAGTCAACTCACCTGAAGAAGAGGGTCTTGAGAAATCCTTAGCATAAAGGGCTACTGGTGAGATTGAGATCTGAGCAGGCAAAGCTCAGAAGAGAGTTTGGAGGTTAAAAATAATTTATTTTTGCAGTAGTGTGCTTTGAAATGTGTAAATCTTATTTCTAATGTATATAACCACATTTCACATAAAAATATGCAATTTATATGCCAGATAAAAATAAAACAAGTGAATTTGCAAGTGATTTTGAATTTTGTGCTATTTTGACCATGAGTAATCTCTGTTTGGGGTTAAGGTTCTTGTTTAGCAAACTCTTATGAATTTGTCTTTCTGGTTCTCTTCGGCATCACAGAACCTGCAGCCAAATCCACCAATAGGATGATAACCTTTATAATTATCCTTTTTTTTAGATCTCTGCAAGGAGTCTTTTATAAGATGTAGGTTTGTGGAAGGGTCTATTGATTACTATTTTAATCATCATAGCAGTTGCTATATTTAGGAAAATACCAACTCCAGTAAAAATAGGAGTTGCGACCTTCTTGCTTAAAATTCTATAGGGTTAAAATGTGAGATAAGGAAATTATATATTAATGTTCAACAGGAATATTAACTTTTGATGTTACCTGAAAATGAGTTGAAAATGAATGTGTGTGGAATGAATGAACCTACTTCTCTGTGTTTTCTTCTTTTCTTATAACCAGGAAGCCATTCATTCTCCCTGCACACTCATGTGTCAGCACCTGCATAAGGCTAGAGACAAACAATATTGTTAAATCATCTAATTATCACAATAAGGGGCATTTGGATGAGGGCCTGAGCTAACTAGGAAACTGGTGAAATATGGAAAAGTAGCCATGGGAATCCTTTGATCAAAAAGGTGGGAAACTTGTTGGCTTTCCTCTAACAAACTCAGGAAGGCCACAAAGATGAAAACGTTATTTACTTGATATTTAAAAAATATTTAATGTTACCATCAAGGATATGTTGGTGGAATTTGGCTCTGGCTGCCACAAAATGCTTAAGGAGAGGCATTCTGACTATATAATTCTGATGGCTAAGGCCCTAGCGAGGCCAGTGGGGTTTTGGAGCACATGAAGGGTCAGGGACCCCACTGACAGCCTAGTGAAACCTACAGAATTCTTCCTCACAACATTGTTTTTAAATGCATCAAGCAAAATGCATGCTATTTCAAAGAAAACTTATCATATTATGATACACTTATCCAAATATTAAAGATGATATAGTAACCCATGAGATGTGTTTTTTTCATTATCAAATTAAATGAAAAGATCCAACAGTGAAAGTAACAATGCTATAATTTCAATGTAATGATCAACATCAACAATATTTTGAGATATCCACTACAATTTCATAATGTAATATGGAAAGATCTGTGATTGCATTTTTGACAAACTCATGTGCTATGAAAACTACTGTGTTTTGTTGTCTACATTCATAACCTAACAAAATGCTAAATTTCAGCCAGAAATGTGTGAAAAAGAGATTATCTGTTGGAACCAATATGGCTTACCGGAGTTAACGCAGAAAGAGCTTGCTGACGTCACAGCCTGAATTTCCACCACAGTTTCATACTAACTCCCTCCCAAATTTGCACATGGGACCCATGATGAGGCATGAAGAGATAACTGTGCATGCCTGCGGACTTTCTAGATTTCCTCTTTCTTTTACCAATCACCTGCTAATCCCAGAATCCACCCCCTAAGTCTTCTGATAAAAATACTTCCTTAAAGCCAGCACGGGAAGACAGGTTTGAGCTGGACTCCTGTGTCCTGTGAGTCGACTTTGCAATAAAAGCTTTTCTTCGAAACCCTTTATCAGACTATTGGCTTCTAGTGCATCGAAGAGTGAGCCCTTTCGCTCAATAATACCCCCAGAGGTTGTTCCTCAGACCACACTCTGAGAACCACCTCTCATGGAACCATATGCATTTGTGGCCATCCCAGAGCAGCCCCTACAACATGGACCTATGCTTACAACTCCTGGCCAGCCATTCGGGAAGAGGCTGGGGGCCTTCCTTTTCCACATATGCTCTGTTTTTCAGATCACATAATTTTACTTTCTTCATAGGTGTGCCAAAATAAAAAAATAACACTCTCAAACTCTTTCACTTAAATAGGAAGACATCTATTCCTTTCTTATTAATGTTATAACACTAAATGTCATATATACCTACAAAGATAAGGTTATGTTGGCTGTGGCAGATGTCGTCAAGATCTCATCAATATTTCTTTGTTCTTGTCATAGCAGCAGAGTCATTGAGAGTTTTGCATCTGGCCTTGGAGAATGGTGTTCTGGAAGTTAAGGGTGACTCATATTACTAGTTTCTGATCTGATGATTCCAACCAGCAGCTTGCTGTGACAACTGTTTGAGTTCCGCCAATAGCTAACTTTGCCGTGCCTTGTTACCGATAGACAACTGGAAGATGTCGGGTCACGTGCCTGTCTCTACCCTTCAAAGTGGCTCTGTTATTTTCTCATTGGTCAACACCAGTATGGTGATTCAATATCTTCCAGTTACTAGTTAGCAAGAATGGATGGTGAAGGTAGCTATTTTCTGCACTTCAGGAAACAGGTTATAGATTAGCTGGGCCTGTTGGTTACCACTATTAGCATAAATGAAGTCACAAATGTGCACGGCATGTGGGGAGTTACAGGTAAAATATCACACTAAAAATAGATCTTATGTAACAATAAATCTCCCTTCTTGACCTTTTGCCAGGATGTCTTCCCAATTTGAAATGAGATCTTGGTACATTTCCCCTCTAACAAAGGCCACCTTGTACTGGGGCAAATGAAAAGCTGAATATGTCATTCCAGCAGTTCATAAATGCAGAAACCGAGTCTCTCTTTCTCTCTCTCTCTCTCTCTCTCTGTCCCTCTCTCTCTGTCTCTCACTTTCTCTCTCTCTCTCCGTGTGTGTGTGTATGTGTGCTTTTCCACATACTGAACATTTGAAGCAAACACAAGAGATTCACTACTGTGAACACTGTTATTTATACTTCTTAGGTGCCACCAAAAGAGCCCTCTGTACCCTCATATATTACTGGCAGGAATGGGGGTGTAAAATGGTGCTGCCACATTAGAAAGCAGTTTTGCAGTTCTTCAAAAAGTTAAAGACTTGTCACATGACCCATGATTCCACTCCTAGGTATATTCCAGGCAGAATTTTAAAAAAACATGTCAGCTCATAGCAGCATCGTTCATAACAGGCAAAAAGTGTCAACAACCTAGGTGTATATCAACGGATACATGCCTAAACAAAATGTGGTCTATCCATGCAGTGGATACTATCCAGACATGGAAAGGAACAAACACTGATACCTGAAATGGTGTGGATGAACTTTGAAAATAGTATGCCAAGTAAAAGAAGCCAGACACAGATGGCCACATATTGTATTACTGCATTTATATGAAATGTTCACAATAGGCAAATCCATAAGGACAGAAAGTAGGTTAGTGGCTGCAGAAACAGGGGGAGATGGGAATGGGGAGTGACCACTAATTATTTTTGGGCGTGGCAAAAATGTTCTGGAATTAGATAGTGGTGATAGTTTCAGAATTTTGTAAATATATTTTTAAAAACACTGAATTGTATACTTTAAAAGAGTGAATCTTATGGTTTGGAAATTATATGTCAATTAAAAAATCCACTTTAGCTGGCTTAAGAAAAATTTTAAAAAGATATTGGTGACTCATTGAAACTCTGGTAGGACTAGAGAGTCAGGTTTGTAGGCCATGTGGCTAGGGACAAGCCCCAGGTTACCCTGTAGCGGTTTCTACTGCCACTGCCCTGAGCACATATCTGGCAGCTTGCAACCCCAAATACTGAGCATAGGATGCCACTAGGTCTCTTGTCCCTGCTGCCTCTGAAATGAGCTATCCTTCCAACATCCTGGATTTTACATGGTACCTCCTTATCTACACCTTCTTCTGGATGTAAGTCACTCACAGGAATACCTCATTCACAAAGCTCCAGCCACTTGCCTCTACCTTGGGTGAAAGAAAGGCTGTGAAAGAGAATTTCTAGCTGTTTCTTTGGGGAGGCAGAATTTGGAGAAAAAGTCCTTAAGTTGATTTAAGTAAGAGGTTATTTTTTTTCTTTTTAAAGAAAGATCCTCTGTTTTTAAATTTTTTTCAACTTTTATTTTAGATTCAGGGTCTAAGATTCAGGGTGCATATACAGGTTCATTTCAAGGGTATATTGTGTGATGCTGAGGTTTGGGGTGTGATTGAACCTGTCACCTAGGTAGTGAGTGTAGTACCCAATAGGTAATGTTTCTACCTTTGTCTCCCTCCCCACCTCCCCCATCTTAGCAAGAGGTTTTGAAAGATGCTGAGCCATCAAAGAACATGACAAATATCCACTAGAGGCATCTTCCCACTTTAGGTTTGTATACGTTCTTTCTCTTTTATTTTTTCTGAGATGGAGTTTTTCTCTTGTTGCCCAGGCTGGAGTGCAATAGGGCAATCTCAATTCACTGCCAGCTCCACCTCCCGAGTTCAAGCGATTCTCCTGCCTCAGCCTCCTGGGTAGCTGGGATTACAGCCACCTGCTACCATGCCTGGCTGTGCAGATGGGGTTTCACCACGTTGGCCAGGCTGGTCTCAAACTCCTGACCTCAGGTGATCCGCCCACCTCGGCCTCCCAAAGTGCTGGGATTACAGGTGTGAGCCACTGCGCCTGGACAGGTTTGTATAATTTCTACTTTAATGGTACTTCACTATTTAGAATAATTGGTGGAAAGGATCATTTGAATTAATGAAAAGCTGAGTTATACCAAGAGAACTCTGGAGGATGAAAATGGAGAAAAGAACAAAGTGATGAACTGAGAGCTAATCCTTCTTTCACTTACTTATTAAATAAATAGCTATATATTTAAAAAGAACTATGGATATTGGGCAGAGTGCTAAGCACAGGAGGTACAACAGTGAAGAAGATAGACAAGACCCTAGCTCTTGAGCCCTTTAGGCTACATGTATAGAGAGGAAACATAACGTGACAAGTAATCAGATATGAACAGGGATACAGAAGAGGGACAATGATTAGAAAAAAAACCACCTTCCCCTTTTATTAACAAAAGGAGCTTTCATTGTATGTCACATGGAGAGCAAGCGTTCTTCTATGACTTATTGGAATATGCACTCCCCTCCTCCAGTTGCTGTCAACTTTATAAGGCAATAAATTAATCGTGGCAGAAGCTGGCTACCTCAGCCCAGTTACCTTTGCTCAGTGCTCCCTATGAATTGCTGAGGGAGAGATACAGCATAGAAAAAAACAAGGTGATGCGGTGAGTACGCTTCTCCACGCAAGCAGGGCTTTGAACAAGGGCAGGAGGGTCCCTTTCTTTTTGTGTGATTTTCTGTCTGCTGCTCTGTTAAGTGATCTGGATGCCCGTGTTTTTCTTCTGGACTTAATATTTTCTTCCTTTTCCATAAAAGATGAGGAGTGAGGATGAGATAGTTGATGGAGAGGAGAGACATGTGTGTGTGTGTGTGTGTGTGTGTGTGTGTGTGGTGTCAGTGTTTGGAGGACAGGTTGGGGTAGGTCTGGTGTGAGATCCTCCTCTGTCACTGGGAGAAATTAAGGACAGAGGAAACAGATGGGATCCTTCTGGAAACTATCTCAAGATGGCATGGATTTGGAGGAAGGTGAATTCCTCCCAGCTTTGGGCAGGAAGGGTTTCTAAGTAGGCAAGAATTTCTACCTTTGGGAATCCCCATCCTGTCCTCTGCCTGAATGACCATAGCTCCTAAGGGAGGAAAACACCCAGGGTTATTCCCAGAGCGTTCCTGTACTTCCTGAGCTAAGGTGCTGAACCTGCTCCCTCAGGAGGATTGAGGAGCTGTGGAGTAGGTCCCTGCAGCTGATTTTTAGAGGCTAGAAAGAAAAAAGTCTCCCTGTGGAGAGAAATAATACTTGCAGAAAGAGACCAATTGATGAATAATGCCTCTGCTGTGGTATTGAGTTGTGGGCTGTATGTATAAGAAACGAAGTTTGATACCATAGCACTCTTAGGGTAGGTCCTTCCTACTTCTTTCTCTACCTGAAATTCCACCACTGGAGACCGACCCTCTAAGTCTTTAAGCTCTGCAGCCTAGGATACATTGTCGAGAGAGTATTCAAGCACTATTTTAAAAAGTAGCGGCTCTCGGTGTTTGTCTCAGTTCCACCACTAACCGTGACTAGACAAAATTTCTTAATATTCATCTATAAAATGGAAATCATGATATCTGTCTGATCAGCTTCAATGCAGGGATTTTATGAGAATACAGTCATATGATATATATTTTATAGGGATTAGAGTATATCTTTTAAATAATTTAGACTAAAAGAGAGACAACTGATTAATTTAGGTAAATAGTAAAGAATAGTTAATAAACCTCAATTTTAATCCCAAACCTCGTGTCTCCAAGGGCTAAGGGTTCTTCCTAAATGCCTGTTGGCAAATTACCTGTAGGTCCTAGTTCCTTACCTCTATTTCAATATTAAAGTGCTTCTTCTATGGAATTATTACACATTAACCTAAAGGCTACTGTAATTAAAAATTGATGCTATATACCTATATAAAAATATTTGTAGAAATGGTCGTGGCATTGGGGAGGAGTTGAGAAGAGCAGAGAGGCAGGGAAATGAAAAGTAAGAGGAGATGCAAAATCAACATAAAAATAAGAGAGAGAACAGTCTTTGTCCCTGCTGACTTATATTTAATAGCTTGTTGCTGCATAAGTGCTGGTTTAGTATGGTGGGAATATGGGGAGAGGAGACGCTGAGCAGCTGGGGTTAGGACGTGCCATGAAGACCTTTGATCACAAAGCTAAAGGGTTTTTGGTTTATTCAGAGATCCATTAAAGGCTTGAATATAAGAGATCCAAATGACCCTGTTTGTGCTGGTCACTTGGGTAATGACCCAAAGATACCGGGAAAGTAGTCTGACTGAACTGTTAACTGGCTGTGAGAACTAATAGAATGAGAGGAATTAAAAAAAGATTCCTAGGTTTTTTTTTTATAATGTGATTCTATTCCTCACGTTATTAATTATTTGAACAACAGATAATTTGGCCAAATTGGCAGGAACTGGGAGTGAGGTGTGGGGAGAGATGATTTCATGTTTAAACATGTTAAATCTTATTGAATCTGTGGGACATCGAATAGGCAGTTGAATATATGAATCTAAATCCCTGGGCTAGAAATACAGGTTGGATTGCCATCACATGTCATATAAAGTCACATGAGTGGTGGAGATTACCCAGCGTGTCTGTGTAGTTTAAAAAAGAAACCTATACCAGAATTTGGGGGACATCAACATTTAATGAAATAGGGCTGAGCGTGGTGGCTCACGCAGGTAATCCTAGCATTTTGGGAGGCCAAGGCGGGCGGATCACCTGAGGTTAGGAGTTCAAGACCAACCTGGCCAACATGGTGAAACCCTGTCTCTACAAAAATATAAAAATTAGCTGGGCATGTTGGTGGGTGCCTGTAGTCCTAGCTACTTGCGGGGCTGAGGCGGGAGAATCACTTGAACCTGGGTGGCGGAGGTTGTGGTGAGCCGAGATCGCGCCACTGCACTCCAGCCTGGGCAACAGAGCGAGACTCCATCTCAAAAAAAAAAAAAAAAAAAAAGAAAAAGAAAAAGAAAGAAAGAAAGAAAGAAAGAAATAGGAGACTACAAAGAATATTGAAGATAAGCCAGAAATAGAGGTGGAAAGCCAAGATTCCTATCAAGGAATCCATATGTGGAAAGTTTCATGGAGGAGGAAGTGGTTAAGTGATTAAGACAGCGCCCATTGTATTCAGCCACAATGTCACTAGTAACCTCGGTGGGAGCATTTCCAGTGGAATGCAGAAAACACAGCCAAGCCAATAACACATGAGGAAGGGAATACAGAAAGTGTGGAATCATCGTTTTGGAAGATTGGCACTGGAAAGAAAAAGAATGTTATTATGCTACCTGGAGAAGCACACAGAGTCATTAACAGAGTTTGGGGTGACTTGGGGTATATTTATGAAGGAAAGATATTCAGAGAGTGAATTTGATAATGCAAGACAATAAGAGATAATTGGTGGAATGAAATTTTTGAGAAATTCAACAGCTGTGAGATCTAGATAACAGATGCAAGGATTATGCTTAAACAAGAAGAGGAAAAACTGTTTCATTGAGAATAGAGGGGGAAAAATAAGAATTTACCTAGATGTGAATAACCTTTGTGGAAACTTCGCTTGTGTTGAGAAGTAGAGAGAGAGAATAGTTTCTGCAAAATCATTATTTTTTGTGTGATATCAGAGATGATACTGCATGAGAATAAGAGTGTAGGTAACAGAGTCAGGCCTGAAAAGAAGGCTAGAAGGAACAATTTTTTAAATTACAGGCACGGTGGCTCATGCTGTAATCCCAGCACTTTGGGAGGCCGAGGTGGGTGGATCACTTAAGGTCAGGAGTTCGAGACTAGCCTGGCCAACATGGTGAAATCCTATCTCTACTAAAAATACAAAAAGTTAGCCACACGTAGTGGCATGCACTTGTAGTCCCAGCTACTCAGGAAGCTGAGGCAGGATAATCCCTTGAACCTGGGAGGTGGAGGTTGCAGTGAGTTGAGATTGCGCCACTGCACTCCAGGGTGACACTCCGTCTCCAAAAAAATAAAATAAAATAAAAATAAAATTACTGCTGTGAAAAGTGAGAGGCACTGTCAAGACCATCAGTCGGCTTGCAGGCCCAGTTTATTTAGGAGATTATGAGCCTCAGTGGCATCTCCCTTGAGCTAGGTGTGGCAGCACAGAAGGCAGATGTTTGGATGGATAGTTTCATCCTGCAGATTCTGTTAGCAGATGGAGAGCAAGGAAGATGAGAGCAATGGCAAGTTAAATAATCAATACTGAGGCCTAGGTCAATTAGGGTTAACAGCTAGGAAGGGCTAAGAGATTAAAAGGAAATGGAAAGATAACAGCAGCCTTGATGTGATAAGATACTTTTTTAAAATAAAGTAAGGCAGGCTGGGTGCGGTGGCTCATGCCTGTAATCCCAGCACTTTGGGAGGCCAAGGTGGGCAGATCAGCTGAGATCAGGAGTTCGAGACCAGCCTGACCAACATGAAGAAACCTTGTCTCTACTAAAAATACAAAATTAGCAGGGCATGGTGACGCATGCCTGTAATCCCAGCTACTTGGGAGGCTGAGGCAGGAGAATTGGGTGAACCCAGGAGGCAGACGTTTCTGTGAGGCGAGATAGTGCCATTGCACTCCAGCCTGGGCAACAAGAGTGAAACTCCATCTCAAAATATATAAATAAATAAAATAAAGTCAGACAATGAGACAGTAAAAGGACATTGCTCATTTGCATATGGATTTACAGTTTCAAAAGTGTAACAGTTCTGGGAATGATAAATTCCAGGGGCTAGCAAACATTTGAGGATGATGGAGATGGAATGGCAAAGAAGGCATTGCAGCTGAGGGCTGTCATGGATCTGTAGACATGTAATAATGTTAGATTTACTATAATTAGAGCAGAAAAATGAGAACAGCCCCTCATCTCTCTTCTGTGTGTTATTCCACAACACTTTCCCTTCAGTTCTTCATGTCTCATATACTTTTCCTTGGACAATCCTCAATTCCTCTACATGCAAAAAAGGCAAGAGCTCTACAGGTGTTGGATGTAAAGCTAGAGTTAATTAGGGACACTGATAAGTGGAAACAAATATTCTTTAGATTATGTAAAGAGGATGCCGATAATCAAGGTCATCTTGCAAACAATTCCACATTTGGATACAATGATTGTGTATCCTCTTAGATTGGTGGGGCCTTGTTATTTGTTTTAACCCAATTATCTGTGTCTATCTAGATGGCGAGGAAGCTCAGTGTATTGGAAGTCCTTCTGATCATCTTCTGCTTAATTGTGGTGACCATAGATATCCTCTTGCTGCTTCTTGTGTTGGAGGAAACTTCAGGTAAGGGAGATGCTTGTAGGTCGGAAGGCTGGGTAAAGGAAGTCTCCTGTAAATGCCGAAGAGATTATTTTATTCTTTTACTTTTCAATATGCCACTACATTGCAGTATTCAAAATTCACTTCCATGATTAGTTTAAGTTCAACTCCAAAAGATAAGTGTTCTTTTTCTGCACTGAAACCGTGAATGTTAGTGACATTTAGGGTCTCCCAAGCCCCATTTAGTGCAATTTTAACAAGATGCAAAATTAGGCTCACCAGATGCCTGCCCTTCAACCCAGAGTCATGAAGTCATACTGCCTTCAACGAGAAAGGACTGTTAAGCTAACAGTGCCCAGCCCCATTATATTATGGAAAAGGAAACTAAGGTTACAGGGAGGTGGTGGGATGATTAAGTTGGCCTGGTTATACCAACATACATAGCTATGGTTTCTTCATAGGTGCCTTTGAAACCGTTCTGTCTGTCTGTCTGTCTCTCTCTCAGGCACCCAGAAGCATCAAACAGAATGCCTTCTCTTTCATGCACATATTATAATTTAAATAATAAAATGTGTGTAATTCAAAAATGTATTTTCAGTTAAAGCTGAATTTGGGCTTTGTTCTGCTTGACAAGCTCACTTTACAGATGTGAATTGACCCTACAGTGAAAAGAAGCTGTCCTGATGGTAGAACCCTACCTGCTCCATCTCTTTTCACCTCTCTCCACAGTAAACATTAAGACACTTTCTAGGAACTATTACAACTTTGAAAGATGATCTGAAAACCATTGATATAAGCCATTTTGAGATTATTCCTACTTCTCCCCTCTAAAACATTTTTCGGGTAACAAGTCTCCTGAGATTGCTATCCAGTGTATATGACTAATTGGTTTATTTTATTTGATATAAAACTAGATCTTCACACCCGCATTCACCTTAAACCACATTCTGATTTATGCAGAGTAGTTCTGCTTTTAACTGTCTTACATGTCTTAAATACTGAACTTTTCTGTTTTTTTTTTTTTTTTGAGGATGTATTTCCATGGGTTGAAAGGGTGGCTTTAAAATCAATTTGTTTTTATTGTGGTAAGAACAGAACAGAACATCTACCCTCTTACTGGATTTTTAAGTGTATAATACAGTATTGTTATCTATTGAAACAATGTTGTACATCAGATTTCTGGAACTTATTCATCTTGCATAACTGAAATGTTATACATGGGGATTAGCAACTCCGCATTCCCTGTTCCCCCTAACTCCTGACAACTACCATTCTCTTCTTTGCTTCTGTGAATTTGACTATTTTAAATAATTTAGGTAAGTGGACTCCCAGAGTATTTATCCTTTTGTGACTGGCTTAATTCACTTTGCATAATGTCCTCAAGTTTCATCTATGTTGTTGCATATTGCAGGAATCCAGTTTTAAGACAATTTTTTATTGAAATATATACATATGTACACAAACAAATGTAGAGCCATAAAGATAGTGATAGTGAATATATTTGGGGGCTTTGTTTTGAATCAAAACGAAAGCACTAAAGGGCACCTGCTAATACCCACGGTAACTGTTTCCTCCAAATTCTGATGAAATCCTGGATTTCAGATGGTTCAGGGAGTCCATGAACCAGTCCTGCTTCTGCTGTTGTTATAGGAAGAAGATTCCACAAAGTTGATAAAGCCTAAAGTAAGAATAGCCAATGTTGAGTGAAGATGTATATTTCCAATGGGGCCAATAATATCTTCCTCATATGTAGCCTGAGCCATCTGGTGTCTTTAAGCAGCTGTGCCTACAAATAAGAGACTAAAGAAAAAACAGTAAGAAAAAAGACTTTCCCAGCTATTTATTCAGGGCTTCCCTGGTAACAACCAAAAAAATAATGTTGGATCTCTACCTGACAACATATATAAACATTAACTCAAAATTGATCAAAGACTTAATATAAGAGCTAAAACTATAAAACTCTAAGAACTTGTAAATAAAAATGTCTGTGACCTTGGATTAGATAACAGTTTCTTAGATGATACCCAAAGCACAGCAACCAAAGAAAAAAATAGGCGAATTGGACTTCATCAAAATTGAAAAAAACTTTGTGCTTTGAAGCACACTTTGAAGAAAACTATCAAGAATGTGAAAAACAATCCACAGATTCAGGGAACATATCTGCAGATGATGTATCCGATGTTAGGCCCTTATCAGACATATCATTTGCAAATATATTTCTTTTTACATCCTAAGATAATACATTGGAATATAAGAGAATATATTCTCTTAGGATGTGTAAAGAAATACTACAAATCCAAATTTTTTTAAAAAAGGTTTCTAAATGAGTAAAACATTTAAATAGACATTTCTCCAAAGGAAATCTATAAATGGCCACTAAACCCATGAAAGTATATTCAACATCATCGGTTATTTGGGAAGCGCAAGTCAAAACAATAACATATCACTTTCACACCCACTATGATGACTATAATTAAAAACAGATAAAAACAAGTGTTGTTGAGGTTACAGAGAAACTGGCTTCTACATGGCTAAAATGGTGTGGTTACTTTGGAAAACTTTGCCAGTTCCTCGAAAAGCTACAGATAGAGTTAACCACATGACCTAACAATTCCACTTCTAGGTATATAACCAAGAAAACTGAAAACATAGCTCACAGAGAAACTTACGTGAATGCTCATAGCAGGATTATGTATAATGGTCAAAAAGTAGAAACAACCCAAATGTACATGAACCGATGAATAGATAAACAAAATGTGGTATATCCACACACAAAAAATGTGATTCAGCCATTAAAAGCAATGAAGCACTGATACATACTACAACATGGATTAACCTGCAAAACCTTACGCCAGGTGAAAGGAGCCAGGCACAAAAGGCCACACATTTTATGATTCTTTTTATAGGAAATGTTCAGAATAGGCAAATCCATAGTGATAGAAAATAGATGAGTGTTTGCCAGGGATTGGGAGAACAGGGGAATAGAAAATATAACTGCTAATGTGTATGTTATTTCTTTTTGGAGTGATGAAATCGTTCTGGAATTCGACAGCGGTCATAGGTTGTACAACTTCATAACTAAAAACCGTTGACATATACTTTAAGAGGATGAATTTTGTGGTATATAAATTGTATCTGTATGAAAAGCAAACAAAGTAGAAATAAACGTGTTTAAACTTGGAGAAGTGTTAAACATCATATGCAAATATAGATACCAGTTTGGAGAAGTGTTAAACATTGTATGCAAATGTAGATACCCCCTACCGGTGATCTGCTGTGTGGAGAACTGGCCGAAAGTCTGTAACTTTGCTGGCTTCCTTCCTGGAGCTGTGATTACACTACACATTTTCAACTTTATCCTTTAATTCCTATGCAGATACTTCATTTACTCCAGAGTGCCCAGAGATTCCGCAATCGGAAAGGATAGACTGCACACCTGACCAGGAGGTGACCGAGGTCAGAGAAATAAGGTCCCTTCTGGTGGCCTACAGGGTGTTATTGAAAAGAAATGAATATGTGAAGTGGGGAAAGGGTGGGGGTGGCATGGCTTCTGGGCCTCTGATTTGTTTGGAGTTCTTTCTTTCTTATCTTATTGAAATAACAATATTAAGATCGTGAGGGAAGCAGGGTTGAAAAAAAGGAAGAGTAGGAAAAGCTAACAAGAATGTTAATCTGTGGATTATAAAGTCCAAGGTGGAGGGCGATTACAGGTGTTACTAAATGTACCTTAGGTGTGATTCCAAGGATAGTGGTAGAAAGGTTAAACGTTTGTGGGCTAGACTCTGTATTCTTTGAGAATAGAGGCCATTAAGCACATGCAAATAGGGAAATCCATAGTGATAGAAAATAGATTAGCATTTACCTGAGTCACTGGCTGAGTCACCTACGGAACTCAGACAACTTGTTACAAGAGCCCTCTGGATTATGTTATTGGCAATAGAGGTCCCAATGAATACGTGCTAAAGAACACAGGTTTTCTCCCAGAGTAGCTGCCATAAAATATCAGCTACTTGAACCCTGATTAGTTGTGACTTAGGACTTTTTCATAAAGGTTGTATGTATTTATATATTTAAATTTTATTTCTTGGCCCCATATTCTAAATTCTATATCTTCTTGAGATATTAATTAGGACAGTATTGAATTTTAGGTTAAATTTTAAACAATATTAACATTTTGATAGTCTTGAATCTTCTTGTTATAAAAACATAGAAAGTGTCTCCACTTCAGTTCTTTTCATATATACATATATTTCTTTCTTTTCTTTTTTTTGAGACAGAGTCTCACTTTGTCACCTGGCTGGAGTGCAGTGGCGCGGATCTTGGCTCACTGCAACCTCTGCCTCCCAGGTTCAAGCAATTCTTGTGCCTCGGCCTCCCGAGTAGCTGGGATTACAGGCACCTGCCACCATGCCCAGCTAAATTTTGTATTTTTAGTAGAGGCAGGGTTTCACCGTGTTGGCCAGGAGGCCTCAAACTCCTGACCCCAGGTGATCCACCTGCCTCAGCCTCCCAAAATGCTGGGCTTACAGGTGTGAGCCACTACGCCCGGCCCATATATGCATATATTTATTTCTTAACTGAGTTTTATGTTTCTCTTATATGTTTTATTGCATGTGAATTATGATGTTTTCCCTAGGTATTTCACATCCTTGGTTTCTACTGTAAATATAATCCATTATATTTTGTAAGTTGTGCTTCTTTTATTATAATGCTTCTTTTCTTACTATTATTTTATTTTTATATTTATTATTTTTACTTTATATTATGTTTACACAGTATATTTATATTATATTTATTATATAATTGATCAAGTTAAATCTCGTATAGTTTATAAAAAATGTTTTGTAGTCCCTCCTCTGGATATTAAGTATAGAATTACATTATAGGAAAATAAGGATAATTTTTCTTTGTATTAATATTATCTTATACATTCATATGTCTAATCGTATTGTCTATTTCTTCCAGAATAATATAATTAAAGTGATGATGGTTGGCAACCCTTATTTTATGCTTGACTTTAATGGAAACTTGTGGGCAAAGTATCAAGCACAAAGTTAGCTATTGGCTTAAGAGAATTGTTTTATTGATATATGTTAGGAACCATCTTTATATTCTTATTTTAACTTTTTTTTGAAAGAAATGGAAAATGGATTTTTTCCAACAATTTAGTATTGAACTTTGCAAACAAGTTTATAATAATATTCGTTACCTCCCACTTAAATTTCACCATTAATATTTTACTTGGCTTTCTCGTATTTATCACTTATCCCACACTTCATTCATCTATTAATCTATCTGATTTCTATGGATTTGAAAGTAAGTTCTAGAAACCAGTTCACTTTTTCATAAATTTCTCACCATGTATATTATTAGCTACAGTCCAAAGTTTGATTATAGTTATCTTCAGATATTACACTTATATACAATGCAAATACAAAGAATTGTTATTAATACATTTTGCACAATTCTTTGGCACACATTTGTTGAATTATGGCAAATGACTACACATGTGTAAGCCAAACCATTCTATACCCAAAGATACGGAATGTTACCATCACTTCAGAAAGTTATCTTATGACATTTCCCAATGGTTATTCCGACTTGTACTCCTTAACAGGTAATCACTGATATGATTTATCTCCACCTTAGTTTAGTTTTGCTTGTTGCAGAACTTCATATGAATGGAATCATATAGCGTAGTGTAAAACCTCTTTCATTCAGCACGTTTTTGAGATTCATCTTTATCGTTGCAAATATTAGATAATTCTTTGTACCACTGAGTGATATTCCATTGTATGAGTATGCCATAGTTTAACCATTCTTCCCTTGGCATATAGTAGGATGTTGTCCACTTCATCCATATTTTCAAATTTATAAACTTCGAGTTCTATTAACTATGTTTTTGTTGTTGTTGTTGTTGTTGTTGGATGGAATCTCGTTCTGTAGCCAGACTGGAGTGCACTGGGGCGATCTCGGCTCACTGCAACCTCTGCCTCCCCGGTTCAAGCAATTCTCCTGCCTCAGCCTTCTGAGTAGCTGGGACTACAGGCATGCACCACCATGCCAAGCTAATTTTTGTATTTTTAGTAGAGACGGGGTTTCACCATATTGGCCAGGATGGTCTCTTGACCTTGTGATCCACCCCCTTCAGCCTCCCAAAGTGCTGGAATTACAGGGGTGAGCCACCACGCCCGACCTCAAAATTATTTTTATGAGATTTAGCCTATTGTTAGGTATAGTCATATTCTTTTTTGTGTGTGTGTGTGTATCCACCCTACTCTTGATAGGCATTTGTGAGTTTTCATCTAGAGATTTTTTTTTACAGCACGATTCAAAAAAATTTGCATCAAATTTTTGGGTATCTTCGGGTGAACAGTTGGAATAATTTTTATTGGCTCTATACCTAAGGATGGAACTTTCAGTCTATAGGATATGTACATGTTTAACTTTAGCTGACACTGCAAAATCATTTTTCAAAGTATTTGTATCAATTTGCATTTCTTTTAGTAGTATATAGGAGTTCATTTGCTCTACATCCTAATCAATGCTTGGTGTTTTCTCCTTTTTCAATTTAACCATTCTATGGTTTTAATTTTCATGTTTCTCATGACTAATAAGGTTAAATATCTTTAGAAATGCTTATTGGCTAGTTGGTAATCATATTTATGAAATGTCTTTTTAACTTTTTGCCTTTTTTTCTACTGAACTGTTCATCTTTTTTATTGCTTTGTAGTAGTTACTTATGTATTCTCGATACAAATCCTTTGTTAGATATATATCTTAGTCTATGGTTTGTCTTTTAACTCTCTTAATGGCGACTGTTGATGACAAATAGCTCATAATTTTAAAATAGTTCACTTTATCACTTTTTCAATGGTTGGTTCATTTCATATTCTATTTAGTAATTCTTGCCTACTCCAAGGTCAGAAAAATATATTATTATCTTTCCCTTAAAACATTATTGTTTTATCCTTCCTATGTAGGTCTTTTATGAATATAGTACTGATTTTTGTATATGGTATCAGGTAAGAGTCCAGAAACTTTTTTTTTTGTTTTGTTTTTGAGACGGAGTCTTGCTCTGTCTCCCAGACTGGAGTGCAGAGGTGCAATCTTGGCTCACTGCAACCTCCACCTCCCAGGTTCAGGTGATTCTCACACCTCAGCTTCCTGAGTAGCTGGGATTACAGGCACCCGCTATCATGCCTGGCTAATTTTTTGTATTTTTAGTAGAGATGAGGTTTCACCATTTTTGTCAGGCTGGTCTCAAACTCCTGACCTCGTGATCCGCCCACCTCAGCCTCCCAAAGTGCTGGGATTACAGGCATGAGCCACCACACCTGGCCCAGAATCATTTTTTTTCTTGAATTTTTAATCGATCCATCACCACTTATTGAACTGACCATCTTTTTCCCTCTGCATTTTAGTGACACCTTTCCTGTAAATTATGTCTTTATAGGTATGGATCTGCTTCTGGAATGTATTTTGTTGAGTTATTAGTTTGTTCTTTTGCCAATACCATACGGCCTTAATAACTATTGCTTTATGATAGGTCTTAATGTGTGGTTGTAGAAGTCCTCCAAATCATTCTTACTTTTCTTCAAGATTGCCTAGCTTATTCTTTGCCCTTTAGGTTTCTGAATACATTTTAATTTTAATGTCTCTCATACCAGCCTGCCAGTTTTCTCACAAAACTTACTAAAAATATTGTTGTGATTACATAAAATTTACAGGTTAAATTTGGGAAAATTACCATCTTTACAAGGGTGAATATTTCAATTCCTAAACATGGTATATATCTTTCTATGTACTGAGATTTTAGTTTTGAAATTTTTGATATAGAGCTTTTGCACATGGTTTTGCTACTTTTTTCCTATTTGATTCTATTCAAATCTTATTCTTAAATTTTAATTTTCTGTTTCTCTGTTGTTGATATATAGATTTAAAATTGATTTTTGAATACTGATCTTGTAACCAGAAATCTTAAATTTACTTATTAATTGTCCTAGTTTGTAGACTCTTGTTTTTTTCTGACATGATAATGTTACCTGCAAATAATAACAGTTGGAAGTTTTTTCCAATGTGCATTCCATTTTCTTCCATGTCTTTTAACTCATAGGTTACAAGATTCTCTTTTCTTTCTAAATTGTCAATATAGTTTGAGGTAGTTTATCTGAAAGGCAACATGCAGCTATGGTAGGTTTTAGAAAATAGAACTTCCTGGAGACTGATTTTAACTAAACCTAATAAATAACATTGAATAAAATACTAATTATAGAAGAGAAATTTCCTGGTTTTGGAAGAAGTTGGTTACATATTATTTACAGATTTTCAGCATCTATCAGAGACTCTATTGAAGAAATCCCTGCATCAAATGAAAGTTGTACTAGATAATTTGGGGTCTGGGATATTGGTAGTGGTTGAAAACTGAAGTAGGGATGTTAGAGCCGACCACTTACTTAAATGTTTATTGCTTTTTATAGAGGTCTGTGGACTTTGAAACAATTTATGACAATGAAACTGACCTTTTGAATTACACTGACCCCAGTTTCAGAGGGAGCAGAGCTACTTAATGTCTGCCTTAGGAAAATCAATTATCCACAGGCCACCCAGACCCCCAAATTCTTTCTTCACTGATCCCTTCCAGCCTTTTTTGTTATCTGAAGACAATGAGACGGGAATGTCAATTAGATTTATGGAGAGTTAATAAGTATATTTAAAAAGATTGTATGGTTATAATATAATTACTTTGTTTATAATAGGTATGAAGCACTGACTTAAGTTGTATTTACCTTGTGGCTTTTCAGGAAAATGACATCAGATGTTAGCATCTGAAATACTTGTCAGCACTATGCCTTTTTCAAATGAGTAGTGTTGTGACATATTCTTGTTTTTGGTGTCACAATCCACACTGAACACAGTCCTTTAACAGGAAAGATTCAGACATTATAGTTATGTACAGAATAAAATGAGAAAGTATTAATGTTTCCTGTCTATCTCCAAATTACTCCCCCCAGAATCACCCAGAATCAAATCAATGGCTTAGTGTATATCCTTCTCTTGATCTTTATAAGCTTTTGCATCTATATATTTATTTTGTTTTAACAAAAATTTGATTATACTATATATTTTTCCAGCTTGCTTTTTAAATTTAAGGCATTTGAATTTACCACATTATATTTTTAAAATAGGTTGCTTCCGTTGAGATTACCATATGATTTTCTTTTGTCAGTGTTGTGAATTATGTTAAAATATTTTTAAATTTCGAACCATTTTCACTTTTGCTTAATGAGACCTATTCATATATTGTGTATTAATTCTTTTAATATATGAATGAATTCAAATTGCTAATATTTTATTGATATTTCGCACATCTATGTTTTTTAAATGAAATGGGCCTATGTATTTTTGTTTACTTGTTTATTTGGACTGTCCTTTTTCAGTTTGTTAACAGAACTATTCTAGTTTTATAAAATGAATTAGGAAACTTTCCACCTTTTTCTATATTCTGAAAATACAGTATATATAATATGAGGATATTTTATTCCTCAAATCATTTGGGCAATTTTTTTTTTTTAGGGAAAGATTCTTAACTATCTTTCACAATTTTTCATGGTTACTGGACATTTCAGGTTTTCTATCTCCTCTTAGACAATTTTGATTATTTAAATTTTACTGTGTAAAGATTTATTTAATTTAGTTTCACATTCATTGGCTGATATTTGTTACGAATAAGTTTTCTCATGATTCTTACTCATTCTTTATATCTGTTGTCATTTTTCATTCTTGTTTTAAGCCTTGTTTGTTTCCCTTTTTTGTCAAAATAAGACTTTAAGATATTTCTATTTCCTTGATCTTTCCAAAGAAACTCTTAGATTGATTGATTTGCCAGACTAATAACAAAACTTATCCTCACACTATAGTAATATCAGCGTGGAGTTATAACAGGAATTGACATATAAGCCATTTGAATATAATAAGAAGTCCCAAAATGCATATTCACATGCTTATATGTATGCACTTAAATTTAGTTTATAATAAAAATGACACTGCAAATCAGTGGTGGAAACAAGCTGGATATGATTAATGGTGGTATCTGTCTTCCTGTCCTTGCAGACAACTCTGTGCCACTGGAATCTGGATGAATTCTTTAAACAGAGCAGGCACTCAATGGATGTTTTGAATTGATGAATGTAGTTACTTGCTTCCTTATAATTACTGCTTTAGTTTTTATTATTTTACACACTTTTTGAGGGTGTATTTTGTACTTTTCTAGTGTCTTGGGTTGTACATTGAGTTGTTAATGATCCATGACATTTTATTTGCTTTTCTTTCCCTCATTTGTCTTCTCCTTTCTCTTTCTGGAGTCTTCTTAGTTGAGTGCTGCTATCTGAGTCTGTCAGTCACTTCATCTACTCTTTCTTTCATATTTTCCATTTTTTTATATTATTTTCTGGGATAATTGAATTTGATTTTTAAAGTTTTTTTTCATAACACTTCTCTTTGGTTGTTTTCTTTTGTAATTCAGTTTAAATATTAAGGAGCTTTAAATCTTGTTCTAAATCTTAACAGTACACATTCCTCATTTTTTTAATGGAAGTGATATGGTTTGACCCTGTGTCCCCACCCAAATCTCACCTTGAATTTTAATACTCCCAGCATGTCAAGGGTGGGCCAGGTGGAGATAATTGAATCATGGGGCAGTTTCCCCCATACTGTTCTTATGGTAGTGAATAAGTCTCATGAGATCTGATGGTTTTATAAAGGGGAGTTCCCCTGCACAAGCTCTCTTGCCTGCCGCCATGTAAGACATCCCTTTGCACTTCCTTCATCTTCCACCATGATTGTGAGGCCTCCCCAGCCATGTGGAACTGTGAGTCCATTAAATGTCTTTCCTTTATAAATTACACAGTCTTGGGTATGTCTCTGTTAGCAGCATGAGAACTGACTAATACAGTAAATTGGTACCAGCTAGTGGGGTGCTGCTGTAAAGATACCTGAAAATGTGGAAGCGACTTTGGAGTTGGGTAACAGGCTGAGGTTGGAACAGTTTGAAAGGCTCAGAAGAGGACAGGAAGATGTGGGAAAGTTTGGAACTTCCTTGAGACTTGTTGAATGGCTTTTCTCAGATGGAGATGAGGAACTTGTTGGGAACTGGAATAAAGGTGACTCTTGCTATGTTTTAGCAAAGAGACTGGTGGCATTTTACCCCTGCCCTAGAGATCTGTGGAACTTTGAACTTGAGAGAGATGATTTAGGGTATCTGGCAGAAGAAATTTGTAAGCAGCAAAGTGTTCAAGAGGTAACTTGGGTGCTGCTAAAGGCATTCAGCTTATGTATTCACAAAGATATGGTTTGGAATTGGAACTTATGTTTAAAAGGGAAGTAGAGTATAAAAGGTCAGAAAATTTGCAGCCTGATGATGCAATAGAAAAGAAAAAACCCATTTTCTGAGGAGAAATTCAAGCCAGCTGCAGAAATTTGCATAAGTAACAAGGAGTCAAATGGTAATTGCCAAGACAATGAGAAAAATGGCTCCAGGGCGTCAGAGGTCTTCAGAGCAGTCCCTCCCATCACAGGCCAGGAGGCCTCGGACAGAAAAATGGTTCCATGGGCTGGGCCCAGGGTCTCCCCTGCTCTGTGCAGCCTAGGGATTTGGGGTCCTGTGTCCCAGCAGCTCCAGACATGGCTAAAAGGGACCAAGGTACAGCTCGGGCCGTGGCTTCAGAGTGTATAAGCCCCAAGTCTTGGCTGCTTCTACATGTTGTTGAGCCTATGGGTGCATAGAAGTCAAGCACCGAGGTATAGGAACCTCTACCTAGATTTCAGAGGACGTATGGAAATGCCTGGATGGCCAGGCACAAGTTCTCTGCATAGGTGGAGTCCTTATGGAGATCCTCTGCTAGGGCAGTGCGGATGGGAAATGTGGGGTCAGAGCCCCAACACAGAGTCCCCACTGGGGCACAGCCTAGTGAAGTTGGGAGAAGAGGGCCACTGTCCTCCAGCCCCCAGAATGGTAGATCCACTGAAGGCTTGCACTGCATGCCCGGAAAAGCCGCAGACACTCAATGCCAGCCCGTGAAAGCAGCCGAGAGGGTGGCTGTACCTGCAGAGCCACAGAGGCAGAGCTGCTCAAGGCTGTGGGAGCCCACCTCTCACATCGGCATGACCTGGATGTGAGACATGGAGTCAAAGGAGATTATTTCAGAGCTTTAGGATTTGACAGCCTCATTGGATTTCAGACTTGCATGGGGCCTGTAGCCCCTTCATTTTGACCAATTTCTCCCATTTGGAATGGGTATATTTACCCAATGCCTGTACCCCATTGTATCTAGGAAGTAACTAACTTGCTTTTGATTTTACAGGCTCATAGGCTAAAGGGACTTGCCTTGTCTCAGATGAGACTTTGGACTTGTACTTTTGGATTAATGCTGGAATGAGTTAAAACTTTAAGGGACTATTGGAAGGGCATGATTATGTTTTGAAATGTGAGGCCAGAGATTTGAGAGGGGCCCGGTGCAGAATGACACGGTTTGACTCTGTGTCCCCACCTAAATCGCACCTTGAATTGTAATTGAATTTCAATTGTAGTTGTAATTGTAATTGAAATTCAATTGTAGGCCAGGCGCGGTGGCTCATGCCTGTAATCCCAGCACTTTGGGAGGCTGAGGTGGGTGGATCACCTGAGGTCAGGAGTTCGAGACTAGCCTGGCCAACATGGTGAAACCCTGTCTCTACTAAAAATACAAAAATTAGCCAGGTGTCGTGGTGGGAGCCTGTAATCCTAGCTACTTGGGAGGCTGAGGCAGTAGAATAACTTGAACCCAGGAGGCAGAGATTACAGTGAGCCGAGACCGCACCATTGCACTCCAGACTGGGCAACAAGAACAAAACTCTGTCTCAAAAAAAAAAAGAAATTCAGTTGTAATTGAATTTCTCACCTGCCACATTGCATTTTATTTTGCTGTTTTATAAACAGATTTGTAATTTTTTTCTTAAAATCATTTCTGTCATTTCATGTAAATTTAGTTAGGTGAGGAAGGTGAATGCCTGTGTTTATTCTAACACAGTGGTCTCAGTTGCCATTTGTTTTATTTATCGTAACAAAATAATTTTATGTAAATTAACCTGAAAATTATAAGACCTTTACAAAATAAATCTTGCTAAATAACACCAAAAGAATATTTATAATCAAACCACTCTGAGAAAGAACCACATGTGATTTGTTTTTGCCTTGGACATAGTAGAGACATTGTGAATTTCTATGTTACCCTCTGTCCTAGTTTTATTTTAATCGTCTCTAGTTTTCTTAGCTTCACTTTGCTTACTTTTTGGAAATGCATTTCTTCTTTTGCTGTATTGTTAGCCACTTGCATGACTCTTTCTCATGGGAAAGTCCAAACTTCTTGGACTGGCTTCCAGCCCACTCTTGGTAAAAATACTATGTGATTTCCAGGTTCATTCTCATACTTAATGTTTTTGGCACAAGAAATGTGTGGTTTTTCTGAGTCTGTCATGCACTGCTGCTTTCTCCGCCAGGAATACTGTTCCTCTGTCTAACCTCCCCTGGCGCTTCATGATGGGACTTACCTTTCACTTACCTGGAAGCTCTCCCTACCCCACTCCAAGCCTACTAGGCTGGGTACAGTGACTGTGTGTTCCCTCAGCTCCTAGACACACTTGGTGGAGCCCTCATATCATCATACTGTATGTAATTGCTTTCCTAATTGTATGGATTTGCCACTAGACAGTAGTTTGCTGAAGGCACAAGCTATGTCTTATTTATCTGTATTATCAGTTCCATGTCTGGTAGATAATAAATACATATTGGACAGTTGGATAGATTCATGAATAAATAAAGAACAAATAAATTAATGAATGTAATTATAACCTATCTTAAATTCTCCTTGGAATAAAATGGGTTATAAATAAATAGACAGATAATACTTTCCTTCCCTCAGTTTATATACTGCTAACTCTGTGTCATTGTTACAGGATATCTGCAGATGGCAATATAAGTGCTGCTGGTCGCCTGTGGCAGATGCCAATGTCCCTAGGTGCTTCTTCCCCTGGAACTGGGGCTATGAAGCCAGCAATGGCCATACAAATACAAGCACAGGTGAGCACTGCCCTGATGTTGCGCCTGGGAACAACTCCTTATGGCCCAGATACGTTAACTGCAAAATAAAATAAAAGCTAAAAGTCAGGCAGGCGTGGTGGCTCACGTCTGTAATCCCAGCACTTCGAGAGGCTGACGTGGGTGGATCATGAGGTCAGGAGTTCAAGACCAGCCTGACCAATGTGGTGAAACCCCGTCTCTACTAAAAATACAAAAATTAGCTGGGCGTGGTGGCGGCTGCCTGTAATCCCAGCTACTCAGGAGGCAGAGGCAGGAGAATCATTTGAACCTGGGAGGTGGAGGTTGCAGTGAGCCGAGATCACGTCTTGCACTCCAGCCTGGGCCACAGGGCAAGACTCCATCTCAAAACAAAAACAAAAACAAAACACTAAAAGTTAGTCTCCTTTTCTCTCTCTCCATATTTTGCCACCCCTAGGATTTACTGCCCAGTTGAAAAGGTTGCCGTCACCATCTCTGTTTGGAAATGATGTTGCCACCACCCTTTTCACAGCTGAATATCAGACATCCAATCGGTTTCATTTTAAGGTTGGTTTGGGAGTGACTGCTAAATACATTTCTCAAGAAAGCAGTGTGCCCACATTGGGCTTGAAGTGTGGAGGCAGAAGGTACCTCTCTCCCTCTCTGCAGGAATCTCTGGATGGCATGGGCAGGCTAATTTTTATTTGATGGGGCACATGTGATTGGGTGATTTCACAAATCAGGAGCCACAAGGTCAAGAATTAGAAGCTATCCTCATGGGGTGTCATTTGAGATGGAACGTCTCAAATGTAGCTCTGTCTACAAGGAAGTGGTCTTATCTGCAGTTGTCCCTTCTGTTTTTCTTTTGACAGATCACTGACTTTAATAACATACGCTATGAAGTTTCCCATGAAAATATTAACCTGGTTGATGGGAGTGCTGATGCCTCCAATTTGAGCTATTACGTGGAGGTTACTGATAAACCTTTCAGCATCAAAATAATGAGGACAAGCAACAGAAGAGTCTTGTGAGCTTTTCAACCCTCCTGGTGCATCTTTGAACACACAGTTCTAATATTACTCATTCTGATTTACTGGGGGTGGGCAGTGAAATCAGTACAACTAGAGAAAATGTTTGAATATTAGAAAAATGTCCAAGAGTTTGCTGTAAAATAACAGTGTTAGCCTATCATGCTCGTAAAACAGAGAATACTAAAAGGTAATACTAAAATGTTTGCTAAGTTGTATAATTTTATATAATTATTAAATTTTATATAATTATATACTTATATAATTATATAATGTATAATGTATATAATATATAATTATATAATGTATAATGTATATAATATATAATTATATAATTATATAATGTATAATGTATATAATATATAATTATATAATGTAATAATTATATATTATTATATTATATAATATATAATTATATAATATAATAATATATTATTACTATTAATATAATTAATAATATTATAATTACATTATAATTATATTTAAATTATAAAATTATAAAATTTCATAATTTAAAGTTAAATTATAAAAATTTAAATGTAATTTAAAATATATAAAATATGTAATTTAATTATATATTCCATATAATTTATATAATTTAATTATATAATTTATATATTTAATACATAATTTAAAATTAAATTATAAAAATGCAGAATATAATTATAATTAAAATATAATAAAATATATTAATTATAATATAATTAATAATATTAATTAATATAATTAATATTAATAACATTAATTAATATAATTAATATTAATAATATTAATAAAATATGTAATAACATATATATAATATATAATTATATAATATATAAGATAATAGATAATTACATGTCATATAATTATGTATAATATAATATATAATTATAAGTAATGTAATTATATAAATATATAGATATTATATATTAAATTAAATATAATGTATAGTATATAACATATGTATTTAATATACAAATATGTCATATTTATACATTAAATATATTTACATATTATATATGCATTTATATTAAAATATTTAACATATATTTAATATATATTAATTTATATTTATATTTGATTTATATTTTAATTTAATTATATTTAGTTTTAATTTAATCAATTTAATTATATTTAATTTATATTTAATATTATTTAATATATATTAATTTATATTTAATATAAATATTTAATATATTTAATAAATGTTAATTTATATGTAATATAAATATTTAATACATGTTAATATACATTAATATAGTAAATATAAATATATAAATATATATTTTACATAAGATAATTTTTAATATAAAATATTTATATAAAATTTAATAATATATATTTATATATTTAAATATATAGTATATTTAATATGTTTATCTATTTGTATAATATATTTATACACAGAAATATACTTGTGGTTTACATATATTATAAAATAGGGGATTTTATTGTTTTAAATTATTATTCATACTGGAACTCAAACTTCATTGTCTATCATTTTAAATTATTATTTACTGTGAATTTTACTATCAAGCAGTGACCAACAGTTTGAGCTTAATTCACAAACTGTACTGGAGTAAACAGAAGTATTAGTGTCTGTAAAACCAGTATTCACATCCTGGTACCAGCAGATCAACAGTCAGCTGTGTTATATATCAGGCAAAATACCTATCCTCAACAGTATCAGTTTCCTTGTCCAAAAAAAGGGACTCAAGATATCCACTTTTCCTAGGGGCAATGAGACTTTGTTTATAAAACACCCAGAGCAGTACCTGGTATGTAGTAGATGCACATTAAACATGAAGTCAACTCTGCTCTCTTTCCCCAATTGTCCAACCTGAGCTCCTGGCATCCTGGCACTAATGCTGTCTTCCTCTAGAATCAAAGAACCAGAGGTGCCCTAGAAAGGCCTTCAAAGGTAGCAAGAAAATTGCTAACGCCTGAAACAACAGAGGTCTAAGTGTATGTGGAAAGGAGAAGATAGCTTCCTGGCAGAGGAAAGAGTGTTTTTCGGTGATTCTTGCTCTACTTACCCCATGGCCCAGGTTGGACACGAGCATCGGGCCCCTCCAGTTTGCCCAGCAGTACCTGCAACTGTCTTTCCGACTGCCCAGTGCCAATGTGTATGGGCTGGGAGAGCATGTGCACCAGCAGTACCGCCACAATATGACCTGGAAGACTTGGCCCATCTTCACCCGGGACGCTACCCCCACCGAGGTGAGGTGCCTTTCCTCCTGAGTATCGCCCACAGTAAGGGATACCCTCCTTCCTTTCCTAAAAGTAGCCTGCAGGAATACATCTATTTTACTTTGCTCACTTTAGATGTGTTAGTGTTGAGGAATATTTGTTCTTGAGGCCTACAAATTCAGGAATATAGCAATATTAAAAATAAAAAAGTTAAATTAGAAATTTTCTAGCAATTGGAAATGCAGCATTTTTTAAAACAAATTTCACTTTTAATGGGAAATACAATTTCATGATTATATTAGAACCTAGTATATACTTCTGCCAAATTACTGTGTCTTGGTTTAATAACTGAGGAAAGGAAGGCTTCAGTAGGAGCCAAGCTCAGTAGAACTTGGTGGACTAAAAATGTCTCTTTTGACAGCTTTCATACTGTTCTAGGTGTTTGCTAGTGAAAGTATGTTTCAGAAACGTCAGCGTTGGCATTACCTAGGAGGTTGTTAAAAATGCAGAATCTCAGGCCATAGCCCAGACCCACTGGATCCAAATCTGCATTTTTACAAGATCCCCAGGTGACTCACATTCATATGAAAGTGGGAGAAAGACTGCTCTGGATTAATGCCTCTCAGCTTATCTGGAGTGAAGGACTAGTTTCTTAAAAAAAAAAATCCAGCATGGGCAATAATTTTGTAAAATACAATTAAAATATATTACTGAAAAAATGAAATAAAAAAACTCAAAGACATACCAAAAAAGCCTAAATTTTCAGTTGAACAGACATAAAATATTACCCTTTTCAATTGCTATAAAAGAATTTCTAAACTTTGACTTTTGGTTTTTGTACTTGTCTTGTGGCTGACTGATAACAAAGGGTTTGAGGAAGTATTGTTCCATGGACAACGCTTTGAGTCACATAGGTTTGTAGAGCATGTCTTGAAGCCTCCATTGTGCTGATGATATTTCTTGGATCCATGCAAGAACTGCAAGTTGAAGTATGGTGCAAGGGAGAGAGCTGACATTTTGCAATTCGTATTTGGCAGGAGATGAACAAAGCAAGTAGCACATTAACCTGTAGCCCAGCTACCAGCATCAGATGCAATGGAGAGAGTGAACTTGCTGAGCAGAGCAAAGACAAAAAAGCAATAGCTAATGCATGTAATAAATATTTGGTCAAGGACCCTGGCAAATATTGAATACTATGAATCGTACTACGTTTGACTTTCTATAGCTGACATTCCTAAATTGTATAGTCACAAATTAGATGTAATGCCTTCCAACCTTCCTGTTTTTCTTCCTTTCTTTTTTCTTGCCTTTCTCCCCTGCTTTTTTCTTTCTTTAAAATGTATTTTAAAAATTTTGTCTGTATGCTATCAAGTGTGATGCCATTAGTTTTCCTGGCTATAATTTTACATCTAGCTGAGGCTTATTGATCTTCTCAATTTTGCAAATTATGTTGATTCTTTCTTTTCCCTCTCCTGGTATTTACCATTATCAGTATTATTGCCTTATGCTTTGGCTAAGATGATGATACTGTCACACAGGGAACTTGTAAAACATTCTCCGTATTCTAATCTTAACTTCTTTTATTCTTACAGCACTTAGAGTTACACACACACACACACACACACACACACACACACATTATCTCTTCTTAGGTCAGTGCTCATCACAGCTTCGTCACAGATTTCAATATTTTTTCTTTCTCTTTCTATTAGTTTTAAGCTTTTTTTAACCACTTAAGTATTATATGTTAACTACAGAAACATTAGAAAATACAACTAGGTGTAAAAAATTCAAAATTACTCATAATACCATCACTTTCTGCTAATATTTTGGTATACATCATAGCAAATATGTTTACAAAATAACTTGATTGAGTTATAATTCATAGGCCAAAAAATTCATCTGTTTTAAGTGTGCAATTCAATGGCTTCGAGCACATATACTGAGTTAGGCAAGCATCGTCATAATCCAGTTCTATAGCTTTGACATCACTGCAATAGGATCCCTTCTGCCCTTTGAGACTTAAACTCCAGAGCTTGCTTCAGCCCTAACTAGTTACTAACCTACTTTCTGTCCCCATAGATTTGACTTTTTTAGATATTTCATATCAATGAAATCATACAATATATGGTTGTTTGTGTCTGTTTCTTTCCCTTAGCATAACACTTTCAAGGTTTATTTATATTGCAGTGTCTATGATTATTTTACTGTTGTTGAATGGAATTCTTTTGTATAGATATACCATATTTTGTTTATTCATTTTCCAGTTGATAATATCATTACAATGCCTTTTTGATACAATGTTAAACTACATGAAGTGTTGACCAAGTATATGTTATAGATGGCTTTTGAATTTATTTTAGGGTGAATGAAAACTTTCTCAACACATAACACTATTACTTGTCTTCTGTTTTGCTGATAGGGCATGATTAATCTGTATGGAGCTCATACATTCTTCTTGTGCCTTGAAGATGCCAGTGGCTCCTCTTTTGGAGTATTTCTGATGAACAGTAATGCCATGGGTAGGAAGCATCTTTTTATCTTCTGTAGGTAGGAATATGTTTTAGGATTCTGCTTTTATAAAAAATTACTTTTATGGTGAGATCACTGTTGAACAGAAGGCATTTTGAACCTACAATACTTTTGTTGAAACTGGAACCTGAAAGTAGGTTAACCTGTCTACAAATCCAGGTGATACTTGACATTATTTTCATTGAAAACCACTTCAGGGGTCTTCTTTGATATAATGTTTCCCCTCATAGTCTGTAGAAAATAGGATCCACTGATAGACGCATTGCAAAAATATCTGTAGATTTCAACGTGTAAATTGTGCTTTCTGTCTGTAGGCAACAAGGCTGTGTTTTGTAGGCTGTTTCTCATAGCCCACCCACCCTTTCCCCACTCCAAATCTTCCTTCTCCAGCTTCTGGATTAATGGTACTCTCATAAGCATTTTTATTTATTTTTAAATATTTAATTGTAGTCAAACTCATCTAATAAAATTTTTGAAACGTTTTTTGAGTGAAGCTACTCGCAAAACCCAGAAGCTTGTATTTTTATGTGGCCAGGTTAAAATACAATTTGTTCTTCTTTATCTTAAGAAAAAATCAAAACTCAATTCTTCATTGGTGTCTTACACATTCAATACTTTGATAAACTCCAACAACGATCCTCTGATAAAAAGACAGTGTGATTTTCATCCCTTTCAAAATGAGACTGGGACTCTTTTAGGTGGCTCAGCTATTTCTACTGCAGAGAAGAGTTTACTTCCAACCATAAGATTCTAATTAATCTCATTATAATTTTTTCAGAGGTTACCCTTCAGCCAGCTCCTGCGATCACTTATCGCACGATTGGAGGCATTCTTGACTTTTATGTATTCCTAGGAAACACTCCAGAACAAGTGGTTCAGGAATACTTGGAGGTATGTCTTTGCATTTAGATAGTCATTATTTACTGCTGTTATCTCATATGCTCATTATAAATTAATAAAAGAAAAATAAAAGGTATTAGTAAACAGTATGGATTATAAATGCTGGGATAGTGAGTCTTTCATCTATTGTTTATTTATTTTGATGACCTTTATTGGGTGCTTTCTGCATTCCAAAGAGACACTGTGCAAGGCTTGAGAAATGCAAAAAGAAGTCAGACACCATCCTGCTTTCAAGTAACTCATAGTCCATTCATGTATCCCAGAAGTCAGCAAAGCTTATTCATTCAATAAGTTAAAATTCAGTGAAAAGGAACTACCTGAATAAACTTTGCTAGCTATTCACATTTGACTCAAATTATAGAAAAGGAAGACACTTGAGGTCGGCCGCAGTGGCTCACGCTTGTAATTCCACCACTTTGGGAGGCCAAGGTGGGTGAATCACTTGAGGTCAGGAGGTCGAGACCAGCCTGGCCAACATGGCAGAGCCCTGTCTCTACTAAAAATACAAAAATTAGCTGGACATGGTGGCGTGTGCCTGTAATCTCACTCCTAATCCCATCAGTTCTTATTCCTTTACCCTTTGCACACACCACTATCTGAAATTATATTAGGCATTTATTTATTTCCTCTAAGCTCTCTGAGGGCAGGAGCTATGTTTGCTCTGTGCCACTATATTCCAAGTGCCCATATTAGCCCTTGCCACACTGTGAACAAATATTCAGAAAAACACTTATAGAATAATGAATGTCGCCAGTTTCCCCTAAGATGACACCATTACTGAAACATTTTCTGCAAATTTTATTAGCGTCTGATGTTGGGAATACATTTATGTACTTAGTAAAGAAGGATGTGATTGTGGAATTTCACAAATTATTCTAGCAGATTACTCTTAGCTCTGACGTTTTCAGCTCTGGGAACTTCACAGAAAATGAAATGGGGCTAATGTTATTCTCAAAGCCTACACACTTACTTATCTTTTCAGCTTGTTGGACGGCCATTCTTGCCTCCCTATTGGAGTCTTGGGTTCCAGCTTAGTCGCAGGGATTATGGTGGCATCAATAAATTGAAAGAAGTTGTAAGCCGAAATCGTTTAGCTGAGATACCATATGTAAGTTGAAACTTATTTTACCATGCAGTTGACACCAATTCCCATTTTAATTTTTTGCATTAAATTCAATTTATTAGGAAAAGTGTAGATAAATCAATAGATTGATAGACAGGCACACTTGCTGGCAGAAATTTGCATGTTAAGTTATGTATCTGAGCATGAAAAGTATACTGTTAATGAAGCCTGATAGAGGTGGCTTTGAATGTTAGCTTTACCTCTTCATAGCTCTGTGCAATGTTGCGCCAGTTAATTAACATCTCTGAGCCTTAGTTTCCACCTTTATAGAATGAGGATGTAAGACTTACTTTGGTGGGCTGGTAGTAAGGAATGCCTTACTTATACTGTGCATGTTGAAGCATCTAGCACAGATGGTGAATATCATCAAAGTTAGCTATTATGTTATTAGAGAAAGCAACGCTGGAGGTGACATGAGGAACAAGAGCTGATGATTATAATGACTTACAGTAAATGAGTTTCTCACGGTGACCTCATGTACTCCTCCCAGATCTGATAAACTCTAATTTTGAAGCTTCATGGTTGCATCAGTGTTTATGATGTTCAATGTCCACCAGTAAGTCAAGATAATTATTAAGTGTGTAATAGTTGATGATCTTCTCCAGGAGATGCATAACATGTGGCTAATGAATTTATCAGAACAACGTATTGGGGGTAGCTCTTTGGGATTTTGAAACTTTGATGTAAGAATATAGTGTTGGCCCAGTGCGGTGGCTCATGCCTGTAATCTCAGCACTTTGGGAGGCTGAGGCGGGCAGATCACTTGAGGTCAGGAGTTCGGACTAGCCTGGTCAACATGGTGAAACCCCGTCTCTATTAAAAATACAAAAAAATTACCCAGGTGTGGTGGCACATGCCTGTAATCCCAGCTACAAAGCAGGCTGAGGCAGGAGAATCACTTGAACCTGGAGGCAGAGGTTGTAGTGAGCTGAGATCGCGCCACTACACTCCAGCCTGGGTGAGAGAGTGAGGCTCTATCTCAAAAAAAAAAAAAAAAAGAATATAATGTTAACGTCTGAAGGAAGACTGAACATGTGGACATGGCTTTGGCCTGCTTTCAGGGTTCTTCAGTCCCCTCTCAGAATAGTGATGAGGGCAGGCAGGGGGATCAATTTTTCCTGTAAAAAAAAACAGATGGTCAATGTGTTTTGGTGTCAAAGGGGAATTGATTGTGTTTAATTTTACTTCTCCCATATCTGTTATCTGCAAACATCCAATTCCAGGAAGAATTTTCTTCCGCAAATAGAATCTTTCCCTACATTTGTTTGTGGAGGACACCTGGGTCCTAAATGACTGCTCAGTATTAGAACAGTTGATGCCACTTTGGGCAATAGGCCATAAGCCACGTTTTCCTTCAGGCCTGTAAGGTCGAGACTCCTACCGTATGATACTTGAGGAACACTTAGAAGAACACTTCGTTTGTCTTTGAGGAAGGTGGCAGATTGGGGAAAAAAAGAGCATCTGAAGCCAAAGAGCCTGTCCCCAAAGCCCTCATCAGCCCCCCTACCTCCCAGTGCATGTATTTTGGGAAATGTCACTGAACTCCCCCACATTTCAATTTGCTCACTAAGAATAACACCTGCTCCCTAGGCTGATATGCAAACACAAGGAAAAATGTGTGCATGAGAGTTTAGTTGAGTAAGGCTTTATCTTTTTGTCATTGATCTGTGTTAATCATTACTCTAGCACTTTCGTAGGGCAAAAGATCATTTTCTCCTCATATGATATATTCTGGCTTGATGCTTGGGTTAAGTTAGTACATGGTTATAACATTAATAATATGATTCATTCAAACAATCATTTAAAGAGCGTCTGTTTTATGTCAAGCATCCAAGCTCTCAAGTTAAAGAGATGAACAAGATGCAATTCCTGCTCTCAAGTCCCTCCCAATACCTTATGACACGCACCTGTCAGGACAAGGAGGTAAAACAGCAACCAAACAGCAATCATGTCTTTCAAAGATAGCTTATTTTCTCCTAAGAAGTAGCCAAGCCCTGGAAATTCCAGGATCATTAGAAAATATGGTTTCATTTTCAATGGTCAGGAACCAGAGCTGTAATACTTTCCATCAGCACAGTGCTGTTTCCTAGGTTCTGATTGACCAGAGCTCTCTTTCAGGATGTCCAGTACTCTGACATAGACTACATGGATGGAAAGAAGGATTTCACTGTTGATGAAGTCGCTTACTCTGGTCTCCCAGATTTTGTCAAGGAGTTACATGACAATGGACAGAAATATCTTATTATTATGGTATGTTCAAACACTTGTTACCTTATTTTTTCTTTTGTAGTGCAAAAAATTTATGAAAATAATATTTATATCGTATTTCTTTATTAGAATCCTGGCATCTCCAAAAACTCTAACTACGAGCCCTATAATAATGGAAGCCTAAAGAGAGTGTGGATCTTGGGGAACAATGGCTTTGCTGTTGGGGAGGTAATTTCTTAAGAAAATCAAAGTAAATTATGATTGTTTTGGGGAGTTGTACTTTTGGTACGAAGATGAGTGAAAGGCAAGTTACAATACTGTTACTGTTTTCATGGCTTTAGAGGTTTCTTTTATTACTATTTTAAACCAGTAGATATAATAATAGAATGATTAAAAACCTGAAGAATTTAAAAAGCTAGCCTTGATCCTCTAATACCATAGATAATTGAGAAGCAATATATAACTAGAAGAAAAATCAGTTACCTAAAGCCCTCCCACCTCCAAATTTCTCTTTCCCAAGACAATAAATTCAACTACAAAAATATAGCAAGATGCTCATAGATTAATGTGGAACTGATCTCAGCTAATATATATATATTTTTTTAAGTTTTAATTTTTATTTTTTTGAGATGGAGTTTCACTTTTGTCACCCTGGCTGAGTGTAATGGCATGATCTTGACTCACTGCAACCTCTGACTCCTGGGTTCAAGTGATTCTCCTACCTCAGCCTCCCGAGTAGCTGGGATTACAGGCACACACCACCATGCCTGACTAATTTTTGTATTTTTAGTAGAGACGGGGTTTCTCCGTATTGGCCAGGTTGATCTCGAACTCCTGACCTCAGGTGATTTGCCTGCCTCAGCCTCCCAAACTGCTGGGATTACAGGTGTGAGCCACCATGCCTAACCTATATTTTAAATTTACACAAGACTTATAGATAGAGCATAGTTTTGATTCTGAGGTAGCAGACTCAGGCAGTGGAATAGGCTGAGCTGGGGCCTATATTCAGGATAATTAAATTTCTGAGAGTACTTTAAATCAAATCACATAGGCAATTTCAATTATATGTAGGGTCAGCCCTAGATGATTGGATTCTGTAAGATTTACTCAAATTGTTGCTTCATCTAGAGAGTTCACGTGACTGCAGATCTTGTTGCTGCTGAGTAGTTTATTTTGCGAAACTGTCTTTTCAGGATTGTGGATGATCCCTTACCAAACTCTGCCCACTTAATTCCTTTCATTGACTCTTTCGATGCTTAATTCTATTTACTTTTTTTTTCATTGATTCTAACTTTTCATGAAGCAGTAGGAAAGTTTTCTTCCTTCTGCACACCAAGTCTTTGCTTTTACTGTTTCGTTAGAAGCTAGTTTCTAAAATATTAGATAAGCCCATGTTTATATACTGCATTTAGAGTCCATAGTCAAATAAAAATTATTTTGCTCACCTAAAATTTTATCCACACTTATGAGTCATTTCAATAGTACTCATATTTGAGTGATATATAATTAAGAATTTGCATATAATTACAAAGAATGAATTAGATAGTTGACTTCATTGACCAATAAATGGCATGAATCATTTAATCTAAGATGTTGGCAGAGATAGCAGTAGCGGAGGTGCATAATGGTGTGTGGTTTTTTTTTTGTTTTTTGTTTTTTTTGAGATGGAGTCTTGCTCTGTTGCCCAGGCTAGAGTGCAGTGGCACGATCTCAGCTCACTGCAACCTCTGCCTCCCAGGTTCAAGCGATTCTCCTGCCGTAGCCTCCCAGGTAGCTGGAATTACAGGTGCCTGCCACCATGCCTGGCTGATTTTTGTATTTTTAGTAGAGACGGAATTTCACTCTCTTGGCCAGACTGGTCTCGAACTCCTGACCTCGTGATCCACCTGCCTCAGCCTCCCAAAGTGTTGGGATTACAGGCGTGAGCCACCATGCCGGTCCAGTCGTTTGTTTTAAATGCACTTAGCTGAATAAAATTTGCTGGCCTGCTCTAGGTTGAATGTTGCTGTAGGTGAATGTTTTGTGACACCACCTGTTTCCTGGGGTGCAGAGTTACATCTAATTGTTAGTTGATGCCCATCACCTAAAACAAAGAGCCAGGAGCTCAATCCATTTACTGTGGGTATTTCAAGCTCCCATCTTGAGTTTTGAGAAGTATCCACATTTCAAAATATGTATTCATTATGTTCCCGGAGTGTAAAGTTGTTCCTAAATTACAATCTATAAATTTATAGGGAAAATGAGCAAAAATTTTTCACAAAAACTGGTATCGTTTTAATTAAGAATTTTCAAAAATTTGGCTATGGTTATATCTTTGTTGTGGAAAATCTTTAAAGCTATTGTTTGATAGGCATAGACAGAAAAGGGAGGTAGAATTTAAAAAATGACCTGAGTAAGAAGCGCAAACTTCATTCAACCATTTATAAAATATTGCTTATATGCCAAAAATATCAACACATTATTTATAATCATACTTATTCAAAGTAGACTTTATGTGACCTTTAATTAACAACACTTGAAAAAAGTTCATTCTCTTGAAAAATAATATATAGACTTTCTAGTATTTTAAACAATTTGTCTCCCAACTGGCCTGACATAATGCAGTTGTACTTTTTAAATTTTCTTTTGCACAGAAAAGGACTTATGGTGGCTTTTCATTGATCTACTCTGTTGCTTTTCCTTTTATTGTTTTTTCCTCTTGTTCCTTGTATGCATTTTATTGTTTAGTTTTTGTTGGGGTAGTCACACATTTTATTTCTAAAATGACAGCAAAATGAGGCTGCTAGTAGAAGAAATCACTGTCGGTCAAAATGAAAAACCTTCAACCAAGCTGATTGCCACTGCCTTCCTCTGTGTCCTAGGGATATCCAGGACCGACAGTCTTTCCCGATTATACCAATCCAGTATGCACTGAGTGGTGGACAGATCAGGTCGCTAAATTTCATGATCACCTGGAGTTTGATGGAGTGTGGATTGTAAGTTATTATTCCTGACTCAAATTTCCTTTGGAAACAACGCCAAATTTTCAGATGAGTTTTGACCTTGATGTCAAATAAATGTCAATAAAAAATAGTTTGCTTTACGTAGTAGTATTCAAAATTATTTTACTTAAGGCTGAGTCTATATCCAGTGAATGAGGCTCCTAAGAGCCTTAGGTTCTTATCCTGCATCTTTCATCAACTGGTTATTTCATTTTGATAAAGTTTTTGCTTTCTCCATTAACTGGTTGTCAGCTTAAAAATACTGTTTTATTAAAACAGTATTATAATTGCTACTATTTGTAGCATCGATTCATAAAAATTTAAATTAATCATTAGAGAATAATTTAATGAGGGTCTCGTATTTTTATGGAAGAACAATAGGAATTTCTTCAACAAATGTGCTCTGAGTGCCAATGTGCAAGGCATTGGAGCAGCCATTTTTGGAAGCACTCTGATGAATAAGATGTGCAATGATAAAGAAAATTTGTTTGTTGCCAAGATTAGACATCACTTATTTTTAATTCATGTAAGAAAATAGATTTGATCTTAATTATATTCTCTTATTGTTCCTCACTCAGAGGAATAAAGGATAGGGACAGTTAACAATAGAAATGTTAGTTTATCTTAGGTTCTTAACAATAACAATAAATATTTACAATTTGTAGGGCAAGGATCAACCTTTGAAATGGTATTTCTGAATTAGCTGATTGAAATCAATTTATAAAAAGTAAAAATGTGCCCACTATCATTTAGAAGTGGAACATACCTTAAAAATATATAACCTAATCCAATGACTCAATTTTATAAAAGATGAAACAGAGGGTAAGAAAAATTAGGGAGATTATTTAAAATCCAAAAGGCAGTTGATAAGGGACCCAGATATCTTGGCTCCTAGTTCAGTAAGCATTTCTCAACAGCTAAATGTAGCTCAATCGCATTTTACACTTTGTGTGTTTTGTGTCTTTGAAGGAAATGAATGAAGTATCTAGCTTACTCCAAGCTTCTAATAACCAGTGTGAATCCAACAACTTGAACTTTCCTCCTTTTCTTCCTAGTAAGTTTTCACCTGTTTGCTATGATGTAGGAATAAGCCATGTTTAAAACACCCTCAGCAATACTCAGTGTGGTCGGGAGCAGTTTCACTTCCTAGTCCAAGGGGTCTCCTAAACATCCTGAATGCTCCTCTGCCAAAGTCTCTGCAGCAGTGTTGGGTCTCTGATTACCCTTTTGCTGTCATAACTCCAGGGCAAGCATGTGACAAAGTCTGAGCCTGCCTACCTCCCCTGGCTGCCCTTCCAGTCTAGAGTTCAAAATGCTTTCATCCTGTTCATTTCCCCCAAATCCCTCAGGTGTCAATTTTAAAATCTATGAGAATTTCAGGACACTTCAGGATACAGACTACCTTAAACTGAAGTAAACCTGTAATCTTCTTAACTGTTTTCTTTATTCTTTACTTCCTTCTTTCCTCCTTACCCTCCCTTCCTTCCTTCTTCCCTTTTTCCTTTTTCTTTTTTCCCTCCCTTCCTCCCTCTCTCTCTGACCATTTACAACAGTTTAAAGCATCAGTGGTGCCTTCAAGGTCCCATTTATAGGTCCCATTTCTAGTCAAGGTCAATTTTCCAGTTTCTGATTTTGAAAGAATATGTGTGGAGGTGGCGAGTGGCAGTGGCAGTATAGAATACACTATGCTCTGGCAACAAATAAACCCCAATATCTCAGTGGATTAACACAATAATCGTTTACTTTTTGCTCACATCATACTCTGGTGAGGGATGGGTGACTTGAATCCAAGTGGTGACTCGGATCTCTATGTCTGGTTCTCCCATCTCCTCAGAGACCTTTGTTTCTGGCTTCCTGGGTGAGGGAGAGAGAGGGTGGAGAAGATTTTATGGGCAGGCCTAGAAGGGAGGTGTACCCAATTGGCCCACATTTCTTTGCTAGAATCTGGTCATGTAGCCTCAGCTTAACCTCAAGGGAAGGTATAATGTTCTTATATTTCCAGAAAGAGAACACTGGCATGTTGGGCATCTGAACAGTCAGTGTATTCTGATTTGCCCACTTTACTTATACCCCTGAGACCAAGGTACAGCTGTTTCTTTAACTCCTTTTGGTCACTTAAGGAGTAAATAACTTTTTGGAGGAAGTCTTGACCTCTTGTAACATCTACTGTTCGCTTTTTCGACTTACTCTTTGTACTTCTCTGCTCTGTCTGGATTCCCCCATTTTTTTTCCACTCTGGATTAGTTTATCATGTTTTTTTTTTTTTTTCTTAATTTCTCAATCCTCTTTTTGGCCAAAACTAAATTTTGTTTTTGATTTTTTTTTTCCCTACGGAAAACCTCAATCCTATCACTTTCTGCTTGCTTGTGGTGGGCACCCCACTCCTTACCCCCAGCATTTAGTCTACTCACATATGACCGGCCACTTTTGCTCATAGCCAGGCAGCCCCTCCCCTTTCCAGGATTGCACAGTGCACATTAATTAGCATGAGAAAGAGCGCTGAAGTGGCTGTGAATCTCATGCCACACACCAAGCTGTGCAAGAAATAGAATTTTCTTCCCATTTTACATTTCAACTTAATTTCCAACTCCAAACCTTGATTCTGTTATACTGCGTAGGAAAAACTCAACCTCAGTCTTTCCTGGTCCCACCACTTTCTAGAATTGTGCCTCACACTCAGGTCCTAGGTATGGGCAAGACTTTGTGAAGGAAGGTAGATACGGCCCCAGTGAAGAGTTCACAAGGAGAGGAAGTGGCAGAGAAGATTGGCCATTTCAGGCTTGAGGAAGGGAAAATGCAAAGAATAATTCTCAGAGGTAGGATTTGAGTACTTACACATCAAACTGTCAAACTACCCAAATGTCCAAATGTCACATCTTATTGTTATTTTTTTTTTTGAGATGTAGTCTCACTCTGTCGCCCAGTCTGGAGTGCAGTGGCACGATCTCGGCTCACTGCCACCTCTGCCTCCCGGGCTCAAGTGATTCTCCTGCCTCAGCCTCCCAAGTAGCTGGGACTGTAGGCGCACACCACCATGCCTGGCTAATTTTTGTAATTTTAGTAAAGACGGGGTTTCACCATATTGGTCAGGCTTGTCTTGAGCTCTTGATCTCAGGTGATCCACCTGCCTCGGCCTCCCAAAGTGCTGGGATTACAGGCATGAGCCACTGTGCCCAGCCTCTATTTTTCTTTTAAGTGTGACTGTATTATAAAAAAGAAAAAGTTCCCTTTCTCTGCCTTCATACCTATACATTGTACACTCAATTTCTCTTGATTAAATATATGTAGATAAACACTATATGCTTTATACTTGGGCTCAGATCCACTGCGTTTGCTCTGAGCATGTTTCTCAGTTGCCTCCCCTCACCAGGATTCTTTGTGAGCTCAAGGGAATGCAGATTAATTTTAATAATCCATCTCCTTGGAGGTCTCAATGTTAGCCCCAGGCAGGAAATAGCATTTAGGATAGAATTTAAAATCTGGAACGGATTTGGTCAGGTGGAGATTGGTGGGGAAGGTACAGTAATCAGGAAGAAAATAGTTGGGCCGCTAATTTGTTAAAGATGGTTAATGAGGAAGTGCCTCACTAATGAGTATTTCCCTCCAGGAGTTCTGGATCACTTACTTTTTGCAAGAACTCTCTGCATGGACACGGAGTTTCGTGGGGGCCTTCATTATGACATCCACAGCTTGTATGGCCACTCCATGGCAAGAACCACAAACTTGTAAGGGCTTGGTTTTCACCCTAATTCCAGATATGCGGAGGTGGGAGGTGGAGGTGGAGGGTTTTTCTTCTGCTCTATACGTAATATATTGTTCAAATATTTTTTGCATTTATAGAAATAGAAAAACTCTGTTCTTACAGAGTATTTAAGAGTTCCTCTCATATACACCCTGGTTTCTGTACAGGATTATCTTTGGCTTATGGCTAAGGAGCTTATTTCAAGGATACTAGCAGGCAATACTATGTAAGGCATTTAGAGTCCTCAGCTAGAAGTCAGCTCTTGCTTGGATCCTTTTACTGAATGCACTAGGATTGCTTGATTTTAGCAAATAAAAATACAGGACACCAAATTAAATTTGTGTGGGACATTCTCATACTAAAAATTACTTGTTGTTTATTTGGAATTTGAATTTACCTGTATTTCCTTTATTTATCTGGAAATGCTACACCATATCCTTCTATTTCCTTCCCAATGTCCTGCTTGTCTACCTCATAATTCTCCCTTCTGCCCTAAGACACACACACACACACACGTGCACACACAACTATCACCATCACCACCACCATCATTACCTAACACCATCACCATTGTCATAACCACACCATTACTACCACCATTATTGCCATCACCACCACCATCACTACCACTACTATCACCATCACCACCACCACAGTTATCACCACCATCCCCCCCACCACCACAATCACTATCACCATCACCACCACCCACCATGACCACCATTCACCATCACCATCATAACCGCTACCACTACCATCACCACCACCACTACCATCACCACCACCACCATCCCTACCACCACCATCACCATCATCACTATCCCCATCGCCACCATGACTATCACCACCACCATTACTGCTGTTGTCACCACCACCTTCCCTACCACCACCATCACCATCATCACTATCCCCATCGCCACCATGACTATCACCACCACCATTACTGCTGTTGTCACCACCACCTTCCCTACCACCACTATCACCATCATCACTATCCCCATCGCCACCATGACTATCACCACCACCATTACTGCTGTTGCCACCACCACCCATTATGAAAGTCTACCAAGGAGACAAATGTGTTCTGCAAACCATAACATCCTTTATATCTTGTCATGTAGATTGTTTACTTATGACTCAGTAAATTGAGAAATAACTCCTCTTCTCACTGTGTAGTTTCTTCTGTGGAAGATGGTACAATACAATCATTATACCTAAGAGAGCAAGAAAATTTGGGGCCAGGCTTAAGGTTTTAATTTGAATTTGCAGCACAGATGCGGAAACTAAAGAGCTGCTGTGGATCCTCCAGTGGCTTAGGAAAGAGCATCTTTGTCTTTCTCGGCTTCTTTCCCCCTGTTTTGGTGTTTCTAGAGCACTGTTGTGCTCTAGAAGACAGGGAGACTTTGATGGGTTTATGGGGCCTGTCTCAGTCCTTTTCTTACTTGACTTCTCTTTCTCCTTGGTACTCAAGGCCATAACCACTCCTTTAAACTTAGCTCCTTCAGTCCTTAAGATACTGCTCTGCTGGCTGGGTGCGGTGGCTTACGTCTGTAATCCAGGCACTTTGGGAGGCTGAGATGGGCAGATCACCTGAGTTCAGGAGTTTGAGACCAGCCTGGCCATCATAGTGAAACCTCGTCTTTACTAAAAATAGAAAAATTAGTCGGGTGTGGTGGCAGGCGCGCCTGTAATCCCAGCTATTTTGGAGGCTGAGGCAGGAGGATCGCTTGAACCTGGGAGATGGAGGTTGCAGTGAGCCGAGATCACGCTATTGCACTCCAGCCTGGGCAACAAGAGTGAAACTCTGTCTCAAAAAAAAATAAAAAAAGATACTGCTCTGCCTGGTGCCTCTGCTCTCTTTCCAGCTGTTCCCTCTCATCTGTGTGCCTGGATCTTTTCCATCAGCTCTTTCACTGTTGATGATTCTTAGGAATCCACCCTCTGGCCTCTTCTCTTTACAGTCTATGCCAACACATAGGTAATTTATAAGTAATTTATTCCTTTTCATGGTTTTCACTGTAATTAATTCTAATGATTTTAAAATCTATAATTATACCTGAGATGTTTCCCTAATTTTTAGACACAAATATCCAAAACAATCTTCTGACGTTGTCTACTTGGATGTTTTGTGTTTTTTTGAGACAGAGTCTCGCTCTGTCACCCAGGCTGGAGTGCAGTGGCGCGATCTCGGCTCACTGCAAGCTCCGCCTCCCGGGTTCACGCCATTCTCCTGCCTCAGCCTCCCGAGTAGCTGGGACTACAGGCAGCTGCCACCACGCCCGGCTAATTTTTTGTATTTTTTAGTAGAGACGGGGTTTCACAGCGTTAGCCAGGATGGTCTCCATCTCCTGACCTCATGATTCACCCGCCTCAGCCTTCCAAAGTGCTGGGATTACAGGCGTGAGCCACCGCGCCCGGCCTTACTTGGATGTTTTGTAGTACCTCAAATACCATTCACCTTGCTCTGTTACCTGTTTTCACCTAATCTTCCCACTGTAGCTGATCATTTTTGAAGCTGTTAAATTCTTTTTTTTTTTTTTTTTTTGAGACAGAGTTTCGCTCTTGTTGCCCAGGCTGGAGTGCAATGGCGCGATCTCAGCTCAATGAAACCTCCGCCTCCCGGGTTCAAGCGATTTTCCTGCCTCAGGCTCCTGAGTAGCTGGGATTACAGGCATGCGCCACCACGCCCAGCTAATTTTGTATTTTTAGTAGAGACGGGGTTTCTCCATGTTGGTCAGGCTAGTCTCAAACTCCCGACCTCTGGTGATCCGCCCACCTCGGCTTCCCAAAGTGCTGGAATTGCAGGCATGAGCCACCACGCCTGGCTGAAACTCTTAAATTCTGTATCTTGGTTGGTAGCAACAGCATCCCTATATCCCAGACTCCCAAGTGAGAAGCATGAAGCCATCCTTTATGCCTTTTGTGCCCTCACATACAATCAGTCCTTGATCCTTTTGATGTTACTTTTGAAACATTTCTGTAACCACCTCCATTTTCCCCCCTTAATACTTCTTAATTAGGTTATCATCATCCCTCACACAAATCATTACACTAGGCCCAGAACTAATCTCCCTGACTTTACCCTTATCTCCCAGTAACCTACCCTCTACCCTTTCTACTTGAAGCATAGTCCAAGGAACAGCTGCATCAGCATCACCAGAAAACATTAGCATCTTGGACCTCAACCCTGCACTTAGTAATCAAAACCTGCATTTTATCAAGATCCCTGGGTGTATTGAACGTATGTTAAAATCTAGAAAGCACTGCTGTACATTCCTGACAAAGTGACCTTTCTAAAGCACTGTTTGCTCATTTCTCTCCCCAGTGTAAAATTATTTGTGCCTTGCTATTTTTTATACAGTGAAATTCTTAGCATAACCTATAAGGTACTTTATAATCTAACCCTTTCTTACAATTTTTCTCTCACCTTTGCATCTTCTTCTTGTTCCCAAATCCAAGTGCTATTCATTCTTCCATGCCTTTCATGTGCTATTTGCCATGCACGAGATGGCCTTCCTTACCCTGTCCATTTTGCAAAATATACTTATTTATACAACCTCACCTCCAATCTCAATGCTGGAAACTTTCCTGACAGTTCTAGGAAAAGATTATTTCCCATTTTCTGTGCCACATTTGTTCATATTCCAATATGCTTAGTATGCAAAAAACATGGTATCAAATTTTAGATGCTAATTTTCTCTCTGCTGGACTGTAAGCTTTTTGAGGGCAAAGTCAGCCCATATCCTTAGCCTTATCAATAGAGTGTGTACTGAAGACACTTTGTTGGATGAATGCCTGGCCTGAGAGAGAGAGGAAGGGCAGGACCCAGCACCTAGGGGACCTGATGACTTCGAGGCAGAGACTGGGTCGGTGTTATTTTCCAGCACTATTTTGTCCTCATGACTTTGCATTATGTTAGATTATCCAGATGAGAGTTCTTGTCCAGAAAATGTAAAAGTTTGTATTTTGGTTAAAAAAAAAAAAAACCTCTAGGAAGAACGACATATATTTCTGATTCATTATCTTCTCTTTGTCTTTTCTCTCTCATTCTATTTTTCCTGAGAAATAAACTGGATAAATAAGACTCAATTTCCTCATCTCTGAAATGAGACACGGATTGGTATTCCCATAATCTCCTGTTCTGATACAGTTTTATTCTTAGATGCTTCTATCTAAGAATGAGAAGTGGGAAACAGAGTGAGTAGTCAGGGTAAGAAAGAGTAAGAAAGGGTTGGAGGAGGGGAAGAAAGTTTCAAATTACTTTTTTGCCCGTGACTGCATGTGGTAAAAGTGCTATAAAATCAAGAATGGGTTGGTTAATATATTCTAATAGTTATGGTTAATAGTTAAAAGGTAATTGTGATTGAGCAAATAGTAGGTGTCTTTCTAATTTCTCTGGCCAGGCATAATGGCCTACGCTCCCAGAGGACAGTAGAGATAAGTGGAACTTGGTCTTTGGGCTTGAGGTAGAGTGGATCAAAAAATGGATAACATTTTCATTCAATGGGATCTGGACATCAGAAGAACTAAAGTAATTGGTCTGATAAATATTTGGCTCAACCTTAAATGGAAGTATAGTCTGGGGACAGTGGGCCAACCAGGAATAAAATTATCCCCACCTCTAGGCTGAAAGCCGAAGGAGACTAGAGTCTTTCAGTGATCACAACCTGATTATAAATTGGCCAGACCTGGGGGATAGAAAAGAGAAAACTAAAAGATAGAAAAGACAAAGCCTCTGAGTAAGACTGTTCCTTTAAGATGTTTAAAAAAAAAAAAACCAGCAATTATCTAATCTGTTTTGCCACAGAAACAGCCTGCCTCTAAATAAACTGGAACCGCAGATATCTTCAACCCTGTTTTGGTTTCACTCTGTGTAAGCTGAATGTGTTTCTTTCATGATTGATTACTGCAGAGTATAATAAACCTGCAGCCAGTGGTAATAAAAGCAAAGTGTCGGCCAGTCTACATTAAAGTAGAAGTGGGGATAGGAGTTGAGTGAGTCCTCTCCTCCAACCTACCCCTATTTTTGACAGTAAATTGTCAGAATGAAGCACTTTACTTTCTTAAAGCAGTTTTCCGTTTCAAAATTTTCTCCCTTTTGCCATTATAAGCCATTCAGTATTTATAGACTCTCCAAACATCCCTAGGAAAATGAAGTGAGGAGGCCTTGGTGACTGTGATAGTGTCTTGAGGAATTGCCGGGTGCCTGGTGATAAAGACTTGCAGAGAGAGGTTTCAGGAAAAGATACACTTGTCTCAGACCATGTATTAGAAAGCAGGAAAGAAGAGCTTGCCTGCGAAGAGCTGGCAGCAACTGTGGCATGGCTCAGGTCTTACTGTCCTTTAATTGTATTATTGTTCAATTTTATAATTCTAATGGAAGATGTGGGCTTTTTACCACAGGGGGGAAAGAACAAAAGAGGAGAGTCATTTCAATAAAATGCCTGTTCAAAAGGTGTCCAGAATAAAACTAGGCAAACAGCCCACATCTAACCATAGGTCACCCCACTGTATGTTCATCCGTGCCCCTGAAGTAATTACCATTCTGAATTCTGTGCTTTTAATTTCTTTGCTTTTATTTCTTTTCTCTCTTTTTTCTTTTTTCTGAGACAGAGCCTTGCTCTGTCACCCAGGCTGGAGTGCAGTGGCATGATCTTGGCTCACTGCAACCTCTGCCTCTTGGGTTCAAACGATTCTACTGCCTCAGCCTTCTGAGTATGAGTAGCTGGGGCTACAGGCGCACACCACCATGTCCAGCTAACTTCTGTATTTTTAGTAGAGACGGGGTTTCACCATGTTGGCCAGGTTGGTCTCGATCTCCTGACCTCATGATCCACCCGCCTCAGCCTCCCGAAGTGCTGGGATTACAGGCGTGAGCCACCGTGCCCGGTCTGCTTTCATTTCTATATCGTTTTACGTAACATGTAATATTTTATTTGTAATACAATGAAAATAATATTTTCTATGTTAGTTGTTTTTAACTTTATAGAAAGTATCAGATGCAATCTTTTGAGACTTACTCATTTCAATGACTCTTATTTTGCATAGATTAAAATTTGCTAACATTGAGAATTGCTAAGAATAAGTCTGAAGTTTCAGAGGAAGCCAGGGATAAATTCTGAAGTTTCAGAGGTGTACCAGCTGGTGCATGAACTCTCCTCTTAGTCCAGCAGAGGGTGCAGAGCTCCCATCGGAGCAGGTGCTGTGCTGAACAGGATTATGCATGGCAGAAATTCATGGAACCAAAGGACATTAGAAAAAAGATGGGACAAAGAACTCAAATCATGGTTCCAATATACTGTCGACCAAAAGGACCAGACCACAACCAGATCCAACCAGATACAGAAAACAAAATCGGGGAACGGAAGCCTAGAGAAATTGCTATGGGGGCTAGAATATAGAGGTTTGTACTGTCTTATATGAGATCTGAAACCTTACCCCGAAATGGGAAAGAAGCTCTTAAATAGTACTAAGTTTATGACACCTGGTTTATGACACCCTCATGTTGTTTTCTCAGTTTGGTTAGAAAGTCCATTGCTGCTCTTATTGTAAGGTGAGTCCTAGACATTCACAGCCCACCTCACACTTCACTGGCTGTATTCCCTTCCAGAGCCCTGGAGACCATCTTCATGAATAATAGGAGCTTCATCTTATCCCGTTCTACGTTTGCTGGATCTGGCAAATTTGCTGCTCATTGGCTGGGGGACAATGCAGCCACATGGGATGACCTCCGATGGTCTATCCCCACTATCCTTGAGTTCAACCTGTTTGGCATCCCCATGGTGAGCCTTATTTCCAACCAGGGAACTTTAACCCTTTGTCTGTTGACATTCTTTTAATTAGCAGTCTTAGAGATTATCTGAAAAACCAAGGAGCATGTTCCAGGGTGATATGTATTGGAAAAATCAAGTTTTGTGTGTTACGTGAGCTGCCTTCTGAAGATAGAATGGTAGTACTTTATCACTGAGTTGTCATCTATGGAATATCTGAAGATAGGAAGGAGACAGCATGAATAAAATTGTATTAGTATCACAGGAAAATTCCATCAAGAGAGCATTAGTAAATAAGAAAGTATGAAATTGGGAACTGAATATTAAGGAACAGCCTCAACACAAGGACCATTGTTTGCACTATCAGTAAGTCTGTGATGGATTCTATCTTGTTTCTCTCCTTTGGCTGGGAGTGTGCCCTATGACTCTGGGATCTCCTTAAGCATGGGATGATGTGACTAAGAGGTTCTCCTTTCCCTTATCATATAAATCTTCACTACATGCTTTCACCTCTCATTGACCGCTGTGCTTGTATGTGTGCTAATTCTCCAGGTAGGTGCCAACATCTGTGGTTATAACAACAATGTCACAGAGGAGCTCTGCAGAAGGTGGATGCAGCTTGGAGCATTTTATCCACTACCAAGGAATCACAATGGGCCTGGGTTCAGGGTAAGGTCATCAAGAGAAGTGATGGAAACTTTTTGGATTAGCTAATCTACTGGCTCTTAAAGAGGATTTGAGGAAAATAGTACTACAGGTTGGCACTAACTGCAGCAGAAAGATAAAAAAGTCTTGTATCATAGCCTTAAAAAGCAGGGTATCAATCAAGGTGATGGTGCATTGGAAGGGGTATGTATATACTGAAAGATTTTATTCTTGGAAACTCACCAACAAAGTGAGAAGATTTGTTAAAGTTTCTGTAGTGCTGCCATCATTTCTGTACTATCTTATATAAGATAGGACAATTGGAATTTGTTGGTATTTTATTTCAGTTTATACAAGGGAAATCCCTCATAGGTATGGAGGAGCAAGGAGAAAGAATTTAAAGAGGCTTAGGCCAGTGATCTCAACATTTCTTTCACCTTGTTACAACATTCTACCTTTCTATGAATAGTTTGGAGGACTTGCCAACTATCTCTCATGACTCATTCCACCTTTAGGCTCTTCCACCCAAAATAGTATTTTTGATGGGCAAGTACATAGAAGTGGGTTCAAAGTCCCCCCTGAGGAGGTGTTTATGATGATGGCAGAAGCAAGTAGGGTGAGATGTCCTTTCTTTTAATAAAGTAATCTTAAGTTGAAATATTTCCAATTGAGTGGTTTAACTCTTAATAGATTCATTAGAATAACTTCCTAATGATCATTTTAGTTCCAGCTCTTCACTTTGTCTTTAATCCAGGAAGGATCAACAGTCAAACCTTCAAAGTATTTTATCCCTGGGCTTTTCTGGCCACTTGTGATCTAGAGAGAGATGAACTATTTCTAAATGTCTAAGCAGGTGGCTAGGAGCAAGTGGGTGGGTGCTTTTCATGAAGCTGTGTCCTGGAAGACTTACATAGGTTAAGAACACTCAGATAACCCAGGAAGCTAGGTTTAAGCACATATTTTCTTTTGACTAAACTAGCTCTATTCAATAAAATTATAAGGAGAGCCACATATGTCAGTTTAAATTTAAAAAGTACAAAGGGGCCGGGCACGGTGGCTCGCACCTGTAATCCCAGCACTTTGGGAGTCCAAGGTGGGAGGATCACCTGAGGTCCGGAGTTTGAGACCAGCCTGACCAACATGGAGAAACTCTATCTCTACTAAAAATACAAAATTAGCCAGGTGTGGTGGCGCATGCCTGTAATCCCAGCTACTTGGGAGGCTGAGGCAGGAGAATCTCTTGAACCGGGGAGGCAGAGGTTGTGGTGTCCTGGGATCGCGCCATTGCACTTCAGCCTGGGCAACGAGAGCAAAATTCCGTCTCAAAACAACAACAACAAAAAACAACAAAGTACAAAGAAACAGGGACATTGTTTTAAAAATACTTTATATAGCTCAATGTGTATCTATATATGTGTGTGTGTCTGTATATTACATAGCATTATCATTTCAACCTGTGTTTAACACAAAGTATTATTAACGAGCTATTTTATATCCTTTTCATTCTACTAGGTCTTCAAAATTTGGTATGCATTTTACACTTGTAGCATATCTCAATTTGTATGCTAAGATTTTTTGTATGCATTTGAAGTAAAATGCAATTCTACCAAAGCAATAAAGTTGGTTTAATGGAAAAAAAATTTGTATTGATTTAGTTTTAAGATTTATATTTAAAGTAACTATCATCAAATAAAATGGAAACTTTACTTCCTCAGTCTCAATAAACACAGTTCAAGTGTTCAATAGCTTCATGTGGTTCGTGGCCACCATAGTGGGCAGCACAGCTCTGGACTTTTGTCAGTTGACATCCAGGGTGATGGAGGCTGCGGAGTGTTATTCTCTTTAATGTTTGGCCTCAGAGTTTTCATGAGCCCTACACTGGATGCATAGAGTGGTCTCATGGAGTCATTCTATTTAGAGGGGGAGAAATGGGCCTCTTAGGGAGCAAAAGAAAAAAAAGTTCAGGTAACTTTATCCAAAACTCAGTCTCAGTAACGCAGTATAGGATGACAAGTCAAAAGAGGACGTGTATGTCTTTCACATCTTCCAAATTACATGAAAAATGAACAAAATGAATGCCGACCATTGATGGAAAATTTCCATCTCTGGGTCCAGGGAAAATTAGATTTTTCTTCTAAAGGGTTATTTTTTTTCTCTTGGATAAAATCTGCTAAAAACCATCTTCATAATTTATTTGCACAATGTATGTCAAAGAACAAATAGAGGTCACTAATCTTTGGGATAGGGAAAATAAAACAAGTGTTGATGGTGGAAACATTACAGATAAAACTGGACATAAAATGTTAAAATTAAAATTCATACAAGCACATGGAAAGGAAATGGTGGCTTACAGACCATGGTGGCAGGCAATGTGGCTTATAAGGCAATGGATTTTTTTTTTAGCAGTAGTACAACTTATATTATTTCCCAAATAAAATATTATGAGAAACTTCAATATATAAAATAAATTGGAGCAACCCTGGAGGGAGCAAGTCCCACTTTATCTCCATGGCAACCCCTGTGGGGCTTCCATTTCACTCTGGGGCTGCTACAAACTGCCTCAGAAGACAGACAACAATTTTTTTTTTTTTTTTTTTGAGACAGAGTCTCATTCTGTTGCCAGTTTGGAGTGCAGTGGCACGATCTCAGCTCACTGCAACCTCCAACTCCCTGGTTCAAGTGATTCTCCTGCCTCAGCCTCCCGAGTAGCTGGAATTACAGGCATGTGCCACCACACCCAGCTAATTTTTGTATTTTTAGAAGAGACAGGATTTCACCATGTTGGCCAGGATGGTCTCCATCTCCTGACCTCGTGATCTGCCTGGCTCGGCCTCCCAAAGTGCTAGGATTACAGGCGTGAGCCATTGCGCCTGGCCGATAGACACCAAATTTAAACTGTGCCACTTGTTTGCAATTCTACATTGGGAAAGTCATATAATCCTTGATATTGTTTTCTCATGTATAAAATGAAGGAGTAGGGTTAGTATCTTTTCAGTTCTAGAAATGCTTTGATATTCTCCAAGTTGGAGGAAGTGGCTAGTTTCATCTGGGAAACTTATTGTAAGAGAACTTCTGAACTATGATGGAAAGAAATATTCAGCCATTCCTTCCATTTTCTCCTAGGACCAGGATCCCGCTGCCTTTGGTGTTGATTCCCTGCTGCTGAAATCCTCCAGACATTATCTGAACATCCGCTACACCTTGCTGCCCTATCTCTATACCCTTTTCTACCGTGCTCACACCCGGGGAGAGACGGTAGCAAGGCCCCTTGTACATGAGTGAGTTTCCTGATTCTCAAAGACTCCCTTTCTGATTGTAGTTTCACTTGACTTTGTTTGTGGTAGCAAGGTTAGTTAGGATCTTGTTGTTACATAATGTGTCATTGTCCTGTATTAGAGACTTCACCTGCCTTCACTGTGCTACCTCTTTACTAGGTTCTACCAGGACTCAGCCACGTGGGATGTGCATGAGCAGTTCTTATGGGGACCTGGACTCCTCATCACACCTGTTTTATATGAAGTATGCTTATCATCTAAACAATGAAAGGGGGTATTGCACTTGTCCTCATGGTTCTATAGCTGGATAAGTTGGTTCCTATCTATGACTGCATTTATATCAAAATATGAATATAAATGAGAGAGCTCTAGTAAGTCTTGGTCCCATTGCCCCACCAAACAAAACAATTTTCATGTTGTAAAATTGCCTTAAAATTAAAGCCTAAGTCCTTAGGCATATGGCTGCAGCATTGACAATGGCTTTAAATACTTCGGGGTGTATGTGCTGAACATCTGTCTATAGTTTCCTTTGTCCAGAGTGGGTGTGCTCTTGGATTGGGTTAGGCTGGGCTGCGAAGAGAGAATACCTGTGGAGACGAGAAGGGAGGGAGAGAGGAGTGCTGGGCAAAGGGAAGGCTATGCTCTGAAGTCCAACTATGAAGGACCATGTGTATCCTATTAAGTGTGATTGGAAGCAGGGGTGAGTGGCAAAGTGTGGGACAAGGATCAGGAAGGATTATGCTGATCTGCTTGTAAACATGAAATATTGCCAATGTAGCCATGTCAAAGGCCCTTTGAGCTGTTGTTATAGCCACACTATCTGATGACAGGTCCTGCTAACCAACCAGTGGCCCTGCTGGGAGGCTTTCCTGGGGCCTGGCTGGCTCACTGTCCTCCCAACTGTCAAATTATGTGACTAACTCAGTGAATGGACTTTCTCTGCTTCTCTTAGAAAGTGCAGCAGCATTGAGCAAAACAAATCATTTTTAGCTACATTCTGCTTTGGGTAAATTGCTCAACCTTTATGTGTCTGTGTTTTCCTTTGTAGAATGGGATGATCTCAACCACCTCTCAGGATTGTTCAGATAGGCACATGTAATGATGCCTGGAGGTGTTTTGTAAACTGTAGAGAGGGGTATGCTAATGCTACTCATTATTGTTGTTTACCTAGGGTGTGGACGAAGTGAAAGCATACATACCTGATGCCACCTGGTATGACTATGAGACAGTAAGTAAGGCAGCCCTGGTTGGCTCAGAGACCTGCCTCTAGCAGAGGGCAATTCTAAAGCAGCAGTCTTGGGAGCTTGCCATAGAATAATAGTACAAGATTTATAGTTAGTTGATTGTGGTCCTTTTTCTGTGAGAAAGGCATCTTAGTTGGTTCAGGATGGTGCAACAAAACACCTTACACTGGGTAATTTATAAACAACACAAATTTATTGCTCACGGTTCTGGAGGCTGGCGAGTCCAAGATCAAGGTGCTGGCAGATTCTGTGTCTGGTGAAGGCCCTCTCTGCTTCACTGATGGCACCTCCTTGCTCCTCCCTCATGACTTAATCACCTCACAAAAGTCTCCACCCCTTAATACTATTACTCTGGGTATTAAGTTTCAACATATAAATTTTGAGGGTACACCAGCATTCAGACCATAGCAGAAGGCCTTTCCAAATGTACAATGAAATAATTTGAATAACTGGAGTAGGTTTATGGAAATTCATTATATCAACCTGGCTATTGTGTAGCTATCAAGACTGGGCTTTGTCATTTGGCTGTGGTAGCCTAGCAATTGAAGCCCAGGTGTGGAATGACAGCTTGATGTAATGTAAATAAATAAAGGGGATTGGAGTGTCAGCTCTGCCCTCTAGTACCCATATGCTTTCAGCAAGTCACTTCACTTTGGGGGTCTCTGTTTGTCTCTTCTTTAAAATATGTCAACTGAACGAGATGATACCTAAGGCTCCTCCTAGCTGAAACAGCTTATTACCTGATCTATCTTTTGTTGTTGTTGCTGATTAGGGAGTGGCCATCCCATGGAGGAAACAGTTGGTGAATATGCTTCTCCCAGGTGATAAGATAGGACTTCATCTGCGAGGGGGCTACATATTTCCCACTCAGAAGCCAAACACAACCACAGAAGCCAGGTAAGCTCCTTACTCTTCTAAGGTATGGCTATTCTGGTGCTCTAATGGAGCAGGGCATTATGAGAAAGACAAATAGGGATTTTTGTGGATGAGCCAAGGGATAAGTCACCCATCAGTAATCTTCCCCCACTCCTTTCAAAGTTGATCCAAAATTGGCATCTTAGTCCCTATTTAGTAGATGGTAGTATGCTAAGGACATCTGCAGAGTGTTTCACTTTGGGATTGAATCAGATTATAGGACTAGTCAAAGTAATCACTGAGGAGGATTTCCCTATGGCCAGAAATTGTCCTTAGGTATATTCCCTACCGTGTGAGAGAATTTGAGTTAAATAGGAGATAAAGGTTATCACGTGGAAGCCAACATCGTTTGGGAGTCAAGAGCTCAGATTCTACAGAACCTGGGTTCAAGCCTTGGTTTGGGCTACATACTAGATGTGTTTACCTTGGGTAACTTACTTCTCTGTGCTTCTGCTTATTATTGGTAAACTGGAGATGATGATAGTTTAACTTTGTAGAGTTATTATGAGGGTTAAATGAATTAATATAAATGATAATGTGTGTGGGACACTTAGAAGAGTGCCTGGCACATGGTAAACACCTAATAAGGCTAATTGTTGGTATTATGTATTGCAACCCAAACAGTTTCCTGTAGGAACTGCCTCTGTCCACTCTTCCCTTTATGTCCACTCACTATCAACCCCTGCTGCCTGCCCACACCCAGCTCCCACGTGTCCACCCAATATCAACATCTACTCAGTTTCTGGTATAGACTCTTGGATTATCTGTCCCTGGGGGATGAAGGCGGCTGGTTTCACATAGTTCCGTCTCATCTACATTCTCTGAAACTGGGAAGTACTCTTTTACAGCCGGAGGAACTCCCTGGGACTCATCATCGCTTTGGACTATAAGAGAGAAGCAAAGGGGGAGCTGTACTGGGATGACGGTGTATCTAAAGGTAGACTTTCTCAAGGCACCATCCCTGTGGATCACTGTGGTTCTCCCTGAAAATTAGTCATCACAGGCTGCCCAATATGGCACTAACCCTATTAGCACTGTCGTTTACATCTGTAGCTTAGAATCAATGGGTTAAAATCCATTCTGAAAATTCCATTAGCCAGGCACAATGCATTAAAATAGACTTCAAATGCCCAAATTATGTGTTAGTGACTCTACCAAAGCAACTGGCATTACTGCATTTAGCTTAATTATTCTCTTCCTTGGATATTAATTATTAATAACAGATGATACACTTTTTTAATAGCTTTGGAAAATACTGCTTTGGTTTGTGGAAGAAATATCTAATTTGTATTGTATGTCTTTTCACTGTAAGGTTTCCATGTAAACACCTCACATGAACTTATGTGATTATATAAAAATCCTGTCCTACATGGAATTAGTATGTATTGTGTAGGCCTTGAGGAACTCATGATCCAGCAGGATAGATACAATGCACACATAGATAAATACAATGCAAATCAAAATGTTTTACATGCCAGCGAAATGGTACCGCAGACTGACATGTGAATTTAGAGAAAATGGTCCAGGAGATATTGCAGAAGTTTGAAAAAAATGCACAGAACTCAGATGAGCAGAACCAGATTGTTGGTAAAGGAATTCCAGATGAAATGAAGAGAAGAGCAGGACTCCCTGGCTGATTGGCTTCCCATAGTAACCAGTACTCCTCTTTCTTTTTTAGATGCTGTGACTGAAAAGAAGTATATTCTATATGATTTCTCTGTTACCTCTGTAAGTATTTTGTTTGAGGAACACACAGCATATGTTCCTTGCTGGGAAGGCTCTTTGAGTTTTTTGTTTAATATAGACACATGGTTATGTGCAGCAGAGACAGGGTTTTACTGTCATGATTCCAAAAAGGAATCAAATGAACATGAAAGTGTTTAATGTGTGTCAGGCTTATAAGCTGCTACAAAACCAGTATGAGTTCTGTGCAGAACTTTTTTTTTCCTGGAAAAAAAACCATTGCCTTTGAGTTTTATGTGATGGGGGCTGGCTTCCAAGATGTGCCTTTTTTGAGGTTTGCAAGTGTATATGAGGTGTGGGTGGGTTCGTGAGTGGTATAGCACCTTTTTAAGGTTCTTCCATAATGGCTGTCCTTTGTAGCACGTAAAACTTGGCCTTTGGCACGGGTATAAAGTAGCAGCTTTTAAAGGCTGGAAGTTACAGAACAGCGCTTGCCTCATATCTATTTCCCAAGGGAACTGAGAGAAGAAAAAGCAGCAAGGCCAGCAGAAAATGAGGGAATTCTCACTTGGTTTTCTTAGAAGCCTGATCATATATGGGCAGAACTTTCTTTTGAGGCAGTCTCTCTCTCTCTCTTATTTCTCCTTTCTTTTAAATATGTATATATGTATCTGTACCTATACATATAAAAATGGATCTACTTTAAGATATAGAATATATATAATTTATATATAAGGTATAAAATATATATATCTTAAAGTAACTCTTTTATTTTGAGATAATTAAAGATCTCCATGCAATTGTAAGAACTAGCACAGAGTTCCCATATACCCCTTTGCCCAGTTTCTCCTATGGTAACATCTTATAAACCTATAGCACAATTTCACAACCAGAATGCCGGCATTGATGCTATCGAGATATAGAACATTTCATTAGCACAAAGATCTCTCCTGCTGCCCTTTAATAGCATGTCCACTTGCTTCTTCCCCCATCCCTCCTCAGCCCCTGGCAACCAATCATCTGTTCGCCATTTCTATAATTTTGTCCTTTCAACAGTGTTCTGTAAAGAGAACTAAACAGTTTGCAACCTTTGGGATTGGCTTTTTCATTCAGCGTAGTTCCCTCAAAACCCATCCAAGTTGTGTGTGACAACAGCTTGCTCCTTTTCATTGCTGAGTGGTGTTCCAAGTTATGGAACCTTTTAAAAATCACTCACTTGATTAAGAGTATCTGGGATGGCTCCAGTCATGAGCTGTTACAAATAAATTAAAATTGCTACTAACACTCATGTATAGGTTTTGGTGTGAACATAAGTTTGTTTTTTTGTTTTGTTTTGCTTTGAGAGGGTGTCTCACTGTGTTGCCCAGGCTGGAGTGCAAGGGCACGATAGCCCACTGCAACCTCCGCCTCCTGCATTCAAGAGATTCTCCTACCTCAGCCTCCTGAGTAGCTGGGATTACAGGCATGCACCACCATGCCCGGCTAATTTTTGTATGTTTAGTACAGATGAGGTTTCACCATGTTGGTCAGGCTGGTCTCGAACTCCTGACCTCATGATCCGCCCGCCTCAGCTTCCCAAAGTGCTGGGATTACAGGCGTGAGCCACCGTGCCTGGCCATAAGTTTTTATTTCTCTTTAATAAGTGCGTTAAGAGTGCAGTTGCTGGGTCTTATGGTAATGCATGTTTAGTTTTATAATAATCTTCCAAACTGTTTTCCAGAATGGCTGTACCATTTTCACTTCCACCAGCAACATATGAGTGATCTAATTTCTTTGCATCATGGCCAGCATCTGATGTTGTCACTATTTTTTTAGGCTTTTCTGATTGGTGTGTAGTTATAGCTCATTGTGTTTTTAATTTGTATTTCTCTGATGGCTAATGATGTTTAACATCTTTTCATATGTGTATTTACCATCTATATATTTACATTTTTAATTTTGATGAATCTAATTTATCATTATTTTCCTTATAGATTGTGCTTTTTGATGTCAAGTTTAAGATCTCTTCACCAAGTCCTAGATTCTAAATATTATCTCCCATTTAAAAAAAATATAGTCTTACCTTTTACATTTAAGTCGTGATCTATTTTGAGTTAATTTTTATATAATATGTAAGATTTAGGTTGGGGTTCAACCTTTGACCTGTGTATGTCCAGTTGCCCCAGCACCTTTGTTGAAAAAATCTGTCTTTGTAAAAAATCATTTGGGCATATATGTATGCGACTTCTAATTTTTTAAATTATCAAACTGCTACTTTTTTCTTCAGTCTTAATTTCTACCTTCTTCTTTGTCATAGCTCAACTGTGTCACCTTTGTTCCCTAAATAAGTTATTTAATTTTCTGTGTTTCAGTCTCCTCATCTGAAAAACAAGGGTAATTATAGCTTCAACCTCATAGCCTGCTGTGAAAACTGAATGAAGTAATACATGTCAAATGCTTAGCACAGTGCCTGTCACATAATACACACTCAAATTATTCTTAGCTCTTATCATCATTATTAGTAAAATAAAAGGAAGAAAATTACTTGGGCCCTTTTGGTGTATATGTGTATGTCTTTATCTTTGTGTGCCAATGAGGCTCTTATCTTTTTGTTTACTGTGTGAGTACCTATCTTGTCTGCTTGAAAATTCTACAGTGTCAGGGACATATTTTCTGATTAATAGAATCAGTAAAGAACCAGTGAACAAAAGCAAAGATGAAATATTACTTAAAAATTTAAGATTGATAAGAGTCTGAGTGAACGAGTTCCCTAGGGATGATGACCTAGCAACATTTGAAACTGCAGAGAAAAGGAAACAGCTTGGATCACAGAAATTGAGACATTGACTGGTATTTAGGGATAATAAGGGTCTGAAGTACCTGGTTTCTAATCTGACTTTTTTTTCCCCCTCCCAGAACCATCTACAAGCAAAGATTATAAATAATAATTATATGGACACTGACAACCTCATGTTTACAGATATCACAATCTTGGGAATGGACAAACAGCCAGCTAATTTTATCGTCCTACTGAATAATGTTGCCACCTCCAGTCCAAGCGTTGTCTACAATGCTTCCACAAAGGTAAGAGATCCTTCCATTCTGCAGGGCCCTTTCCAGAGGCCTTGGCTCTGACAGCCAGCCCTACTTTGCTCTTTTAACTGTGGGCAGTCAGACACAACTGACTTGCTGGGAGGTCCAACACATCACAGAAAGGATGCAGGAGAAACGTGTGCATGCTAAAGAAAGACCTCTCTGCTTTGTTTGTATCAGGGCTCTGAAGAAAATAGCGGGAGTCGGAACCCTGAGAGAAGAAAGTTCTTCTCTGGGCGCAGTTAAAATGAGACACTCTGATCCCAGCTGTGACACAGTGAATAAATAGATTGTGCAATGGGCATTTACACATTGGTCCTCTCATTGAAGGGAGAATCTCTTTGAGAAACAGTTGATATTTGTCTTTACCGTTTTAGGCTATTTTCATACCATTAATAAAATGTGAGTGGAGTAACACAAGGAGAAATCCAGTTTTGCTCTTACTGAATGATTCCTTTACACTGTTAGTTGAATATTTCAAGTTCTGGGAAATTCGTTATTTCTTAGATCAACCCCCTTCCAGGTTGACAAGACATATAGCATAGGATAAGAGTTTGATTTCTAGAGTTAGGCAGAATGGGGCTCCAATCTCAGCTCTTAAGGTATTAGGTGTCTCTGTATCTTAGTTTTCTGTTCTGTAAAATGGAGATAGTCATAACATTCACAGCATGGAACTGCTGTCTAAGATTAATGGAGATCATGCTTATAAAGTGGTTATCAGTGCTTGGCTTGTATGAATGCTCCATAAACTTTAGCTATTGTTGTTATTACTACTTTTATTAAATTGGTAAGCGTCACACCCAGAGGACAGTAAGCCTAACCATGACAGTCCTGCCTGTGATCTGCACTCATTAGCATGATGAAAACTCTTCCCATCCAACACTTCCACAATGACTCCATGAAGTGAGAAAACCCAGGAATCAGCCAAGTTCTGAATATCTCATGGCAAAATGGTTTTGGAGGAAGGAATAGATGCCCTTGTCCTGACTTCCCGACTTCCAGCCAAGAACTCTTTCTGGGTGGCTTTCCCTCCCTTCCTTTGTCACTGTGACTGTCTCTTTCCCCAGGTGGTAACCATCACTGATCTCCAAGGACTGGTACTGGGACAAGAATTCTCTATTAGGTGGAATCTTCCTGTCAGTGACCTGGAGAAGTTCAACTGCTATCCTGATGATCCAACAGCCTCTGAGGAGAGTTGTAGGCAGCGGGGGTGTCTTTGGGAGGTAAATGACCAGAAACAGATTACCTCATTGATTAGGAAGTAATTAGGCACCTAGAAAACACTTTTCAAATGTCTGTGGCTTGAAGAAAACCAGGACCCTGTGCAACACGCCTTTTGCCAACTCTACATGATAGGTCATCAGTATTTTCCTCAGATATCCCAAATCAGAAGAAACTTATTGCCATTCTCATTGCCACTCCAACCATATCATTAAAAACCCAATTTTAAACATAATAATGTACATTGGGTATGCATTATGCATTGTCTATTTTAACCAATCTTGTTTTGTCTGTTGGAGAACACAAGCAGGAAGGGTAAGGTCAGGCTGTTCCTCTCTATTTGAACAATAGAGAAAATGGAAACTAGGAAGCACAAGTGATTTCCTCTAGATTACATGGGAGGCAATAAGGACACTGGGAGTAGAACCCTGCCTGGAGGCTCCTGTCTCCAGATCAAACTTCCTGGTGCTCTGTCACGGTTCACTCATTATAGAAGGTCAGTGTGTGTGTTTAAAAAATGGCTGTGTTCATTTGCTAGGGTTACCATAACAGAGTACCACAAACTGAGTGGCATAGAATGACAGGAATTTTATTCCTTCAAAATTCTGGAGTCTAGAAGTGGGATCATGGTGTCAGTGGAGCTGGTTCCTTCTGAGGACCTTGAGGGTATTTCTTTGCTTGTAGATGCATCACCCCACTCTCTGTCTTCATAGTCACATGTGTACATGTCTATCTCTGTGTCCAAATTTTCCTTATTAATAAGGATACCAGTAATACCGGATCAAGGCCTATCCCAATGACCTCATCTTAATTTGTTAATTGCAGAAACCCTACTTCCAAATAGTCACATTTACAGGTATCAGGGGTTAGGACTTAACATCTTTTTTAGGGGACACAATTCAACCCATAACCATGGACATGGTATCAGAGACTTAGTCTGTGTTAACCAACTTCTTCAGTAATGAGAGCCTTAGTGTTGTATCAGAGGCTGAGCAAGACTTTCTCCTGTTATTCCAGGACACATCTACTCCTGGAGTGCCCACCTGTTACTATGACACCATCCCTAATTATGTTGCTAGTGACATTCAGTACCTGAACACCAGCATCACTGCAGACCTTTCCCTCCCGATGGCCCCTGAGTCAGCTGCTGCTGCCGCCTCTGATTCTCTCTCTGCAAAGATCAGCTTCCTCCACCTGAACGTGATCTATCACACAGCAACCATGCTGCAGGTCAAGGTAAGGCCCATGTTGCAGATTCTGGTTCTCAATATGGAGTTTTTAACTTACAGTGCTGTATGGATAGAAGTCATTGAAACAATTAAAACATTTTTTTTCTTTTCAAGACAGGATCTCCCACTGACACCCAGGCTGGAATGCAGGGGCACAATCTCAGGTCACTGTAACCTCCACCTCCCTGGCTCAAGCCATCTTCCCACCTCAGCCTCCCAAGTAGCCAGGACTATAGATGTGCGCCGACACACCTGGCTAATTTTTGTATTTTTTGTAGAGATGGGGTTTTGCCATGTTTCCCAGGCTGGTCTCAAATGTCTGACCTCAAGCAATCCACCTCCCTCCGCCTCCCAAAGTGCTGGGGTTACAGGCATGAGCCACTGTGCCTGGCTGAAACAGCTTTTCATCCAAATCACTCATGTTATGGATGAGGGAGCTAAGGCCTGTAGAGAGGTAAAGGTCGGAAAGTAGACAGTAAAGCCAGGATGTGGCCTTAGATCTATGAGGACCATGAATTCCCTATAATGATGAGTATTCTAGGTCATAAACATCATCAAAGAATCATCCTTTAGCCCTGAGAAAAATGCATCTGTTTTGTGGCAAACTCACATGAGAGGCATTAACTTAATTCTAATATTAGAATTATTTTCTCTAGCAGTAGTTCTCAAACTGCAGCATGCATCAGAATCACCTTCAGATCATTTTAAAACCCAGATTTCTGGCCCTCACCCCTAGGGTTTCCAATTCAGTAGACCTGGGCTGGGGCCTAGCCTGAGGATTTGCATTTCTTTCTTTCTTTTTTTTTTTTTTTGAGACAGAGTTTTGCTCTTGTTGCCCAGGCTGGAGTGTAGTGGTGCAATCTTTGCTCACTGCAACCTCTGCCTCCCGAGTTCAAGCGATTCTCCTGCATCAGCCTCCCAAGTAACTGGGATTACAGGCACCCGCCTCCATGCCCAGCTAATTTTTTGTATTTTAGTAGAGATAGGGTTTCACCATGTTGGCCAGGCTGGTCTCTAACTCCTGACCTCAGGTAATCCACCCGCCTTGGCCTCCCAAAATGCTGGGATTACAGGCGTGAGCCACCACGCCCGGCCTCGAGAATCTGCATTTCTAACAAGCTCCCAGGTAAGGCTGATGCTGCAGGTCAAGAGACCAAACTTTGAGATCTACCGCTATGCACATTTAAAAAATACGTCTACTGGAAACATAATGTGAGCCACACATATCTTCCAGTAGATGCATTTTTAAATGTATATTTTAAAAGTGAAATTAATTTTAATAATATTTTATTTAACCAATGTGCTAAAATACTATCATTTCACCTTGAAATCAAAATTTAATGGAGATACTTTGCAATCTTCTAATTATTCTAAGTCTTCAAAATCTGGTGTATATTTTGCATTTCTAGTGAATCTCAATTCAGACTAGCCCATGTCAGGCACTCAAAGGCCATGTGTGGCTTGTGGACAGCACCTTGGACAGCTCAGCTGTAGCCATTGCTTTCCACATTTTAATGTATCATGAATCACTGGGGCAGCTTGTGAAAATATAAGTTCTAATTCAGAAAATCTGGGTTGGGGCCTGAGGTTCTGCATTCCTAACAAGCTCCCAGGCAATGCTGCTGCTTTGGGTCTAAGAAACATAATTTCCAAGCAGGACTTTAGAAAACCTTCACCTGGCAAGGCGTGGTGGCTCACGCCTGTAATCCCAACACTATGGGAGGCTGAGGCAGGTGAGGTCAGGAGATCAAAACCATCCTGGCCAACATGGTAAAACCCCATCCCTACTAAAATACAAAAAATTAGCCAGGCCTGGTGGTGCGCACCTGTAGTTCTAGCTACTCAGGAGGCTGAAGCATGGGAATCACTTGAACCTGGGAGGTGGAGATTGCAGTAAGCTGAGATCACACCACTGCACTCCAGGCTGGCGACAGAGTGAGAATCTGTCTAAAAATAAAAATAAAAAAAAAGAAAGAAAGAAGAAAACCTTCACCTAAGCACAAATTTGGGGCTAATAATATGACGACGAGGATAGTCACTCATAATGTTGTAACTCCTTGTCCTTCCATAACATTTTTCACTCCTTTTATTCTTCCCACACGTCAGTCCTGTTACATAAGTAGGAACAAGGGGTGGATACAGAAGAGAAACTTTAGGAATGGGAAAGCTGTACAACATCTGGAAGCTCAAACAGTAAGGAGATCTCAGAGTCCATATGAAAACTCAATTCCCTAATTCCTAACATGCATGCACACACACACACACACACACAAATTTACACATTTCTATGCACATACATGTCTGCATGCCACACTCTTACAAACATATACACACACATTCTATTTATGAAATTCTATCCTCTTCTATCACAAATTCTTTAGAAGAGCCCTCCTTGGCTTTGAGTGGGTTTTACTGAGGCAATTTTTGAACTTCAGCATCTGTGTGGGGCACAGTGGGCAGGCAGGCCTCACATCCATTCGCTTGGGGATGTTTGATGCCTACTGTTATGGTGCAAACTGGTCAAAAACATGGAAACTGAATTATATGGGGTGGCATGAGGGGTTTTAGGTCTAAGACCCTAACAGAAAGTTTTCTTCTCTCTTCTTGCCAGATCTATGACCCCACTAATAAAAGGTATGAGGTTCCAGTACCACTCAACACCCCTCCCCAACCAGTTGGTGACCCTGAAAACCGTCTGTATGATGTCAGGATTCAGAACAATCCTTTTGGAATCCAGATTCAACGCAAAAACTCCAGCGCTGTGATGTAAGCACTTTTTATTTGATTCTAATTAGAGTAGTTCTAGATTTAATTACAGCAGTTACAATTAATTCAAGTGAAATATTAATCTCAGAGACTCTATGGAAATATGTGTGCATTTGTTAGAGTATATCTATTTTCCCCATGCTTTAATGGATAATTTGTTTTTGGTTAGTCATTAACAAAAATAATCAATCAAAGTTTAAAGAAATGAAGTATTGTTTGATTTCAGAGAAAGAAAAATACATGTTCTACTTACTGTTCTTAAGTAGAACAGAAAACTCTATTTAATAAGTACAGCAGATAACCTAAGATACAAATGAGTTCCATATTATGTCTCATTAAGAAATAATAAGAGGCAGGAGAGAGGGGCAAAGGTTAAAAAGGAGAAAGAAATAGCTTCTTGGAATGTTTGCTTCTGTGGACACAGAAGCCTTCAAGCCTTTTCACAATGTTAAGCATAAAAGGAATTGTCATCTCCCATCTCTTGTCCTGCTGCTGAATAGAATGAAGTGAAGGTCTGGATTTTGCCTGGGGTGAGGTTCCCTATCCCAGTAGAAGCTGTCACCTGTGTGTGCACCTTTGCCTTCCTGTGTATGTCTTCTCTCTTGGGCTGTGTGAGTGATTTCCTCTCTGTTGCCCTCTTTGGTAAGAAGTCCTTTGGCCAACTCAAGAGAAGTTGTTCTAAGAGTTTCATGCTTTTCTATTGGAAAGTTTGCTTAAACTCTATTTGTTTATTTATATATTTACTCAAGCTGATATTCCAGGCACTGAGAACTTGAAATAAATAGAAGAATGAGTTATGGCCCTTGCCCACAAGGACCCAGAAAAGGAGCTCTCAGTCTGACAAACCACAGAACAGAAATGTAACATGGAACTTTGGTCTTGAGTCAGGGCCATTGTTATGACCTGGATCATGTCACCATATTTGAACCTGGATTGAAATGTGCAATAATTAAGGAGGCTTTGGAATCAAGTAGACATTCCAAACACATTACAAGTAGCTCTGGCCAGTGGTCTCCAGCTCAGCGTGGTCTGCTTTTGTGTTGCAGCTGGGATTCTCAACTCCCTGGCTTCACCTTCAATGACATGTTTCTCTCCATTTCTACGCGTCTGCCATCTCAGTACATCTATGGCTTTGGGGAAACTGAGCACACGACTTTCAGAAGAAACATGAACTGGAACACATGGGGAATGTTTGCTCGTGATGAGCCACCTGCGGTAGGGACAATGGAATAAGTTTAGCAATCAGCTTTTCTCAATGTAAATCTCTTTTAATCCTTATGCTTATATATGATACCTTGCTCATCAACCTCATCTTATATTGATAAATTCCGCTCTCAGTTGTAATAGGCCACATGTCACATTCTTTTGTCCCTAAAAGGCATGTATATATATATATGTCTTTTATATATGTACATATATATATATTTTTTCCCTCTATCAGTTATGGATTTTATTTATCACACAAACTTTTACTTAATATATTCTATTTGTCAGGCACATTGCTAAGTGCTTAGCTATAGATTTAATAAGACACTGTCTTTGCTCTCCAGAGACTTATAGGCTAGTGAGAGAAATAGACGCAGAAATTGTGATAGCACAGTGGAATCACTGAATTATGTAATAATACCTAATTGAATTATATAATAATAAATAAGGAAGGCATGAAGTGGGGAAGACACAGCTTTTAACTTGGAGTAGAAGGGAGAGTCAATGAAGGCCCAACAAAGGACATGACATCGAGCTGAGTCTTTAATGATGAGTAAGAGTTTGCTGTTTGGGTTATGGTATGAAAACAATATCTTGCATTTTCTTTTTGTTTATTACCCTCGTGACTCCCAGTACAAGAAGAATTCCTATGGTGTCCACCCTTACTACATGGCACTGGAGGAGGATGGTAGTGCCCATGGAGTGCTCCTGCTAAATAGCAATGCCATGGGTAAGGCATAGGCACAGCTCCCATGCACCACCAGAAACAGCTGTGACCACTCTATTTTGACCTGGTATCAATAGAAATATAGACATTCAGGGGGCAAGGGAAATGGAACAAATAAACTGACTTTCCATTTATTCATCTATTTATTTGAGATTTATTAAGAACTCTGGATCAGGTGTTAGGCATAGAATTTTGATCAGTTATGGCTCCTACTCTGGCATAGCCTATTTTACTGTGACACTTTGGCTCCCATTCACAGAGTTACAAAAGTTGTTGAGGTTGCATATTACATTTGGGGTACCTGCAAATACACCTCTGATTCTAATGGATGAGAGAAGACTTTCTAGAGAAGGCATGTATCAAAGACAGAGTATGAAGAAAGCAAATCTTAGAGCAGGTTTTCTATCCGGGCAATTTACAACTCCAAGGATGTGCCTCATGTGTGTTGTTTTTCTTACAGATGTGACATTACAGCCCACTCCTGCTCTGACATACCGCACCACTGGAGGGATTTTGGACTTCTACATTGTTTTGGGGCCAACCCCTGAACTTGTAACTCAGCAATACACAGAGGTTAGAAGCCATTCTGTCCATCAATATATTGTCAAATATTTATTGGCTATTACCACATTATTAGCACTGAGATAGGGCAGTTTTTTCTTTTGACTCTTGAGTGTCACTCCTAGATTATTACTGCCTTTGCTGAAATCATATTTTAGTATTATGGTTCTATAAAGCCATATTAATATCCCATGTGTCCCTCACTTGCTAAACAGCCTAAGAATTGCTAATCAGTAATAACCGGCAAATTCTCAGGTTTCCTAGAATGAAAACTCTGGAATATAGAAAAACTTCAATTACGTTTCTATCATTTTGCATGTCCGTAGTTGCTCCACATTTATTTGACTTTCTTATCTTTCTTGGGTGAGGCCTCTTATACAGTACTTAGCAGAAACACTCAAGTTGATTCAAGTATAAGTCAATAACCTTGTCTTCCCTAAGAAGTCTATCTGGATGCATTTTTCTTTTTATTCTAGTTGATCGGTCGGCCAGCAATGATTCCATACTGGGCCTTGGGATTCCATCTGAGTCGCTATGGATACCAGAATGATGCTGAAATCTCCAGTTTGTATGATGCAATGGTGGCAGCCCAGATTCCCTATGTATGAAACCCTCACTCAGCCCAAGGTGTAATTAGTTACAGGAATTTGTGGCTAATTTTATATTAGAAGTGCTATGATGTTGTTATCAAAGATAACTTGATACATCCAGGCTGAATTTTTTTCTTTGTATATGCTATAATACTATGTACTTATTAAACAGAAATTAGAAAATAGGAAAATTACAAGATGAAAAAATCCACAAATCCACCTTACCAAAGTAATCAACGTTAATAATTTGCTGGTTTATTCTTTTCCAAATTTTGGCTTATGCACAAGTCTCTGTTTTACCAAACAAGTTTCACCTAGGGTCATATGGCAATGCAGGGGACTATCCCTTTGGGCTAAAAAGAAGCAAGTTCTTTTTTTCAACTAAATATTAATCACTTTAGTTATTATTCAACAATCACGGTTTGAGTAAGTTTCATGTGCAGAAACCTGGGTTGGTACTGCATAGAGAGGGTAGACATTCAAGAAAGCTATAGAATAATGTAGTTCTTGTATGTTGGTGTAAGGAAGGGGTCCAGTTTCCATTCTACATATGGCTAGCCAGTTTTCCCTGCACCATTTATTGAATAAGGGAGTCCTTTCCCCATTGCTTGTTTTTGTCAGGTTTGTAGAAGATCAGATAGTTGTAGGTGTATGATCTTGTTTCTGGGTTCTCTATTATTTACCATTGATTTTTGTGTCTGTTCTTGTACCAGTACCATGCTGTTTTGATTACTGTAGCCCTGCAGCATAGTTTAAAGGGGGATCACCTGATGCCTCCAGCTTTGTTCTTTTTGCTTAGGATTGCCTTGGCTATTTGGGCTCATTTTTGGTTACATATATGAATTTTCAAATAGTTTTCTCTAGTTTGTGAAGAATGTCAATGGTAGATTAATGGGAATAACATTGAATCTATAAATTGCTCTGGGCAGTATGGTCATTTTAATGATACTGATTCTTCCTATCTATGAGCATGTTTTTCCATTTGTTTGTATCATCTCTGATTTCTTTGAACAGTGGTTTGTAGTTCTCCTTGTAGAGATCTTTCACCTCCCTGGTTAGCTGTATTCCTAGGTATTTTATTTGTGGCAATTATGAATGGGAGTTCATTTGTGGTTTGGCTCTAGGCTTGACTGTTGGTGGTGCATAGAAATGCTAGAGATTTTTGTACATTGATTTTGTATCCTGAGACTTTGCTGAAGTTGCTTATCAGGTTAAGAAACTTTGGGGCTGAGATGATGGAGTTTTCTAGATATAGGATCTTGTCTATATGACAAGATCTAGTATCTAGATACAGGATCATGTCATCTGTGAATATGAATAGTTTGACTTCCTCTTCTCCTATCTAAATGCCCTTTATTTCTCTCTCTCTCTCTCTTTTTTTTTTTTTTTTGAGATGGAGTCTCCCTCTGCTGCCCAGGCTGGAGTGCCATGGAGCAATCTCGGCTCACTGCAACCTCTGCCTCCTGGGTTCAAGTGATTCTCCTGCCTCAGCCTCCTCAGTAGCTAGGACTACAGGTGTGGGCCACCACGCTTGGCTAATTTTTAAAATATTTTTAGTAGGGACGGGGTTTCACTGTATTGGCCAGGCTGGTCTCAAACTCCTGATCTCAGGTGATCCACCTGCCTCGGCCTCCCGAAGTGCTGGGATTACAGGCGTGAGCCACCATGCCTAGCCCATTTATTTATTTCTCTTGCCTGATTGCCCTGGCCAGAACTTCCAATACTACGTTGAATAGGAGTGGTGAGAGAGGACATCCTTGTCTTGTGCTGGTTTTCAAGGGGAATGCTTTCAGCTTTTGCTCATTCAGTATGATATTGGCTGTGGGTTTGTCATCTATGGCTCTTATTATTGTGAGATATGTTCCTTTAGTACCTAGTTTATCGAGAGTTTTTAAAAATCAGCCAGATTTACTGTAGAAAAAAAACCCAGATATACAACCCTGTTTGTTTCCTAGGAAAGTCCAGTTTCTACCCTTGAACATTTCAATTAGAACTTTGTTTGATAGACTGAGTTTGAGATTTGAAGAGTGGGAAAGACATGAATTGAGGAAAGGAAAGGGGATAGAGTTCTAATTGGGGAAACAGAAGGAGAAGGAGTGGGCACAGGTGAACTGCATGCAGGCATCAGAAAGCAATTTCAATCTGCAGAATTGAAAAGTCAGCAGAGGGAAGTAATGAGATGAAGAATGAAGAGGGGCCTGGACTGGGGCAGGCAGGCAGCAGGACCAGGGGCCTGGCAGAGCAGTTAATGTGCCCTGCAGGGCACCTACTGCAGGGTTCCAAGAGCCTTGCTGCTTCTTTCTGCAGGACGTCCAGCATGTAGACATCGATTACATGAACCGGAAGCTGGATTTCACCCTCAGTGCCAACTTTCAAAACCTCAGTCTTCTGATTGAGCAAATGAAGAAAAATGGCATGAGATTTATTCTCATTTTGGTATGTATTGAGACAGATTAGATCCTAATTTCTGTTTCCATATTCATGGTTCAAAAATAGCACCATTGTGGGAAACTGGATGAAGGGTACAAGAAATGTTCCTGTACTCTGTACTTTTTGTTTTGTTTTGCAACTTCTTGTGGTGAATCTATAATTATTATTTTTTAATTTAAAAGCAAATGAAAGAAAGAAATGAAAAGGGGCTTTTAAAAGATGATACTTTATAATATTTATTTTCCATAACTGTCACTGGAATATAATTATTATTCTCTTGGTAAAGTTAGAACAACTGTGGGCTGAAGCACTGAAGATAGCAAAAAAAAAGGGGGGGCATCTCACTGTTTCAGGCTATGTCTCAGGAGAAATAGCTATATCTTAATCTCATCTTTACATCAGGAGGTTCAAAAATCTCTTATGTTGTATCATCACTCAGAAATGGTAAGGCTCAGATGACATTTCTTCCTAAACTTACAAACAATTGAGTTAAGATCCAGAATACCAATTTATTATATTACTAGGAAGCCACATCTTGATAAATGCAGAGGCAATTGCCTGCAAATGATTCTCTCTTCTAGCTTCCAAAACTTACAGCATTCTTTGGTGACTTTTGCTCACTTACTAATTCACGTATTTATTGAACACAGTATTTGAAAACCACTCTTCTACAAGTTGTGTGTGTGTGTGTGAGGGTGCATTCATAGTCTAAATTAGCAAGGCAGTGCCCTTTTTCTTATAATGTTTTTATTCTAATGGAGGGAGACAGCCAATAAACATCTGAAAAGATAATTTCAGACAGTAGTGATTTATAAGACAATTGTGAAACAGCATAATATTATAGAGAATAATTGGGGCAGGTATGGGATCGAGTGAACAGGGGAAGATTTTTAAATAGACAGATTGGGACACAGAGAGCAATAAAGAAGTTTCTTGTTTTTGAGGAACATTGCTATTATACTCTGGAAACACGATAAATTGGCTCTCTCTGCTTGAGGATTAAGTCTTATCAATCTGGTTTATCTCCAGGAGTTGTTTCCAAACACTAGCAAAAGTTTTTCTCAAGAATTTTATGGAGAAACACCAATATATTCTTTTTCTTCTCAACTGTCTTTGTAAAAATAGATTTCTATGTCATTGGAAAAAATCACTTATGTCATATTTAAATTCCTACAGGATTTTTTAACATCTTATTTATTTGTTTAAATATTTCAGGGTTAAACTTTTTTAACTTCTATTTTAGATTCAGTGTGTACATATGTAGGTTTGTTACAAACGTGTATTGTGTAATGCTGAGGTTTGGAGTATGTATTTGTCTGTTTTCACACTGCCAATAAAGACATACTTGAGATTGGGCAATTTACAAAAGAAAGATGTTTAATGGACTCACAGTTCCATATGGCTGGAGAGGCCTCACAATCATGGCAGAAGGTGAAAAGCATGTCTCTCATGGTGGCAGACAAGAGAAGAGAGTTTGTTCAGAGAAACTCCCCTTTTTAAAACCATCAGATCTCATGAGACTTATTTGCTATCATGAGAAGAGCAGGGAAAGACCTCCCCCCGTGATTCAATTACCTCCTACCATGCCCCTCTTACAACACATGAGAATTCAAGATGAGATTTGGGTAGGGACAGACCCAAACCATATCAGAGTATGGCAGAGTATGATGGAATCCATTACCCAGGTCGTGAACATAGCACCAAACAGGTAGTTTTTCAACCCTTGCCCCACTCCCTCCCTCTCCTCTCTTGTAGTCTCTGGTTTCTGTTATTCCCACCTTTATATCTATGTGTAACCAGTACTTAGCTCCCACTTATAAGTGAGAACATGTGGTATTTGCATGTCTGTTCCTGCATTAATTCACTTAGAATAATGGCCTCCAGCTACATCCGTGTTGCTGCAAAGAGCATAATTTCATTCTTTTTATGGCTGTGTATTATTCCATGATATATATGTACCATATTTTCTTTATCCAATCCACCATAGATGGGCTCCTGGGTTGACTTCACATCTCTGCTATTGCGAATAGTGCTGTGATAGACATACAAGTACCTGTGTTTTTTGAGAGAATAATTTATTTTCCTTAGGGTATATACCCAGTAATGGGGTTGCTGGCTGGTATGGTAGATCAATTCTTAGTTATTTGAAAAATCTCCAAATTGCTTTCCACTGTGCCTGAACTAATTTACATTCCCACCAACAGTGTGTAAGTGTTCTCTTTTCTCCACAGCCCTACCAACATCTATTTTTTGACTTTCCAACAAAAGCCATTCTGACTCATGTGAGATGGTATCTCTTTGTGGTTTGATTTGCATTTCTCTATTAGTTATGCTCAGCATTTTTTCATATGTTTGTTAGCCACTTGTATGTCTTCTTTTGAGCAGTGTCTGTTCATGTCCTTTGCCTACTTTTTAATGGGATTGTTTGTTTTTGGCTTGTTGATTTAAGTTCATTATATATTCTGGATTTTAGGCCTTTGTCAGATTCACAGCTTGCTAATATTTCCTCCCATTTGGTAGGTTGTCTCATTACCCTGTTGACAGTTTCTCTTGCTGTGCAGAAGCTGTTTATTTTAATTGGATCCATTGTCAATTTTTGGTTTCATTGCAATTGCTTTTGAGGACTTCGCCATAAATTATTTGCTAAGGCCAATGTCAAGAACATTTCCTAGATTTTCTTCTAGGATTTTAATAATTTGAAGTCTGACATTTAAGTCTTTAATCTATCTTGAGTTAATTTTTGTATATAGTGAAAGGTAGGAGTCCAGTACCATTCTCTTGCATATGGTGAGCCAGTTATCCCAGCACCATTTATTAATAAAGAATTCTTTCCTTCTTGCTAATTTTTGTCAGTTTTTCTGAAGACCAGATAATAATTGTAGGTGTGTGATAGTATACTTTGAGGTTGGGTAATGTGATATCTCTAGTTTTGTTCTTCTTGCTTAGAATTGCTTTGGCTATTCAGGCTGTTTTTTGGTTCCATGTGAATTTTAGAATAGTTTTTCTAATTATGTGAAAAATGACATTTGTAGTTTAATAGATATAGCATTGAATCTATGAATTGCTTTGGTTAGTGTGGCCATTGTAATGATGTTAATTCTTCCAGTCCATGAGCATGAAATGTTTTTTCATTTGTTTGTGTCATCTCTGATTTCCTTCAACAGTGTTTTGCACTTCTTGTAAAGTTCTTTCACCTGCTTGGTTAGATGTATTCCTAGGTATTCTATCCTTTCTGTTGTTGTCGTAAATGGGATTGCATTCCTGATGAACTATAAAAACATTCTTGTTTTTATAGTTCTTCTAGGTGTGAAGTTGGATCGTTAATTTGAGATCTTACTAACTTGAGATTTCTAATTTGAGATTTCTCAGCTTGAACGTTATTGATGTATAGAAATGCTACTAATTTTTGTACACTAATTTTGTATCTTGAAACTTTACTGAAGTTGTTTATTGGTTCTAGGAGCCTGTTGGCAAAGTGTTTAGGGTTTTCTAGGTATGGAATCATGTCATCCTTGGAGAGAGAGAGTTTGACTTCTTCTTTTCCTGTGTGGATGCATTTTATTTTTTTCTCTTGCCTGATTGCTCTGGCTAGGACTTTCAGTACTATGTTAAATAGGAGTGATGAGAGGGGGCATCCTTGCCATGCTCCAATTCTCAAGAAGAATGCTTCCAGCTTTTTCCCATTCAGTATGATGTTGGCTGTGGGTTTGTCAGAGATAGCTCTTATTATTTTGAGGTACTTCCCTTTGATGCCTAATTTCTTAAGGGTTTTATCATGAAGGATGTTGGATTTTATCAAAAGCTCTTTCTACATCTATTGAAATTATCATATGGCTTTTGTTTTTAATTCTGTTTATATGGCGAATCACATTTATTGATTTGCCTATGTTGAGCCAACCTTGCATCTCAGGGTTATGGAGGAAAGCCTACTTGAACATGGTCAGTTAACTTTTTGATGTGCTCCTGGGTTTGGTTTGTTAGTCTTTTGTTGAGGATTTTTGCATCTATGTTCATCAGGGATATCAGCCTGAAGTTTTCTTTCTTTATTGTCTCTGCCAGATATTGGTATCAGGATGATGTTGGCTTTGTATAATCAGTTAGGGAGGCATCCCTCCTCAAGTCTTTTGGAATAATTTCAGTAGGATTGGAACCAGCTCTTTGTACATCTAGTAGGATTTTATTATGAATCCATTTGGTTAAGGACTTTTTTTTGGTTGGTGGGCTTTTTATTGCTGATACAATTTTAGAATTTATTATTGATCTGTTTATGGTTTTATTTCCTTTCTGGTTCAGTCTTGGGAGCTTGTGTGTTTCTAGGAATTTATTTGTTTCCTCTAGATTTTCTAGTTTGTGTGCATAGAGATGTTCATAAAAATCTCTAAGGATATTCTGTATATCTGTGTGATTGGGTGTAATGTCATCTTTGTCATTTATGATTATACTTATTTGTATCTTTCTTTTTTTCTCAATCTAGCAGATGGCCTATAATCTTGTTTATCCTTTCAAAAAAACAGCTTTTGCTTTTGTTGATCTGTTGTATGGATTTTTGAATCTCAATTTTGTTTAGCTCTGCTCTGATTATGATCATTTATTTTCTTCTGTGATCTTTGGGGTAAGTTTGTTCCTGTTTTTATAGTTCTTCTAGATGTGAAGTTGGATTGTTAATTTGAGATCTTTCTAACTTCTCGATGTAGGCACTTATGGCTATAACCTTTCCTAGTGTGTCTTAGGGATGATCATCTTGCATAATATTTCATAGGGATTCTCTGAATTTCTTAAATTCACATGTTGAACTCTCTAGCAAGATTGGGGAAATTTTCATGGACAGTATCTTCAAATATGCTTTCCAAATAATGTTTTGTTTCCCCTTCTCTCTCAGGAATGCCAATGAGTCACAGATTTGGCCTCTTTACATAATTCTATATTTCTCAGAGGTTTTGTTCATTTTTAAAAATTATTTTAAAAAAATTTTTTTCTGACTGGGTTGTTTAGAAGGGACTTGTCTTTGAGTTCTGAGATTCTTTCCTCAGCTTGGTCTATTCTGTTGTTAATGCTTGCAATTGTGTTATAATTTTTTGTTTTAATCCCAGAAGTTGAGTTTAGGAAGTTCAGTTTAGCCATTCAGTTAAAATGGCTGTGTTATCTTTCACCTCTTGGATCATTTTACTGGCTTCTTTGAATTGAGTTTCAACATTCTCCTGAATCTTGTTGAGTGTCCTTGTCATACAGGTTTTGAATTCTGTATCTGTCACTTAGGCTACTTCAGTCTGGTTAGAAACCATTGCTGGGGAGCTAGTAAAATTGTTTGGCAGTCAGAAGATACTCTGACTTTTTGAATTGCTAGGGTTCTTGTGCTGATTCTTTCTTATCTGAGAGGGCAGATGTTCCTTTATCTTTTTGAAGTTGCTGTCTTTTGGATATGGCTTTTTGTTTTTATAGTCTTTATTTTCCTTGAGGGTTTGACTGTGGTGTATGTTGAGTATAGTTGATTGGCTTCATTTCTGGGTGCTTTCAGAGGCCCAAGGCTCTTTAACAGATCTTTATCTGTGGCTGAATTCCTGCATTGGGTTTCACAGGCACCCTTTTTGTTTGGTGGTGTAATTTAGGCTGCGATACAGTAGATGGTGTTTAAGAGTAAGGGCCGGAAGATAGCCTCTTACTCAGCTGCAGGCCTCTTTCATATTTCAGCACATTTGCAGTAGTGCTGTGGGGTGGGGGAGATGGGGGATCCAGAGATGGCCCCCTTGCCAAGTCCATTTTTGGTGCTTGAGGGAGCCTCCTCTAATCACTGATATCATGCCTATGTTTCCTTAGCCCCAAGGGCGTCCCTGACAGGCTGTGCTCTTCCATCTTAGGGACAGCCTGAGCCAAAGGTCAAGTCACCATGAGACCTGCAGCTCCCTGTTGGTCCTCTGTACTTGGCAGAGTCAGAGTGGGTTGTGGGGTATGTCTGGGGGTGATCTGTTGATGCAGTGGGTCAAGGGCAGAAGATCCCCAGGCACTGCAGTGTTGCCGTAGGGGTGCAGCTGATATGGTGCCATGATCCAGTATTTTCTGCACAGCAGATGGCTTTGGGGACCTCTCAGCTTGCTCTCCCCTAAGTGAGTCTCCTTCCAATGTCTGCTCCAGTAGCTGCCCTGACAAGCTAGTTTTGTCCCAAGCCTTTTGCACCCAGATTGTTGGTCTGTTAGATGTTCTGGGCTGTGGAGCTCCCGTGGGCAGAGTCTGTGGCTGGTAAACAGGCTACATCCTTCCCAGACCAGTCTGGCAGAGGGAGGCATGCCCAACTCCCACACCAGCACACAGGCCCATACCTCACTCTTCTCAGTGTTCTGAGAGTGGGGCTCCTCCCCTGCTCAAGCCTCAGCCACAGATCTCAGCTAGATGATCCTGATTTGTGTGCTTAAACCCTGGTGGGTTGGGACTGGGCCTGCAGCTTTGTTTTCTGGCCTTAGGGTCCAGCACTGGCTCTGCTGGGGGTCAGAGTACTTCCAGGCCACCAGCAAAGCACGCAGGTGGGGCAGTGGAGGCTGTGCTGTGTGCATTCTCTTTTGGGAGCAGCCAAGCAGTGGCCTTGGAAGGGGCTGGCAGATGGGTGGCATGCAAATCAGATGCACGCTGGTTCTGTAGGAAAGACAACGCTGCTGTCTCCCAGCTCAGCTGTCAGCAGGGGCTAGAGCCACTCAGAGCAAGATGGAGAGCCTTTGCAGATGGGTCCTCATGGTCGTGTTTTGCTGCAGATGCCCTGTATGCAGAACCTTCTCGTCTCCGCACAGGCTTGAGCTCTGCCTCTGCCTACTCTCCAGGCAGTTTCTCTTGCCAATTCAAATGTCTATGGTGTTTGTGGGGTCTGTTGTAGGTAGGATCCCGGATGTCTGCAGTGCGAGTTTCCCTTCACTCACTCCTTCCTTGGGACCTGTTCAGTGCCAGGAGCTGGTCCCAGCACTCAGCAACTCTATGTGGGATTTCCAGCTTTCTCCCTCTTACACCTCAGTGTTTGCATTGCCTCTCTATAGACTGGCAGTGTTTTCTCTCAAAAGCTCTGTTTGAAGTGTAATGGTTTACTCAGTATTTTGGTTTTTCTCCATGGGAGAGGTGCTTCCCAGCTGCATCTAGCTGGCCATATTGTCCCCTTTCCTCTCATTTTATTACTTACAGGTTTGGGTGGTAACTTTTTGTAGTATAGAAAGGCTCCTTCATTTGTTGGCACAGATTCTTATACCCTTTGAAAGAGATTACCCCTCATAAGGGTTTTATATCTTACTTTGAGTACTCATGGCACCATCCCTTTTCAATTGGCTATGGTAATATATGCAGTAAGACATAAGGAAATTATCAATGATTTTTATTTTATTTCATTTTATTTTTGGTATTGAGATTCACCATTTCCTCCTGCACTATGAACTACTAAATTTTTGGAGAGAAATTTTCTTAGAGATGTTTTCCTCACATTTGCTGTTTGAAATTCTTTTACTGCAGGACCCAGCCATTTCTGGCAATGAGACACAGTATCTCCCATTCATTAGAGGACAGGAAAATAACGTGTTCATCAAATGGCCTGACACCAATGACATTGTCTGGGGAAAGGTAAGGCTTGGGGAAGATGCTTACAGTTAATTAACGTTACAATGTCTTGAAATAAAACAGCTCTCAATACACATTGGAAAATAGATTGGACAATCAATAAATTATGAATGAGTAGAAATCTGTCCGATGCTGATTAGCTCAATAAGCATTAATAAGACCAAGGTTACAAATCTCATCCTCTATTATTATTGAGCACTGTCTATTGCCTGGAAATACTCTGATGTCCCCACTCTTTATTTATTCCACATGGTCATTAACAAACATTAAGAATCCCTTTGAGAATGACACTGAAATCTGTGTCTCCCAGACACCTGCATGCAAAACATGCATTCACCTTTGACCTATCATGCTTAATCTGCCTTCATATCTAAATGAATCATTAAGTCCTATAGATTCTCCTCTTTCTCTTGTTTCCTTTAATTCGTCTTTATGGCTTCAATCTTCATCTTTATATGTCTGATTTTTGGCAATAGCATTTTAGGTGGACTTCAGGTGATAATAGATTTTAGCCTAGGTTCGAATTCTTCCTTAATTATACTATGCTACTTCCTACTGCTCTGGATGTATTCCAGGCTCCTTTTTTTTTTTTTTTTTTTTTTTTTTTGAGTTGGAGTGTCACTCTGTTACCCAGGCTGGAGTGCGGTGGTATGATCTTGGCTCTCTACAACCTCCTCTTCCCAGGTTCAAGCGATTCTCCTGCCTCAGCCTCCTGAGTAGCTGGGATTACATGTGTGTGCCAACACTCCTGATTAATTTTTGTATTTTTAGTAGAGATGGGGTTTCACCATGTTGGCCAGGCTGGTCTCAAACTCATGACTTCTGGTGATCCACCTGCCTTGGCCTCCCAAAGCGCTGGGATTACAGGCGTAAGCCACTGTGCCTGGCCCTGTGCTCACTTTGAATATTACCTTCTCAACTTACCCAGATAATATCTTCACTTCAAGATCAACTCAAATCTTACCTCGTTTGAAGCAGTTAGTAACTATTTTAGTTTTTCCTATTTTCCCTTGTCTGTAATGCTGCCTTCAGTATAGCATACAGTGTAGCATTTATGTACTATCTGTGAACTCTTAGGAAACAAGTACTATTTCTTACTTAAATCTCAGTAAATATAGATCCTGGAAGAGTGCTTGTCATATAGGAAGTACTTAGTAAGTGTCTGTTGATTGAATCAATTAATCAGTGTGTATATACTTAATGTCCTGGTAGTTACAGCTAAAATTAGTTGGTACTATGGATTTTTTAATGCTACATATACTTGGAGTCCGCTATAAGTCATGATAGTGCTTAAAAGTATTGAGGTGAGGTGTATGGGTTATGAATGGAAATCAATCTTATTTCTTTAGAGTCACACTTCATACTTATTATGAATTTTGTTATAGGTCTGTGACAAGGAGATCAGAGATCTGAGAAATCACTCGAAAGTTGGTTGTTCAGAGGATATGTTTAAAAGAAATTCAGTTAATTATTAAGTTCAAAAATAGAATTTTGAAAACATAGAATGAATCAAGAGACCCAGCCTACTTTCACCTAATGTAATTTTGTAGATTCGGCCTTTACAGTTTAATTTATGGCAAAGATTCCCAAGCGTTTCATGGAGATGCCTGTCATCAGAGTCTAACACATGAAATATCTCATAGTCTGTATGCAAGGATCTGTAAAGGTTTTAATTGCCCTTCTTTTTCTCTAGGTTTGGCCAGATCTGCCTAATGTAATTGTAGATGGATCCCTTGACCATGAAACTCAGGTTAAGGTACAGTTGTATATAGTTTTTTGTCAACATTGCCCTAAACATCTGGATATTTACGTTTTTTATCCTGATGAATAAGTAGCTAACCCTTCAGTTAAGTAGCCCTAACTTGAGGGTGCTTATCCACTGTTAGTTTCTTGGCAGAAAGAGATCCTCGAGTGGAAAGCTCAACAAACAGCGAACATGGAAATGTGTAGAAGGAAATCATCAATGAAATCCTCTCATAAGTGTGATTTTAATGGGCTGTGATTTGTTTGAACTTTATGACGCTTGAAAAATAATGAACCAAAGTCTAGCATTTTCTCACTAGAGGGGAATCCATTATGAACAGACTGGATTTTAATAAATTATCTGCATACAAAAGAAAATACAAGTCAGCTGAATGAAGGAAAGTTGTTAATCTCAGCCTGGTCATCTAGCATCCCCTCTACTCTGGAGTTCACTTGCCCCTGGATGACAGTCCTCCTTCATCTCATTTGAATAGTCTGGAAAAAGCTTTTGCTAATATCACACTGATATTTAAGTAAAAAAAAAAAAGAAAAAGTATTTGCATCTCTAAAGTTCAATTGTTCAGACACTGTTAATTTTCCAGTCTTGTGATTACATGTCCAGTTATTAAACAAATCCTGTATTTGAAAGGGATTGTAAAGCTATCTAACCTTCTTCTAAGAAAATAAAGAATGAAGTCAGCCTTCCCCAATCTCTGCTTCTGTTGTAAACTCTGCAACAGCAGCAGATCTGAGATTAGAGCAGAGGCTGATCTGGGCAGGCACAAATTCCTGTTCATCTCCCATTTGTGGTCTCCTGTATAGGCTGAGACCCCAACAATGAGAGTGTGTGTTATTCTTACAGCTTTACAGGGCCTACGTTGCCTTTCCTGACTTCTTTCGTAATAGCACAGCTGCGTGGTGGAAGAAAGAGATAGAAGAGCTCTATGCAAACCCTCGAGAGCCAGAGAAGAGCTTGAAGTTTGATGGATTGTGGATTGTAAGTGCACCCTTGGTTGTCTTTTTTTTTTTTGGAAATGTTAGCAAGTCAAAACATGGGGAGGAGAGACTAGCAAAGCAGAGACATAGGGCTGAAGAGATGAAAGGGAGAATCTAGGTGCTGTTACAGAATCTAGGTGCTGGGACCAAGAGAAGCAGAGATCATTGCTTATCTGCCCAGGGACATATTGTCTGGTGGATGTTGGAGCCCACAGAGGAGACTGCTACTGCTGGAGATGCCAGAGCAAAAGAGAAAGGGAGAAATCACCTCCCATCTCCAATCTCTTGCCAATATCACCCACTGGCCAAATCTACCTGAAAGCTTATTGTAAGGGAGTCTTACAGGGCAGAGCTGGGAGTGGGTGAGGCATGGAGTTGAGAGCAAGTAGACGTTTGCCATAGTACTGGGGCAGACAACTCTGAGGGAATGGCTTAAAGGGCCTGTTCAGATGTTTGTTGTAAATGCCAGTTGGCCTTAAAAGCAGGACTTCCTGAGATGTCCCTGGGATATATGTCCAAGGGCAGCTCTATCTATGTTTTCCTCTGTCCTGATTTCCTTCCCCACTGTCCAGTGGCCTGAAATCTTAAGCAAGCTCTAGGCCAGCTCTGAAGAGCTATTCAGCTCTGGTCAGACTGGAAGAAGTCTGTGATTCACTCCAGAGACAAAAGTCTACTGAAAACACTGGGGCCTCCCTGACCACCTGCACCTTTGAGATAGTTAGGCACAGAACAGACATGTGAAAGGACACAAATTAACTCAAACAGGCAAATCAGACAGTGGAGAGTTGTGGGCAGCTTTGAGAATAAGAGATGCTGATAGCTCTGGGGTAGTATTTTTTTTTTTTTCCAATGGAGGGAAAGCTGTAGCTGGGTAATTCAAAGTAATGAATAGTTCCTCAAGTACTTTCATTTGCCTTTAGTATGTCCTGTTTAAAATAGTCTGGCTTTCGAAAATTTAACTTTTCCATTGTCAGAGTGCACAGTGAACATTCCCTTAGGAGCCCCTACTCCTTGCATTTAAGTAACAAATTCCCCAAAGTATGTTTTTATTTCCAAACTTGTTTCTGAGTTACGTATAACTTTTTAGAAATATATTTATAGCAGAAAGTGAGATAACTCTCCTTGTGTTTGGCCTATGCCAATATCAGAATTAGTCCAAGCGACTGGACTAAGAAAAAATCGAGGAAGATAATAGTAACCTCTGGCCATAGACTAAAAAGTGAATAATCCATGCATAGTAAAACAAGATGGGCTACCTCTGTTGGGGAGTTATATCAAGAGATTTCCTTAGGTCCTGTGTCCAGCATTACCTCACTATTTTTGCCACTGTAAAACAATCCTTGTAAGTTTTAAAATGCCAGGTAAGCAAGGAGTTTAGCACTCCACTTTGGCCGATATAAATTTTTAGAGTCCATTTGGGTCAATGCCAGGGATTACACTACACATTTTTAGAGTCCATTTGGGTCAATGCCAGGAATTAAACACAGTGAACTAAACCACCAGCTGAGCTGAGGGCTTCAAAAGTCATCTCCCTGAGTTAGTGTCCTCTATAGCTAAGGCCATCCTGCCTCTGACATGACAAGATCTTTTTTTGTTAACTCATTTCAGGATATGAATGAGCCATCAAATTTTGTGGATGGATCTGTCAGGGGCTGCAGTGATGAAATGCTAAATAACCCACCCTATATGCCATGTATGTAAAATAATTACTTCATCAACTTACTTTCCTACTCAAACACTCCAAAAGTTTTCCTTTTACTGTCAAAGTGAAGCCTAATTTTGAAGACAGAAACCATTCTCCAACATGACATGAAATCCCAAGTAAGATAACCTTGAATAAGTGCAGCTAAACTAATCAAGCAAGAAATAATGACATGATGTGGTGTGAAAGAAACCAAACAATGCGTGGTACATTTGATTCCATTGATAACTATGAACAGATTGCTAAAATTTTAAATAAACCCTTACACACACACACACACACACACACACGTGGAGAGATGTTCTTTTGATTAGAGAATTAAAACCTAGTTTCTGAAGTCTCTCTGCCCATGTAAACAGACACTTGATGAAGGATACTTTTTGGTCATTCTGTGGTACAAACAAAAATAGAATGTTGGGATCAAAAGGATCCCAGAAAGTTGAATCTTCTCATGTTGCAGAGAAACAAGGAAGGAAATGACTCACTTCTAAAAGTACTGTACCACGGCTGAGGTGGGAGGATTGTTTAAGACCAGGAGTTTGAGTCTTGAGACAAGCCTGGGCAACATAGTGAGACCCATACAAAAAAAAAACACCAAAAAACAGAAAAACAACAACAACAAAAGCCACTATACCAGTAATCTATGGGACAGAATCTAGAATTCAAGTTTCTTGATGTCTACATCACTGTTATGCTGCCCATTGCTCACTCACTCACTCATTCATTCATTTTCTCCTTCATTAATTTAATGCAGGGGGTGTTTGACTTGCAATGGTCTGACTTATGATTTTCAACCTTACAATGGTAAAAAAGTGACACGCATTCAGTAGAAACCGAACTTTGAGAACCCAAATAACCATTCTATTTTTCACTTTCACTATAGTGTTCAATAAGTTACAAGAGCTATTCAACACTTTGTTTTAAAATAGGCCTTGTATTAGATAATTTTGCCCAATTTAGGCTAATGTAAGTGTCTGAGCACATTTAAGGTAGGTTAGGTCCATTCAATGCATTTTCAAGTTACAGTATTTTCAACTTGTGATGGGTTCATGGGGATATAATCACATTGTAAGTTGAAGATCATCTGTACTTATGTATCAAGCAAATGCTGTCAAATCAGAAAGATTTAGAGACACAAATACAAAAATGATTGAAATAGATTTATTCCCTGGAGAACATTACCATCTAGTGGAAGAAACAGTCCTAACAATGAAGGAGTTTATTATGTTGGCAAAAGGGCTATGACAACACTCTATAAATTAAATCAGAGTTTTGATTTGCATTTCTCTGATGGCCAGTGATGATGAGCATTTTTTCATGTGTTTTTTGGCTGCATAAATGTCTTCTTTTGAGAAGTGTCTGTTCATGTCCTTCGCCCACTTTTTGATGGGGTTGTTTGTTTTTTTCTTGTAAATTTGTTGGAGTTCATTGTAGATTCTGGATATTAGCCCTTTGTCAGATGAGTAGGTTGCGAAAATTTTCTCCCATGTTGTAGGTTGCCTGTTCACTCTGATGGTAGTTTCTTTTGCTGTACAGAAGCTCTTTAGTTTAATTAGATCCCATTTGTCAATTTTGGCTTTTGTTGCCATTGCTTTTGGTGTTTTGGACATGAAGTCCTTGCCCACGCCTATGTCCTGAATGGTAATGCCTAGGTTTTCTTCTAGGGTTTTTATGGTTTTAGGTCTAACGTTTAAATCTTTAATCCATCTTGAATTGATTTTTGTATAAGGTGTAAGGAAGGGATCCAGTTTCAGCTTTCTACATATGGCTAGCCAGTTTTCCCAGCACCATTTATTAAATAGGGAATCCTTTCCCCATTGCTTGTTTTTCTCAGGTTTGTCAAAGATCAGATAGTTTTAGGTAAGTGGCATTATTGCTGAGGGCTCTGTTCTGTTCCATTGGTCTATATCTCTGTTTTGGTACCAGTACCATGCTGTTTTGGTTACTGTAGCCTTGTAGTATAGTTTGAAGTCAGGTAGCATGATGCCTCCAGCTTTGTTCTTTTGGCTTAGGATTGACTTGGCGATGCGGGCTCTTTTTTGGTTCCATATGAACTTTAAAGTAGTTTTTTCCAATTCTGTGAAGAAAGTCATTGGTAGCTTGATGGGGATGGCATTGAATCTGTAAATTACCTTGGGCAGTATGGCCATTTTCACGATATTGATTCTTCCTACCCATGAGCATGGAATGTTCTTCCATTTGTTTGTATCCTCTTTTATTTCCTTGAGCAGTGGTTTGTAGTTCTCCTTGAAGAGGTCCTTCACATCCCTTGTAAGTTGGATTCCTAGGTATTTTATTCTCTTTGAAGCAATTGTGAATGGGAGTTCACTCATGATTTGGCTCTCTGTTTGTCTGTTGTTGGTGTATAGGAATGCTTGTGATTTTTGTACATTGATTTTGTATCCTGAGACTTTGCTGAAGTTGCTTATCAGCTTAAGGAGATTTTGGGCTGAGACGATGGGGTTTTCTAGATAAACAATCATGTCGTCTGCAAACAGGGACAATTTGACTTCCTCTTTTCCTAATTGAATACCCTTTATTTCCTTCTCCTGCCTGATTGCCCTGGCCAGAACTTCCAACACTATGTTGAATAGGAGTGGTGAGAGAGGGCATCCCTGTCTTGTGCCAGTTTTCAAAGGGAATGCTTCCAGTTTTTGCCCATTCAGTATGATATTGGCTGTGGGTTTGTCATAGATAGCTCTTATTATTTTGAAATACGTCCCATCAATACCTAATTTATTGAGAGTTTTTAGCATGAAGGGTTGTTGAATTTTGTCAAAGGCTTTTTCTGCATCTATTGAGATAATCATGTGGTTTTTAGAATGGCAATCATTAAAAAGTCAGGAAACAACAGGTGCTGGAGAGGATGTGGAGAAATAGGAACACTTTTACACTGTTGCTGGGACTGTAAACTAGTTCAACCATTGTGGAAGTCAGTGTGGTGATTCCTCAGGGATCTAGAGCTAGAAATACCATTTGACCCAGCCATCCCATTACTGGGTATATACCCAAATGACTATAAATCATGCTGCTGTAAAGACACATGCACACGTATGTTTATTGCGGCATTATTCACAATAGCAAAGACTTGGAACCAACCCAAATGTCCAACAATGATAGACTGGATTAAGAAAATGTGGTGCATATACACCATGGAATACTATGCAGCCATAAAAAATGATGAGTTCATGTCCTTTGTAGGGACATGGATGAAACTGGAAACCATCATTCTCAGTAAACTATCGCAAGAACAAAAAACCAAACACCGCATATTCTCACTCATAGGTGGGAATTGAACAGTGAGATCACATGGACACAGGAAGGGGAATATCACACTCTGGGGACTGTGGTGGGGAGGGGGGAGGGGGGAGGGATAGCATTGGGAGATATACCTAATGCTAGATGACGAGTTAGTGGGTGCAGCACACCAGCATGGCACATGTATACATATGTAACTAACCTGCACAATGTGCACATGTACCCTAAAACTTAAAGTATAATAAAAAAAAAAATTAAATCAGAGTTGGTGCAAAAAGAAGGGGAGCTGCTTTTCCCAGCTCCATATTTTATCCTTACCCTTCATTAGTTATAAAGACACAGAACATTGTTTTCTATAGACTAAAACCTCATAAAATTGGGTCTGTTACTGGTAACAAAGTTGTTGATTGAAGTAAAGAAATGCCAAAATGATGGGCATTTCTAGTGAATATGCAAATCATGTTGTTTAGGAAATAACTCAACATTTCCCCTCAGATTTGGAATCTAGGGACAAGGGCCTGAGCAGCAAGACTCTGTGCATGGAGAGTCAGCAGATCCTGCCGGACAGCTCCCCCGTGGAGCACTACAACGTGCACAACCTGTACGGGTGGTCCCAGACCAGACCCACATACGAGTGAGTGTCTTTTTGTCACAGCAGCAAAGATAATTTTCCACATCATTCCTTTTGCCATTTCATATTTGCATTATGCATGTATCTACGTGATCCCAGTTAAATGGGTTAATGTCAAAATTTCAGGCGCGGTTGCCCAAGCAACCACCTCTGAGCGCATTTATCAAGTAGGTTACTAAATTCACCTATTTAAAGTGAGCAATTAGGTAATGTTTAGTATATTCATAGAGTTGTGCAACTATCACAAAAATTAAATTTTCGAACATTTTCAGAACTCGAAAAGGAAAACCTTTGCCCATTAGCAATCATTTTACCTTGTTCCTACCTCCTGAGCCCTAGCCATTACTCATCTATTTTCTGTCTATGTGGATTGCCTATTCTGGACATTTCATAAAATGGAATCACACAATATGTGCTCTTTTGTATATGGGTACTTTCACTTGGCATAATGTTTTCAAGGATTATCTATGTTGTAGCATGTATCAGTACTTGATTTCTTTTGACTAATAATATTTCATTATATAGATACACCATATTTTGCTTGCCTATCTACCAATGAGTGAACATTTAAATTGTTTCCATTTTTTTTGGCTATTATGAGTAGTGATTATGTGAATATTTATGTGCAAGATTTGGAGTAGACATGTTTTCTTTGTTTTGAATATGTGTCTAAGAGTGGAACTTCTGTGTCATATAGGAACTGTATTTTTAATATTTTGAAGAAATATCAAGCTGTTTTCTAAAAAGGCTCTACCATTTTACTTTTTTTTTTTTTTTTTGATGGAGTCTGGCTCTGTCGCCCAGGCTGGAGTGCAGTGGTGCAATCTCGGCTCACTGCAACCTCCTCCTCCTGGATTCAGGTGATTCTCCAGCCTCAGACTCCCGAGTAGCTGGGATTACAGGCATAAGCCACCATGCCTGGCTAATTTTTTGTATTTTTTAGTAGAGACAGGTTTCGCCATGTTGGCCAGGCTGGTCTCGAGCTCCTGACCCCAGGTGATCCACCTGCCTCGACCTCCCAAAGTGCTGGGATTATAGGCATGAGCCATCGCACCCAGCCTACCATTTTACATTCTTACCTGCATGTATGATAAAATGTATAAGAGTTGCAATTCCTCCACATCCTTGCCAACACTCGGTGGTATTCATCTTTTTAAATTATAGACATTCTAATGGGGGTAAAGTGATATCTAATTGTTGTTTTCACTTTATTTCACTAATACTAATGTTATTGAGCATGTTTTCATATGCTATTGGCTATTTGTATATATTCAAATATCTATTCAAATCCTTTGCTCATTTTTGATAGAATCATTTTTTTAAATTATTATTGAGTTGTGGCCAGGCGTGGTGGCTCACACCTGTAATCTCAGTACTTTGGGAGGCCGAAGTGGGAGGATTGCTTGAGTCCAGGAGTTCGAGGGCAGCTTGGGCAACATAATGAGACCCTGTCTCTACAAAAAACAAACAAACTAGCGAGGCAGAATGGTGCATGCCTGTAGTCCCAGCTACTGGAGAGGCTAAGGTAGGAGGATCTCTTGAGCCTAGGAGTTTGAGGCTGCAGTGAACCATGATGGCACTGCACTTCAGCCTGGGCAACAAAGTAAGACTATCTCTACAGAAAAAAAAATTATTGGATCGTAAGAATTCTTTAAATATTCTAAATTCAAGCTTCTCATGAGATATATAGTTTGAGGATATTTTCTCTCATTTTGTAAACTTTTCACTTCCATAACCATGCCTTTTGGAGCACATTTTTAAAAGTTTTTATAAAGTCCTATTTATTCATTTACTTACTACTTATTCATTTGTCACTTGTGCTTTTGGTATCATATTCAAGGAACTATTACCTAATTCAAGGTCGTGAAGATTTATTCCTATGTCTTCTTCTAAGAGCTTTATAGTTTTAGGTATTACACCAAGATCTGTCATCCATTTTAAGTTTATTTTTGTGTATGGTGTGAGGTAGTCGTTCAATTTTATTCTTTCCTTCATTTTATTGTCTTGACACCTTGTCAAAAATCAATTGACAGTAAATGAGAAGGCTTATTTTTGCCTTCTCAATTCTATTTCATTGATCTCTCTCTCTCTCTCTCTATATATATATATCCTTATGCCAGTACCACATTGTCTTAATTGATGAAGTGTGACTCTTCCAATTTTTTTTTCAAGATTGTTTTAGCTACTATGGGTCCCTTGCATTTGATATGAATTTTGTAATCACTTTGTCAGTTTTGACAAAATAGCAACAGGGATTTTGATAGTTTTTACATTGAGTCTATAAATCAGTTTGGTGAGTATTACCATCTTAACAATATTAAGTCTCTTTTGATTCATTAGCATGAGATGTCTTTCCACTTATTTAGATCTTTAATTTTTTCAACAATTATTTTTAGTTTTTAATGTATATGTTTTTGGCCATTTTTTCTATAAATATTTATCTGTCCCTTTGTCTTGTATTTTATCCTTCTGAGATTTTGCCACTTTCCAATGTCATTGGGAAATTTCAGACTTGTTCTTTAGTTCTTCCCAGGACAGAGTGTGATCTTTTCTGTTCAACTGCCCCTTTCTGCTCAAGTATCTGAGCTCTCTGCCTTCTGTCCCCAGAGTTTACAAGAACCTCATACTATTTGATTTTGGGCTATCAACAGGTGATGTATCATGTTGCCCCTGGTGTTCCACAATCAGGGGCAACATGGTCTTCCAAACAGAAATTCTTCTTCCCTTTCCCACTTTCTTTACATCTTCATCTTTCAGTTGCTCTTTCACTGTCTTGCTTTCTACACCTAGCTTGAGGCTTTTCCAACCAAGGAAAAACTAGTTCTTCAGGAAAACACCCATGTCATTATATGAAATACACACAAAACAAATAGATGTTTTGCACCCTCAGAGATAACCTTACCTCGGAAGAGTACAAGGATGAATAAGTCACAGTCCCTGCTTTCAAGGACCTCATTGTCTAATTATAGGAGTCAAATATGAGAAGGAAAATCAATTAACTCTACTGGGATAATCCAGATAGTCTTCATAGAAGAAGTGATGTTTGAATGTTGGTTAAAAGAAGAGTAGAAATTTTCTTTTGGCAAAGAAGGGGCTTGCAGGGCAAAGAAAGCAGCAATAAGAAGATGTGAAAACTTGATAGAGTTTCTACCAAAAGCTCATCGTTCCCATGCACCATCCCCTCCTCTCTCTTCAGGGAAATTTGCTTTTCACACATCTGCATCCCATCACCATCTTTCTCTTCAGAGAAGCTTGCTCCACAAATTATACTTTTCCATGGGTGCTCGTTTCTTCATGAATTATTTTTATCTTCTTCCTCACTGCTGGTATATTGCTTTAGGATTTAGGCTGTGAAATCTTCTAACTAAACTTTCTCATCTTTCAAATTGGAAAAATCATGGCATCTATTGTTATTATAAAAATTAAATGATATAATGAATCCACCAGTACTTGACATATTGTAAGCACTCAATAAACATTAACAATATTTTTTAATTCCTTTTCATCAACATTTGAAAATGCCCCAGTTGTTCTTGCTTTTGCCTATATCCTCCTCCAACCATCATCTAATCTTTCAACTCCCTCTCATATTCAAGCTGTTTGAAGGAACTCTTTCCATACATGATATATACATTTTTTAATTCCCATACACCTTGATGTTTCTCCCTTTACCAATCACACATGCTGGTCATTCTGACCTTGATCAGGCTAATCCCTTAGCACATACAATCTAAAGACCAACTTATATCTATTTCCTTCATGAAACCTGCTCAGATTACTCCATCCCTCCTAATTCCCTCCTTCTCTTAACTACTAACCTGACAGTGTGTTCTACATTTTAAGTTATTTCCTCTACACACCTGGGGAGAAGACCATGTCTTCTTTGCTCTTTTCTGTCCAAGCACTGAACCATTTTTATTTCTTTTTATGAAAATGCCTTTCTTTGTCAGCCCTGAGTGCCCACATTGATGGAAGAGCTCAGCGTTTGTGGCATCAGTGGTCAGTTTTGTTCACTGACTCTTCCCTGCTGATCTTCATGCTACATCCTCTGCTGACCTTGAGGTTCACAATATTGAGGTTCATAATATGCCCTGCTGCATATGCTCTGTGTGCTTTTGCTAGTTTCTCAGGATCTTGACTGTGCTTTCCAACCTAGATTCCGGATATTTATGCATTTACCTCTCTGGCCACAGTTCCACAAACTCCTTTGCAGGTTTCCCTTCCCAGTCTTTCCAAGCCTATGCTCCTTCTACACCTGGGTTCGGTCATCTTTTTTTTTTCTTCACACCATGTAGCTTTTCCCTTGGATAAGCACAAACACACACTACTGGCTTTAAATACACTCTGGATTCAGATGGCCCCCAAATCTTTGTTCCCAACCCAGACCTCTCTTGAACTTCAAACCTAGAATTGCCCATAGCTGTCTCATTTATGATGTCCCATGGGCACTTCAAATCTAATACTTAAAATGTTGAACTATTTGTCTCTCCCTTAAACCTGTCCTCCTGCAGTCTTTTCTTTCTTCTTTTTTTTTTTTTTTTAAGATGGAGTCTCGCTCTGTCACCCAGGCTGGAGTGCAGTGGCACGATTTCGACTCACTGCAACCTCCATCTCCTGGGTTCAAGCAATTATCCTGCCTCAGCCTCCCTAGTAGCTGCGATTAGAGTTGCATGCCACCATGCCCAGCTAATTTTGCATTTTTATTAAAGACAGGGTTTTGCCATGTTGGCCAGGCTAGTCTCGAACTGCTGACTTCAGGTGATCCATCTGCCTGGGCCTCCCAAAGAGCTGGGAATACAGGCGTGAGCCACTGCGCCCGGCCCCTCCAGCACTCTTTATTTTAGTGAAAGGAACCAAGTTTAACTAGTCATTAGGTCATCCTAGATTCTCTTTCTTTTCCTGCTTTCAGTCGGTGACTCAGTTCTTTGCATCAGTCACTACTCTATCTTCCTGCCTTATTCCAGGCCTTCATTATCTCTCATCTAGACTGTTATAAAAATCTAAGCTATCCTCACCCCCATTTCTTTATCACACATACATACATATGCATTCTTCCAATTTGTGTATGGTTAAATCTATACCTTTTACTTCATTATGTTTTGTCCATTGTTTTTATTTGAAATTCCTTTCTCTTGTAGAAATCAGGTGGTTTATATATTCTTTCAGTTTTAATAGAACGTGTGTGTGTGTGTGTGTGTATGTGTATTTCCATTCATTTTTGGATTTGTTTTGGTGTGAAAAATTGGAAATAACCCAAGTGGATTAGTTTACACAACAGTAGTCAGCTACTTTTCCTGACATCATTTATTGACTAATTCATCTGTGTCTATTGATCTGTGATGCTTTTTTAAGCAAATACTTGGATTGTATACATACTAGGATCTATTAGTAGACTTTCTCTTTTGTTCAGTTGATTTTTCCCTCACACAGTTGTTGTTATTTTCTAAGGGTGTGTGCAGATGATCCATCTTCCACTGAAAGATAAACATCTTTTATGTATATTTGACTCTGTGTGCAAAACATGTCTCGCTTTTTGAGGTACAGAAAAACAGAGTGAATATTTCCAAAATGCTGTAGCTTTTATTTGGATCCCAGATCTGCCTCCCTATTCTTTTTTTCCCTCTTCCCCTGTCTGCCATGTGACTACAGACACGCGTGCACTACCCTGCCCAGCTAATTTTATTTTTTTGTAGAGACAGGGTCTCAATGTGTTGCCTAGGCTGGTCTTGAACTTCTGGCCTCAAGCAGTCCTTCTGCCTTGGCCTCCCAAGGTGCTGGGATTACATGTGTGAGTTTCTGTGCCTGGCCTCCTTTTTACTATTTTTTTTTTTTTTTTTTTTTGAGACAGAGTCTTGCTCTATCACCTAGGCTGAAGGGCAGTGGCACGATCTCAGCTCACTGCAACCTCCATCTCCTCAGGTTCAAGTGATTCTCCTACCTCAGCCTCCTGGGTAGCTGGGATTAGAGGTGTGCACACCACACCTGGCTAATTTTTTTTTTTTTTTTTAGTAGAGACAGGGTTTCACCATGTTGGCCAGGCTGGTCTTGAATTCCTGACCTCAAGTGATCCACCCACCTTGACCTCCCAAAATGCTGGGATTACAGGTGTGAGCCACCACACCCAGACCTCTTTACCCTTTAAATGACCTTTGATAAGCATTTTAAAGATCATCTTATTTTGTCCAGCTCACTATTTTCAGGTGAATGCCTTTCTAACTTCTCTGAACCTTAGCTTCCTAACAGTAAAAGGAGTGCAAGGAAACCTTTTCATGATGTTATGAGACACCACATAGGAAAGTGACCGGTATAATACTGGAATAGAGGAATTGTTCCATAAATAGCTATATTACGCCTCACTCCCACCCTTTTCTCTTACTCCAGGGTGATAGTTAATTAACCAGATTTTTCAAAAATGAAACCCACATTCTACGTGCAGATATACCTCTAGTCTTGCTGTGAAGTTTGTTGGGATCTTTAGCATGGCTTTGAGACAGCAGATTCTTTCAGGGAAGAAGTTATCTGACTCGGACCGAAGTACCCTCACCCCCTCATGCTCCAAGCTGCAGTTATTCTCTGTAAAGGAGTTTGTTTCTTCAACTCACCTCCTTATTCCCCTCCCACCAGAGCTGTGCAGGAGGTGACAGGACAGCGAGGGGTCATCATCACCCGCTCCACATTTCCCTCTTCTGGACGCTGGGGAGGACACCGGTTGGGAAACAACACAGCTGCATGGGACCAGCTGGGGAAATCTATCATTGGTGTGTGGGCTCATTCCCAGGGGCCTGTGCTGGCAGGGAGGGCACTGGAGTTTGTGCTGTTCAACAGCACTGGTTATGTCTCTATCATCATCTAGGTGGGTGGTAAAATTAACAAGAACTGAGTTCTCTCTGGGCGTGGATTTTAATTTACACCCATCTTTTAATATTTTCATCATGGTCCAGGGCTTTCTAATGGGGTAAGGAAAAATCAGGCCAAGCCTTCACTCTCCTCCCAAAGTGCTCCTTCCTCCAACACAACTGTGTCTTCTCTTTGCAGGCATGATGGAGTTCAGTCTCTTTGGAATACCTTATGTAAGTCACATTCAGACCATTACTAATTGCCCAGTCAGATTTTAGTGAGTCAGCGCCTCATGAAATTCCCACCTCATGCTCTCATTGTGCATCTTCTCAGACAGGAGCAGATATCTGTGGGTTCTTTGGAGATGCTGAATATGAGATGTGTGTTCGCTGGATGCAACTGGGGGCATTTTATCCATTTTCCAGAAACCACAACAACATCGGGACAAGGGTGAGGCAGCAGTTCATGCTCCCGGTGTTGCGTATCCTCAAATCATAACTTCTTTTTGACCCCCAGGAGTATTATACTCATTTCCTGAGAAAAATCAAAAAACATCACCAGAATCTTAATTTCTTGGAAAATCCACAGAGTTCAGAACTCTGGAATTATCAGTAATTTTTAGAAATATACCTTTTCTCATCTCCTGGAGAATTACTACCCATGAGGAAAAGTTTTTATAGTTCCACATGGGGCTAAAATGAAAGAAGATCCCTTTGCTTTTAAGAATATTGAATTTGTATTTTACTCAAATTCATCGAAGATATGTTGGTGCTGCACGGAAACCTCTCTCTGTACACATGTAGAGGGCCAGAGCTGGACCTATTCCAGGGAGTTAGGAATCAGTGATAAAGAGGAGAAAGCAAGAAATTCTAATTTTGTAGGGTGGCAGAGATGGGGGAAAGGGTAGGCCAGGAATGAAGGGGTAAGTGGCTGGTAACCTACATTTTGAATAAATGCCCATTGATTCTTTTCTGATGCCACTGGGATGGAATGAAGAAGAGGTGATCCATTATGTGCTCCTTTATCCTTACAGAGACAAGATCCTGTGGCCTGGAATTCAACCTTTGAGATGTTTTCCAGAAAAGTCCTAGAGACCAGATACACCCTGCTTCCTTATCTCTATACTCTGATGCATAAAGCTCACGTTGAGGGCAGCACAGTTGTCCGGCCCCTTCTCCATGAGTGAGTACAGCCTCTTTCCCCAAGCATGTCTTGCAAATAATCCTCTGTAGCAGTCATAAGAGGATAGGTGAATTTTTACTGTTTATTTTTTTAAGGTTTACGGATGACAGAACAACATGGGATATAGACCGTCAGTTCATGTTGGGCCCTGCTGTCTTAATCAGCCCTGTGTTGGAAACTGTGAGTTCTTCATTGTAGGTCAGAAACCTTCAATCACATGATCTAAAATCATGGGAAAAGCATTTTAAAGATCATCTTGTTTTGTCCAGCTCACTATTTTCAGGCGAATGCCTTTCTAGAACATCTACAGGAGATCTTTTTCTTTTTTTTAAAAGTCTCTCTGTTAATGAAAGCTTTACTACACTGACTGATTTCTCATTTTAAAATTTTGTCATTTACTTTTTAAAAATACGTTTTTTCTGTAGTTCTGAGGAATAATTTTTCAGGATTTTCTTAATAAAATCCCTCAAATTATTGCAATCACTAATAAAATTTTCATTTTTTATCTTAATTCTACAGAATGTTTTGAAAATGAAAATGAAAAATATTTTTTGAAATATGCATAATGACATGTCAATTTTATGTTTCAGAGCACATTTGAGATCTCTGCTTATTTTCCGAGAGCCCGTTGGTATGACTATAGCACGGTAAGAACTAATATATTTGTGAAGAACCAGTTTGGTCTATGCAGGGTGGAGAGGTGGATAGAGCCTTCTATTTCCAAGTACATATTTTCTAAGGCAATAATTTTGACCTTTTTAGCCTTGGCAAGGCTTGTTTAAATGAAAGCATGTATAAGAGCATAGACGAAATCTAAGCACCTACATCTCATTGAAGCTCGCCCCTCACCCTTGCCCTTGCCTCTCAACTTTTCTGGAGAAACAAAGACAAGTCTAGATTTTCAGTCCTAAGCAAAACTGAAAGATCAGAGATTTTCTCTTTAGGTTTGCAGTCTTTTGCTGACTTTCTAACATGCTTCCCAGGAAAGGAAGGACTTGTATTAAAACATGCTCTCATTTAATATATTTATCTCTCACCATTTTTTGCCTGTATTCTCCTTTCTAGGGAACTAGCAGCACATCAACAGGTCAGAGGAAAATCCTGAAGGCTCCCCTTGACCACATCAACCTTCATGTCAGAGGAGGCTACATCCTGCCCTGGCAAGAGCCTGCAATGAACACTCACTCCAGGTGAGGAGAAGAGGCGATGTCTAACAGCCTCTTGCTATACCGTAATGAGGAAGCCTTACAGGAGGCTGTCCCACCTTCACCAGGGATATGTGGATTATAAACTAAATTGCCAAACAGCTTTACTGGTCAGATCCTGTGAGCGCTTTCTGAGTGGGACCCGGAGGAGGATGAGTTCATAAAGTTAGTCTTAGGGATATATATACACACATATATTTTTGTCTGTAGTGCTGTATCAAAGGCAAAAATTTTCCTGAAGGCAGAAAAATGTTTCTCTTTCCACACTGTTAAAAAGGAATAGGGAATGTTAATGAGCTCTTTGACTTGTGATCGAACAAGAACTAGGTAGGACTGAGTCCTTGTCCTATCCTAGAACTTAGTGTTCATTCCTAGGTCTGCTTTGGTCAATCAAGGAAAGATATGCTTGTGTGTTGTGTGTGTGTACATACACGTATATAAATTACACATATAATATGTAAAAATTTATAAAATCATTGATTAAACAGAACACGTCACATCAAGAAAGGCACATAATAACAAGTCAAAAGGAGAGAAGTTAACTTTCAGCCTTGTGGTGTAACACATGGTTTATATGAAAGAGGGCTTTGAGCTGGATCTTTTAGATTTGAATGTACAAAGGGGAAAGAGAGATCCTGGTCGATTAAAGAACTGAAGGTGAAAAATGGCTTGGGTTTGGGAACATAAACCATCCAGTTTAACTGGAGGACAGATAAAGGAAGAGATAAAATAAGTAAAACTCCAGCAGGTTAGGATCAGATCCTGGAGGGTGGTGAATGCCAAGCCACTACTTTGGATTTTATTCTGTGGCCACCTGGAAGCTACTGAGGATTCTCTTTTGAGGGATTTTCTTCCTATGAAATTAATATTTCATTATATTACTTGTATGTATATTTGATTTTTAGAAATTGAAGCTAAACCAAATGTTTTATTAAATTTTAAATGTTTTCCATTAACTTTTAAGTGTCTTATATTTTATCTATTGTACCTATTTTTAGAACTTTATATGCATATTTAATACATTTCTTTTATTTCTAGATAAGTAATGTTTTTAACACAGTCTGTTCTTTATTCTTACAACCTACAATCTAGAGAAAAATAACTTTTTTTTTTTTTTTGGTAGTCGACAAAATTTTATGGGATTGATTGTTGCTTTGGATGACAATGGGACAGCTGAAGGCCAGGTGTTCTGGGATGATGGACAAAGCATTGGTGAGTATAAACTTTCCAGGGTCCCTGTACATCACTGAGAAAAATCATACCGTAGAGGCTCGGCATATAACTAACATGAACTGAAAACCTCTCTCTGCCTATTGTCAATGAGGCAATAACATTTGGAGAATTTTTCCAACTTTTGCCTGCTCATTTATATTATACTATAGTTAGTATAGACTGGGTACAGTCCCCAGCTTTGTAGGTTCAGAAACTTGCTGTTATGCATTCAGCCAGGGATGATCTATCTCTGTATAACTGTCTCACTCTTGATTTAAAAAGAAGTGTGGATGCAAATATCAGGCTGGTGGTTAATTCATTCTCAATGGGACAGAAACATGACTCTATCATTTGGATCAGCCATCTATACCAGGCACCCTGTTCCTCACAAATAGGCCTGCTCAAGAGGCAATTTAGAGGTTAGAAAATTTCTTGGTGACTCATAAATTGGGAATTAAGTATTGCCCAAAGGATACTTACATCGATGAAATATTAATTTCTATGTTTCCTTTCCCCAGTTGAGATAGAGTATGTTAGTTCTACTTTAGGTAAGTGAGATTTGTCATTATCATCCGAACACCCTCTAACTCAGACTTTTCTATAGATATATGGACACACTGTTACTAGCTGACTCTCACTTTTCACTACTTATTACTGTGGACCAGAACCTTCTAATCTTGCAACATACCACATTTTCTGAAATTATAGTATAGCTTATTTTTCACTACTAATATTTCTAGAGATTCCTTCTTTTTTAGGTTCCTTCATTATAAAGATAAGAAATTCTCATTAAAGAAGTAGATATTCTTTACAACACATGTTAAAGACAGAAAATTAGAAAAAAATACAAGCACTTTTAATATTTTTGCTGTACTGACTTTGGCTTTTGTATTAAGAAAATGCTTAATTTTTAATATGGCTGAAAACATTTTGCATATTTAATTTGTGAATCCTGTTTATTTTCCTCTAACATAATGACAGAAACATGTGTGAATGTTATTATTTGTTCCTTATAAATACCATTATGATGATCATATTCTATTGAGAGAATATGTACAGGTTGGTTTTAATTTTCATTGTTATAAATAACATCCTTTTTCTTTTTTTTTTTTTTTTTTTTTTTTTTTTTGAGTCTCACTCTCTCATTCAGGCTGCAGTGGCGTGATCTCAGCTCACTGCAACCTCCTCCTCCCTAATTCAAGTGATTCTCCTGGCTCAGCCTTCCCGAGTAGCTGGGATTTCAGGTGTGTGGCACAACACCCACTAATTTTTGTATTTTTAGTAGAGATGGGGTTTCGCCATGTTGGCCAGGCTGGTCTCGAACTCTTGGCCTCAAGTGATTCACCCGCCTCGGCCTCCCAAAGTGCTGAGATTACAGGCATGAGCCACCGTTCCCAGCCCATATATAACATCCTTGAGTATTAACCATTGTTTCTATTTTAGATTATGTCCATAGAGTAGATTCCTGGAAGTGATATTACTGTCTTTTAATCACCTTTAAAAAAGTTGTGATTTATACAAATAAAATGTATCCATTTTAAGAATACAGTTAAGTTTTGACAAATGTGTACAGTTGTATAGCCACTACCACAATGAAGATGTGGAATATTTTTATAACCCTGAAAGTTCGCCTTTTATAGTCAGCCTGCGGATTCATCCAACTGTGGTTTGAAAATGCAGTTAGCCTACAATAGTTGCATCTGTATTGACCATGTACAGACATGTTTTTCTTGTTATTATTTTGTAAACAATACAGGATACCAATGATTTACATAATGTTTACATTGGATCAGGTTTTATAAGTACCCTGGAGATTATTTAAAGTACACGGGAGGATGTGTATAGGTTATATGCAAATATTATACCACAAAATAACTTACATTCAAATAATAATGTCAGATTCATTTTAATGGTCAAAAAATGAAACCACTGAAATATTCACCAATAAGTATATTGGTCAATAGTCGTGGAATATTACCATGGAAGACACCATGGATTATTATTAGGAATAAAAAGCAATTAATTTCTTTTACATGCAACAGCATGGATGAATGTAAAAGGCATTTTTGCTAAGTGAAAGATGCTAAAAATACAAAAATAGTACATATTGTATGATTCTATTCATATAAAATCTAGAAAATACAAATCTAGTCTATAGTGACAGAAAGCAGAACAGTAGTTGCCAGATCCTGGAAGGAAGGATCAGGACTGGGGAGAAGCTGACTAGAAAGAAGTACTGCTGTCCCTGGGTATCCATAGGCGGTTGGTTCCAGGACCCCTGCGGATATCAAATTCCACAGATGCTCGAGTTCCTTGTATAAAATGATAATATTTTTATAATTTCAACTTTTATTTTAGATATAGGGTGTACATGTGCAGGTTTGTTGCATGGATGTATTGTATGATGCTGAGGTTTGGGGTATGGATCCCGTCACCCAGGCAGTGAGCATAGTAACTAATGGGTAGTTTTTCAACCCATGCCCCCCTTCCTTGTTACCCCCTCTAATAGCCTGCAGTGTCTATTGTTCTCGTCTTTATGTCCATGTGTACTCAGTGTTCAGCTCCCGCTTATAAGTAAGAAAATGCATTATTTGGTTTTCTTTTTCTGTGTTAATTTTCATAAGATTGTGACCTCTAACTGCATCCATGCTGCTGCATAGGACATGATTTCATTCTTTTTTATGGCTGTGTAGTATTCCATGGTGTATATGTACCACTTTTTCTTTATCCAATCCTTTGCTGATAGGCACCTGGGTTGATTCCATGTCTTTGCAATTGTAAATAGTGCTGTGAGGAACATAAGAGCACATGGGTCCTTTTGGTAGAATGATTTATTTTCCTTCGGGACATACCAAGTAATGAGATTGCTGGGTTGAATTGTAGTCCTGTTTTAATTTCTTTAATAAATCTCCAGACTACTTTCCACAGTGGCTGAACTAATTTACATTTCCACCAACAGTGTTTAAGCATTTCCTTTTCTCTGCAGCCTTGTTAGCATATGTTATTATTTGACTTTTTAATAATAGTGGTTTTGATTTGCGTTTCTGTAATGATTGGTGATGATAAGCATTTTTTCGTGTTTATTGGCCATTTACATGTCTTCTTTAGAGAAGTGTCTGTTCATGTCCTTTGGCTATTTTTTAATGGGGTTATTTGACTTTTGCTTCTTGATTTAAGTTTCTTATAGAATCTGGATGTTAGACCTTTGTTGGATGCATAGCTTGTGAATACTTTCTCCTACTCTGTAGGTTGTCTACTCTGTTGATAGCTTTTTTCACTGTGAAGAAGCTCTTTAGTTTAATTAAGTCCAACTTGTCAATTTTTGTTTTTGTTGTAATTGCTTTTGGAGGCTTAGCCAAAAATATTTTGCCAAGACCAACGTTGAGAAATCAGACAAGACACATAAATGGAAAAAAACATTCCATGCTCATGGATTTGAGGAATCAAAGCAATGTACAGATTCGACATTATTCTTATCAAACTAGCAACATCATTTTTCACAGAATTAGAAAAAAACTATTCTAAAATTCCTATGGAACCAGAAAAAGAGCCCAAATAGCCAAAGCAATCCTAAGCAAAAAGAACAAAACCAGAGGTATCACACTACCCAACATCAAGCTGTACTATAAGGCTATAGTAACCAAAACAGCATAGTACTGGTATAAAAACAGACACATAGCAATAGAACAGTATAGAAAATCCAGAAATAAAGCCACACACCTACAACCATCTAATCTTTGACAAAGGTGACAAAAACAAGCAGTAGGGAAAGACTCTATTCAATAAATGGTACTGGGACAACTGGCTAGCCATGTGCAGAAGAATGAAACTGAACCCTTACCTTTCACTGTATAAAAAAATTAACTCGAGATGGATTGAAGATTTAAATGTAAGACCTCAAACTATAAAAATCCTAGAAGGAAATGCTCTTCATGTTCTTCTTTTTCTTTGGTTATTTTAGCTCTTTTGTATTTCACACAGATTTTAAAATCAGCTTGTCACTTTTTAACAAGACCACCTTCTGGAATTTTGACTGTAATTGCTTTTATTCTTAAGAACAATTTTTGAATATTTGTCATCTCTTTTTTTTCTCTGTCTCTTTCTCTCATCTACTTACCTGCTTATCTACCTATCTAGCTCTATATAATTACCATTTACTTAGATCTTTAATTACTCTTAGCAATGTTTTATAATTTTTGGCGTATAGATCTTGTACATATTTTGTTAAATATGTCCTAAGTATTTTTAAGTTTTTGATGGTATTTTAAATAACATTTTAAATTTCTCCTAACAGTTTATGGATAATATATTATAACCTATATTCACTTAATATGATATATGAGAGATATTTTTCAAATGGTTTTATTTTCTATTTATGGGTGAAAACTTGCTAAAGAAAAAATATGAAGGAATTAAACAACTTCTCTCTTCAGAGCTCAGTTCAGTCTTTGGACTTTCTTTTTAACATAATCTGATAAGAAGCTCTAGGAGAGGCATGTGGTATTCTGAAATTAAATAGATCTAGGTTTGAATACCATCTCAGTAACTTTCTAGTTGTATATCTTCTGGAAAATTACTTATTTTGTTGTCTCCATTTATTCTTCTTTAGTATCTACAACATACACCTATGTTGTAATTTTATGAGGATAAAATGATTTAACATACATAAAACATTCCTGGCACATGAGTTCTGAATAAAATGTGTCATTAATATGTAAAGTAAATAAAACTCTATTCTAAACATTTAATATGAGCTACTTTACATAAAATTAGCATGTCTAACTTATGAAAACAAAGTGAAAATAAATAAATAAGTAAATAAAGTAAAGTTAGTGTGGTTAATAAGATAATAAGACAATAAGGCATCCAAAAGTCAAAAAGAGGAGGTTGACCAGCCATCCTGAATTTCAAAGCTGTGGCAGGACTTGAGCCTTATAAGGGCATACTACGGTGCCAATTTTTAAATTTAAGAACTGTATTTATTAAATGCATTTTAATATTCTTGTCTCTTGGGAAAGTACATATTTTTTCTCAAATTAAGCCTTTGTGAAAGATGAACGTTTAATCAGGGGTTTGCTAGGTGAGCAAGGAATGATAATAAAAGGAGTTAGTGCCCATGATTAGACAGTCAACACTTTGGTACCTCAGTGAGTCTTGCCAATGGGACTGCAGACTATTTTTGTTGTCAGATCATGACAAGTGCTTGGTATATATCCATTCATCAATTGATGGACATTTGGGTTGTTTCCACTTTTTGGCTATTATAAATAATGCTGCTATGAACATCTGAATATAAGTCCTTGAATAGACACAGTTTTAAAAACTCTTTTATATATTATACATACCTGGGAGTGAAATTTCTGGCTTATGTGGTAACTCTATGTTTAACTGTTGATAAAATATCCAACTGTTTTCTATAGAGGCAGCACCATTTTACATCTCAATCAGCAGTGTATGAGGGTTCTGATTTCTCTTCTTTCTTGTCAACATTTATTATCTATCTTTTTTATTATGATCATTCCAGTGGGTGAAAAGCTGTAGTTTTTTGTGGTTTTGATTAATTTATATTTCTCTGATAACTAATGTTGTTGAACATCTTTACATGTACTTATTATTCATGTGTACATTTTCTTCAGAGAAATGATTGCTTATATTCTTTTCACATTGTAAAATTAAAGTGTCCTTATTATTGAATCATAAACAGTCTTTATAGAATTTAGCTAAAAGTCCCTTATCTGATGCAGGATTTTCAAATATTCTCTCTCATTTAGCAGGTGCCTCTTTTGAGGCACAAACTTTTAAATTTTGATGAAGTCTAATTTATCTATTTTTTTCTATTCGTTTAATGTGCTTTTGGTGTTATAGCTAAGAAACCATTGCACATTACAAAGTCCCAAGTATTTGCTACTAGATTTTCTTCTAAGAGTTTTATAATTTTAGCTCTTACATTTAGGTCTTTGATTCTTTTTGAATTAATTTTTGTGTATGGTGTGAGGCAGGGGTCTAACTTCTTTCTTTTGTATGTGGATTACAGTTGTCCCAGAATCATCTGTGAAAAGACTATTATTTTTCTCATTGAATTATTTTGGAATTTTTGTTAAAAATCAATAGACCATTACTGTGAGGATTTATTTCTGAATTTTCATTTCTATTGCCTTAATCTATATGTCTATTCTTATGTCAGCACTGCACTGTCTTGATTACAGTGGATTTGTAGTAAGTTTTAAAATCAGGAAGCATGAGTTCTTCAATTTAGTTCTTTTTCAAAAATGGGCCTTATTTTAAAGCAGGTTTTCTCAACCTCAGCAATACTGACCTTTTGGGCTAAATAATTATTTTGTGGTGGTGGCTGGGCTGGTTATTATACATGTTTAGCAGCATCCCTGCCCTCTCCCCACTTGATGTCAAAAGCAAAGTTATCTTCAAGATAACTACATGATCTCTAAATATTGTAAAATGTCTCCAGAGAGGCAAAATTACTGCTGGTTGAGGATCAATGTTTTAAGAGAACATAGAAAGTCCTTTGATACAGGTTTAGCTAATTAGGACTAGATGAGTGATGTCATAGTAGGTTAATAACATCACAATTAGTATGCAAAATCAACCCCCTATGAGCAATATGTTTCAAAAATTTAAAGGAATAAAGCCATTTCCTACAAGATTTTAACTTTCTATTACAGTATATTTTAGTCTTAAGATTAAAAATTAATAGTACCTGAAACTTTCAAACTTGTAAATTTTTATGGAGAAGGTTTTTAGCCTTTTTAAACATCAAATATGCTTAAAAATTCAAATTTAGACTACTAAGATACAGTGTAAGTGTCATTTAAATGTTCTGTTAGCAGACTTGGAACCATTTATTTAACTTTTCCTCACATAGGTGATATAATGGCTGTTCAAGGATAATCTTAAAAGAACATGTTAACAGAATCCCATTCTTTACAATTTTTTTATTAACTGCTAGAAGAGGCTGTAGTGTTTGCCCAGGTTGCATTTTCTAGCCAAGACTAAATTTTAAAATATGAGTTGTATAATTGCTTCCATAAAAGTGGAGGTAATTTAGAATACTTCGAGAGTTAGTTGGTTTGGGAGAGAATATGTTGGAATACTGACAAGAGTTGGAATGTTGAGAAGGGCCAAGAACAGAACATGAAGTGAAACTGATTTTTCAGAAACAGGGAGTTATAGGAACCATATCGGAAGGAGACATAAAGTAAGGAGTATTTCAAAGGAGAGGTGTGTGGGCAAAGTGGCCTAAAAATCCTGAACAGTGTGAGGAGATATTTAGATTTTATATACTATGTCACTGGTGACTTAGAAAGGGTCAGATTCCGTGGAAAAAGGAAACACAGGAGCTGGAGTTTAGGAGATGTAAGATTGAATTATGAGTTGGGTACACAGACATAACAAGTAAAGGCTACATTTATTTATTTATTTATTTTTATTTTTTTGAGACGGAGTCTCGCTCTGTCGCCCAGGCTGGAGTGCAGTGGCGCGATCTTGGCTCGCTGCAAGCTCTGCCTCCTGGGTTCACGCCATTCTCCCACCTCAGCCTCCCGAGTAGCTGGGACTACAGGCGCCCACCACCATGCCCGGCTAATTTTGTTTTAGTATTTTTAGTAGAGACAGGGTTTCACCATGTTAGCCAGGACGGTCTCGAGCTCCTGACCTCGTGATGCGCCCGCCTCGGCCTCCCAAAATGCTGGGATTACAGTCGTGAGCCACCGCGCCCAGCCCAGCAAAGGCTACCTTTTTAAGATGTATGGTAATAAAAAGGAGAAGCGGTAGTAGCTCGACATAAATAGAATTAAGTAAAAGTGTTATCAGAACAGAGTACTCTGGAGCATAAATGTAGCTTGAAAAAGCAGAGAAGGTATAGGGAAGAACCGATGGAATAAATTTTACAGAGGCAGAAGTGCTTGGAATCTGAGCACTGTGGGAGGATGAGCTAAGAGTAGGGAGAGAAGAATGGTGAAGGTGAAGATTGATGACGACTTTGACGACAGTGAGCAATCAATTTTAAGCACTTATTGTGCACAAGCCGAACATTATGTACCTTATTGCCACTAACTAGGTTCTATTATCTCCATTCTATAGATGATAAAATGTTAAGTAACTTGTCTGAGGTTGCACAGCTATTAAGTACAAGAGTTGGGATTTCAATCTATGTATACCTGACTTGGGAGCCTAAATTCCTAACCACTCGCCTCTGCTTTATCATCATAGTCTTTAACATCACAGCTATTGAACTCCTATGACTACATGCTTGCTGTCTCGCACAGAATAACCAAACAGTAGTCTCCACACTTCAGGCAATCTATCCTTTGTTCAACCCAGGTTCTCTTGCATTTGTAACCTTCTGACCTCCCCAGCAAGGTACCCATTTGCATTTGCACATCCCCACACTAACATGCAGTGAAATAGTCTCTTAGCCACTCTCTTCAGTACTCCTCAGAGAGGTGACAATCATAACTGTGACCCCATTGAGATAGTTTCTGACCACGCTCAAGATTATTTGCTGCAATTGAAGCAGTTAGTAGTTGCTTATTCTTTTCTTTTCCTTGTTTGCAGATACCTATGAAAATGGAAATTATTTTTTGGCTAACTTTATAGCAGCTCAGGTAAGACTAATTTACTACATTTTATAAATCTTTTCCCAGGTGTCTACAGATTAAACATTACAGTTAACTGTGTAAATGTAATATCCCACATCTTAATAGGAGGTTCTTCTTGCCTTTACTTTTATAATCCAGGTCTGTTGTCATTAAAATAAGGAAGAAACAATCCTTATTTTGGCAGTTTTCCAGTATACTATCTCCATGAAAAGAAACTTGGAATTCATACAATGCTGGGGAAAAAATGGGGCCTTAAATGTATAACATGTTTTCCAAAGATGAGAAATTTACTAGCTGATAAATTTTGAAAGAAAAATGCTATATAAGCTACTTATTATGCAATAATGCATAAAAGACGACCTCAAAACCTTAGTGGTATCTAACAATAAGCACTTACTTAGCTCATGAGCTTGCAGGGCTCAGAGGATCTGGGTCTGGTCTTGGCTGATCTTTGCTAGCTCACATACATCTCCAGTCAGTCTTGGGTCTATTGGGCTGTTTAGATAATCTTGGCTGTATTCACATATCTGGGGGGTCAGCTGACTCTCATACGATTTATCATGGCCTTGTGGGAAGGTCTAGGCACGGCTTCTTCATAATTATGGAAGAGGGCTAAAATAAAAATAAAAGTGGAGATCCCTTAGTTCTTTTTAATTTTTTTGTATCGAGTTGACTAATTTCCCATTACCAAAGCAAAATCACATGGTCAAGCCCAGAGACAGAGGAGGGACAGAATGCCTCAACCGGAGTGGGAGGGCATTGCAAAACTGCATGGAAAGGTGTATGGATTTGTAAGGGTTGAATATTTCATAACAGTGATGCAATCAATGCACCTTGCATGTTAAATGATCCCGTTGGTAATATACATAATTTTAATTAGAGTATGAGGAGGATCATTCTAGGTCAAACTGGATTCTGCTTCTCTATTTTTACCTAGTCACTTTAATGAAGAAGTAATATAGCACAAATCTATTTTTTTTCTATAACAGTGATTCACATATTTGAAGATGTCTCTCAGTTATTCCTTTTGTCTTCTTAGAATTATACATCACCAGGCTAACTTCATATTTCCTCTATTTCCTGCTTATAGTGGTTTCCAGGTCTGATCATTCTGTTTAGACTCCAGCTAACTTAGATTTCTTTTAAAACATCAGAACCGAGAGCATATTTTAGAGCTGTCTATCCAGTATGATAGCCACTAGCCACATGTGGCTATTGAGCACTTGAAATGTGACCAGCCTAATTTGAAATATTCAAAAGTTAGCTTAAAAAAATTCAAAAATGATTTGTGGGCTTCCTGGGCAAGATGGCCAAATAGGAACAGCTCTGGCCTGCAGCTCCCAGCGAGACCAATGCAGAAGGCAGGTGATTTCTGCATTTCCAACTGAGGTACCTGGTTCATCTCATTGGGACTGATTAGACAGTGGGTGCAGTCCACAGAGGGCGAGGAGAAGCAGGTTGTGGTGTCACCTCCCCCAGGAAGCACAAGGGGTCAGGGTACTCCCCCCGTAGCCAAAGGAAGCCATGAGGGACAGTGCTATCTGGCCCAGATACTATGCTTTTCCCATGGTCTTTGCAACCCACAGAGCAGGAGATTCCCTCAGGTGCCTACACCACCAGGACCCTGGGTTTCAAGCACAAAACTGGGTGGCCGTTTGGGCAGATACCAAACTAGCTTCAGGAGTTTTTTTTTTTCATACCCTAGTGGTGCCTGGAACACCAGTGAGACAGAATCATTCACTCCCCTGGAAAGCCAGGGAGCCGAGTGCCCTTGCTCAGCGGATCCCAACCCCACAGAGCCCAGCAAGCTAAGATCCACAGGCTTGAAATACTCGCTGCCAGCACAGCTGTCTGAAGTTGACGTGGGAAACTCGAGTTTGGTGGAGGGAGGGGCATCTGCCATTACTGAGGCTTGAGTAGGCGGTTTTCCCCTCACAGTGTAAACAAAGCCACCAGGAAGTTCGAACTGGGCAGAGCCCATCACAGCTCCACAAAGCCGCTGTAGCAAGACTGCCTTTCTAGATTCCTCCTGTCTGGGCAGGGCATCTCTGAAAAAAAGGCAGCAGCCCCAGTTAGGGGCTTGTAGATAAAACTCCCATCTCTCTGGGACAGACACCTGGGGGAAGGGGCTGCTGTGGATGCAGCTTCAGCAGACTTAAACCTTCCTGCCTGCCAGCTCTGAAGAGAGCAGTGGATCTCCCAGCACAGTGCTGGAGCTCTGCTAAGGGACAGACTGCCTCCTCAAGTGGGTCCCTGACCCACGTGCCTCCTGACAGGGAGATACCTCCCAGCAGGGGTCAACAGACACCTCATACAGGAGAGCTCCAGCTGGCATCTGGTGGGTGCCCCTCTGGGATGAAGCTTCCAGAGGAAGGAGCACGCAGCAATCTTAACTGTTCTGCAGTCTCCACTGGTGATACCCAGGCAAACATGGTCTGGAGTGGACCTCCAGCAAACTCCAGCAGACCTGCAGAAGAGGGGCCTGACTGTTAGAAGGAAAACTAACAAACAGAAAGCAATAGCATCAACATCAACAAAAAGGATGACCATGCAAAAAATCCATCCGAAGGTCACCAACAGCAAAGACCAAAGGTAGATAAATCCACGAAGATGAGGAAAACCCAGTGCAAAAAGCCTGAAGATTCCAAAAACCAGAATGCCCCTTCTCCTCCAAAGGATCACAACTCCTCGCCAGCAAGGGAACAAAACTGGAGAGAGAATGCATTTGATGAACTGACAGAAATAGGCTTCAGAAGGTGGGTAATAACAAACTCCTCCGAGCTAAAGGAGCACGTTCTAACCCAATGCAAGGAAGCTAAGAACCTTGATAAAAGGTTAGAGGAATTGCTAACTAGAATAACCAGTTTAGAGAGAACATAAATGACCTAATGGAGCTGAAAAATATAGCATGAGAACTTCGTGAAGCAAACACAAGTATCAATCACTGAATAGATCAAGCGAAAGAAAGGATATCAGAGATTGAACATCAACTTAATGAAATAAAGCGTGAAGACAAAATTAGAGAAAAAAGAATGAAAAGGAACAAACAAAGCCTTCAAGAAATATGGGACTATGTAAAAAGACCAAACCTACATTTGATTGGTGTAGCTGAAAGTGATGAGGAGAATGGAACCAAGTTGGAAAACACACTTCAAGGTATTATCCAGGAGAATTTTCCAACCTAGCAAGACAGGCCAACATTCAAATTCAGGAAATACAGAGAACACCACAAAAATATTCCTCGAGAAGAGCAACCCCATGACACATAATTGTCAGATTCACCAAGGTTGAAATGAAGGAAAAATGTTAAGGTCAGCCAGAGAGGAAGGTTGGGTTACCCACAAAGGGAAGCCCATCAGACTAACAGCAGATCTGTCTGCAGAAACCTCACAAGCCAGAAGAGAATGGGGGCCAATATTCAACATTCTTAAAGAAAAGAATTTTCAACCCAGAATTTCAAATCCAGCCAAACTAAGCTTCATAAGTGAAGGGGAAATAAAATCCTTTACAAGCAATCCATTTACAAGCAAATGCTAAGGGATTTGGTCACCACTAGGCCTGCCTTACAAGAGCTCCTGAAGGAAGCACTAAATATGGAAAAGGAAAAACCAATATCAGCCCCTGCAAAAATAAACCAAAATGTAAAGACCATTGACACTATGAAGAAACTGCATCAACTAATGGGCAAAATAACCAGCTAGCATCATAATGACAGGATCAAATTCACAAATAACAGTATTAACCTTAAACATAAATGGGCTAAATGCTCTGATTAAAAGGCACAGACTGGCAAATTGGATAAAGAGTCAAGACCCACTGGTGTGCTGTATTCAGAAGACCCATCTCACGTGCAAAGACACACATAGGCTCAAAATAAAGGGATGGAGGAAGATTTATCCATCAAATGGGAAGCAAAAAGAAAAAGCAGGGGTTGCAATTTTCATCTCTGATAAAACAGATTTTAAACCAACAAATATCAAAAAAGACAAAGAAGGCCATTACATAATGTTAAGAGCTAACTATCATAAATATATATGCACCCAATACAGAAGCACCCACATTCATAAGGCAAGTCCTTAGAGACCTACAAAGAGACTTAGACTCCCACACAATAATAGTGGGAGATTTTAACACCCACTGTCAATATTAGACAGATCAACAAGACAGAAAATTAGCAAGGATATTCAGGACTTGAACTCAGCTCTGGACCAAGCAGATGTAATAGACATCTACAGAACTCTCCACCCTAAATCAACAGAATATACATTCTTCTCAGCACCAATAGCACTTATTCAAAAATCAACCACATAATTGGAAGTAATACACTCCTCAGAAAATGAAGAAGAACAGAAATCCTAACAAAGAGTCTCTCAGACCGCAGTGCAATCAAATTAGAACTCAGGATTAAGAAACTCACTCAAAACCACACAACTACAGGGAAACTGAACAACCTGCTCCTGGATGGCTACTGAGTAAATAATGAAATTAAGGCAGAAATAAATAAGTTCTTTGAAACCAATGAAAACAAAGACACAACATACCAAAATCTCTGGGAGTTTTCAGAGGGAAATTTATAGCACTAAATGCCCACAGGAGAAAACAGGAAGGATCTAAAATCAACACCCTAACATCATAGTTAAAAGAGCTAGAGAAGCAAGGGCAAACAAGTTCAAAAGCTAGCAGAAGACAAAAAATAACTAAGATCAGAGCAGAACTGAAGGAGAGAGAGACACGAAATACCCTTCAAAAAAATCAGTGACTCCAGGAGCTGGTTTTTTGAAATGATTAACAGAATAGTTAGACCGCTAGCCAGACTAATAAAGAAAAAAAGAGAGAAGAATCAAATAGACACAATAAAAAATGGTAAAGAGGAGATCACTGCTGATCCCACAGAAATACAAACTACCATCAGAGAATATATAAACACCTCTATGCAAATAAACTAGAAAATCTAGAAGAAATTGATAAATTCCTGGACACATAGACCCTCTGAAGGTAAAACCAGGGAGAAGTTGAATCCCTGAGTAGACCAATAACAAGGTCTGAAATTGAGGCACTAAATTAAGAGCCTACCAACCAAAACAGCCCAGGACCAGACAGATTCACAGCCGAATTCTACCAGAAGTACAAAGAGGAACTGGTACCGTTCCTCCTGAAACTATTCCAAACAAGAGGGACTCCGCCCTAACTCATTTTATGAGGTCAGCATCATCCTGATACCAACACCTGGCAGAGACACAATAAAAAAAGAAAATTTCAGGCCAGTATCCCTGATGAACATCAATGCAAAAGTCCTCCATAAAATACTGGCAAACCGAATCCAGCAGCACATCAAAAAGCCATGATTAAGTTGGCTTCATCCTTGGGATGCAAGGCTGGTTCAACATATGCAAGTCAATAATTGCAATCCATCACATAAACAGAACCAATGACAAAAACCACATAATTATCTCAATAGATTCAGAAAAGGCCTTTGATAAAATTCAACACCCTTTCATGCTAAAAACACTCAATAAACTAGGTATTGATGGAACAAATCTAAAAATAATATGAGCTATTTATGACAAACCCACAGCTAATATCGTATTGAATAGGAAAAAGCTGGAAGCTTTCCCTTTGAAAACCAGCACAAGACAAGGATGCCCTCTCTCACCACTCCTATTCAGCATAGTATTGGAAGTTCTGGCCAGGGCAATCAGGCAAGAGAAAGGAATAAAGCTTATTCAAATAGGAAGAGAGGAAGCCAAATTATCTCTATTTGCAGATGATGTGATTGTATATTTAGAAAACCCCACTGTCTCAGCCAAAAATCTCATTAAGGTGATAAGCAACTTCAGCAAAGTCTCAGGATACAAAATCGATGTGCAAAAATCACAAGCATTTCGATACACCAATAATAGCCAAATCATGAGCAAACTCCCACTCACAATTGCTACAAAGAGAAGAAGATACCTAGGAATACAACTTACAAGGGATGTGAAGGACCTCTTCAAGGAGAACTACAAACCACTACTCAAGGATATAAGAGAGGACACAAGCAAATGGAAAAACATTCCATGCTCATGGATAGGAAGAATCAGTATCGTGAAAATGGTCATACTTCCCAATGCAAATCAAAACCACAATGAGATATCATCTCACGCCAGTTAGAATGGCCATTATCAAAAAGTCAGGAAACAGCAGATGCTGGAGAGGATGTGGAGAAATTGGAATGCTTTTACACTGTCAGTGGGAGTGTAAATTAGTTCAACCATTGTGGAAGACAGTGTGGTGATTCCTCAAGGATCTAGAACCAGAAATACCATTTGGCCCAGCAATCCCATTACTGGGTATATACCCAAAGGGTTATAAATCATTCTACTATAAAGAAACAGGCACACGTCTGTTTATTGCAGCACTGTTCACAATAGCAAAGACTTAGAACCAACCCAAATGCCCATCAGTGTTAGACCGGATAAAGAAAATGTGGCACATATATACCATGGAATAGTATGCAGCCATAAAAAAGAATGAGTTTATGTCCTTTTCAGGCTCATGGATGAAGCTGGAAACCATCACACTCAGCAAACTAACACAGGAACAGAAAACCAAACACCGCATGTTGTCACTCATATGTGGGAGTTGAATAATGAGAACATATGGGCACAGGGAGGGGAACTTCACACACCGGGGCCTGTTGGGGGTGGAGGGCAAGGAGACAGATAGCATTAGGAGAAATGTAGATAGCATCTACATCCCTAATGTAGATGACGGGTTGATGGGTTGATGGATGCAGCAAACCACCATGGCACATGTATATCTATGTAACAAACCTGCATGTTCTGCACATGTATCCCAGAACTTAAAGTATAAAAAAAAAAAAAAAAAAATTTGGCTAAGCGTGGTGGCTCATGCCTGTAATGCCAGCACTTTGGGAGGCCAAGGCAGGTGGATCACCTGAGGTCGGGAGATTGAGACCAGCCTGACCAACATGGAGAAAACCCTGTCTCTACTCAAAATCCAAAAATTAGGCGTGGTGGAGCATGCCTGTAATCCCCACTACTTGGGAGGCTGAGGCGGGAGAATCACTTGAACCTGGGAGGCGGAGGTTGCGGTGAGCCGAGATCGCGCCATTGCACTCCAGCCTGGGTAGCAAGAGCGAAACTCTGTCTCAAAAAACAAAAAAAACCTCATGAATAATTTTATATTGAGAAATGTTGTAATAATAACATTTTGGCTATATCATGTAAATAAAATATATTTTGAAATTAATGTACCCTTTTTCTTTTCACTTTTTAAAAAAATGTGACTACTAGAAAATATTCAATTACATATATAGTTTCCCTTATATTTCTATAAGATGGCATAGACTTCCATGTTGCCTACTACCTCTTTTTAGCTAGAGTCTATATTTTTTCTGCTGTTATTACATTGTGTTATTTTTTAACACATGTATCAGATGTTTGGCACATATAAATCTCATGGTCAGCTAAGACCTTCAAATTATTCTCATAGACATGATTATCAGGTCATATTGTTCCATCCTGCATTTGGCCTCTCTGAAACTAACTGCCAGACTTTGTATACTAATTAAATTTGTGTATTCTCTGCCCTTAAGAGTAGTTGGGTTGAAGACTCTACATATTTTTTCCTCTCAAATATTATTTTAATGAATATTATTTTAATGATCTGGAAGTCCTGAATTTTAGTTCTATTTCTACTGCTATTATTCAAATTAGGAGAGACACTCTGTTTAATCTGTGTTTTTTAAAAAATTGTAAAACATGAAATTGCCCTTTAATAACATCTAACTTCAAAATTCCATTTTTCTGATAAATGAATTCTTATTTCTGTGATGTTTGATAGATTATTTCCTTAAGAATAAGGGGCCTGAAATGAAAGAAAGCTCCCAACTTTCCCTAGGGGATAACTATTATCAACGGTTTCCTGGTTGGTAAACCAGCTTGTGGGGGTGGGAGATGATTTGTAACATTTGCTAATTTCTGTAGTGTAGCTTCTCCCACCATCTTAACCAATTTCAAGCATCAGCTGGCTTGCAGAATTCTAGGAAATTTAAAAATCAACTCTCTCAAATCAGTAAGAAGTAGCTTTAGTACACCCATTTATTTTGAGCTATATATTTTTTCCTTGATTCTGCCTGCCCAGTAGCAAAAGTCTTGTTCATCCTTCATGATGCCAATTGAACATGTTTCTTTTTTCTCTTCCTACTGCAGCCATCATAATTGAGAAATGCATAGCTTCCCTCTGCTACAACTATCTCCTTGATTATTGCATGTAATCTTCAAAATCTTTCCTTACATACCTAACTGGCCTCACATCTCTGTTTGCTCAGCACCAGCTATGGTTGTCCTTGCCCTCCTCCATGAATGTGGCTTTGTTCAATGTGTCCCTGTACCCCTATTTCCTGTCGCATAATAAATCCTTCCCATACTTCCAGGAGTTCCGAAGTTACATGTCCTTCCTAAGTTCTCTCTTGACCCTCTTCCTCCCATGTAATTTTTCCTTTCTCTTCACATCCATGAAAAATATCCACTATGATTTTCATTTGGGCCTTCATCATGTGCCACCTCATAATTTATGTCATATTATTTTAACCCTTGTATTGATACTTAAACAATTCATGATTTGGTTAACTTCCTGTTTCTTGCACACTGTCCTCAGTCTAGGGACTGTTTGCCACACTTCTTTGTTCACTCTAAATTAACTTACGCAGTACTATGTACAGGGGCACCTTGCACTTCCAACTTTACCTATGTTATCTAGCCTTGTCGCTTTGGACTACTCACTTCATTTTCCAGAGCCTCAGTTTCCTTATCTCTAAGATAGCAATAATGATATTTTCTTTTCAAAATGATTATAAGTATACTTATGATATAGGGAAAATAACTTTCATAATGCTGGTACAATAAATTTATTTTTGGCATTACCCAATGTATTATAGCAGGTACTCAGGAAGTATGTCTTCATGAAGTGTGTGGAGAGTAGAATTATAGTAACCAGAGGCTGGGAAGGGGTGGGGGCCATAAAGAGAGGTTGGTTAGTGGGAACAAAGAGACAGTTAAATAGCAGGAGTGAGTTCTTGTGTTTGCTAACATACTAGGGTGATGATAGTTAACAACAATTTATTGTATATTTCAAAATAGCTAGAAGAGAATATTTGAAATGTTTCCAACGCGAAGAAATGATGAATGTGGCTTGGTGTGGTGGCTCACACCTGTAATCCCATCACTTTGGGAGGCCGAGGCAGGAGGATCACGTGGTCAGGGATTTGAGACCAGCCTGGCCAACATAGTGAAACCCCGTCTCTATTAAAAATACAAAAATTAGCCAGGTATGGTGGCACACACCTATAGTCTCAGCTGCTTAGGAGGCTGAGGCAGGAGAATCACTTGAACCCAGGAGGCGGAGGTTGCAGTGAGCCCAGACCACGCCATTGCACTCCAGCCTGGGTGACAGAGTGAGACTCCATCTCAAAACAAACAAACAAACAAACAAATGTTGACTATTTGAGGTCATGGATATCCTAAATACCCTGACTTGATCACTACACATTGTATACATGTATCAAAATATCACATGTTCTCCATAAATATGTATAATTATTATGTATCAATAAAAATTTAAATACATAAATAGAAATAGCAAACTGATATAACAAAAGTAAATTTAGGTTTGTTAATATTTTAATGTGGACCATAGTCTATCAACAATATGTTATGTATTCTTTTCTCTTTATAAATTCTTTATAGAACATCCTGCAAATCCAGACCATACACAAAAAGTATTTGAGTGACTCGAATCCACTAAAAATTGGGTATATTAGAATCTGGGGTGTGAATACCTATGTGACACAAGTCAGTTTCACCTATGACAACCGGCAATTTATGGAGACAAATTTCAAGAGTGAACCTTATAATCAGGTAGGTCTGAAAGGAATATTAGCATATCACAAGTAAATTTTATCATTCTGCAAAATTATCACCAATAATTTTGCTAACAATTAAAATTATCATTGTTACATTTTAATGTATTAGATGGTTATAAATATGTGCAATAGATATGTTCCTGAAAAGTTGCAAATGTTGAATCATATTGTAAAATGTGCAACATTAATGGTCTTTCCAGTATAGCCTAGGGGTCAGTGATCACTGGCCTGATGAGATCCTCTCCATGTATTTACCAAAGAGACTGTGCTATGTTTTGATAGGTTAGTCTTCCACATTAGCAAAATAAAACTTATTTCTGCTGCAGAGGCTAAAACAAAGAAAAGGGTGATTCCCTAAAGCTGTTGAAGGTTGCCCCCATGCTTTCTGCAGTTATTCATGTCCCTGGTCAAATTGATGGATCTTATAGGTAGACGAAAATTGGCAGTAAACTGTGGTAATCATCAAATGAATACATCCCACCTGTGGTATAAAATAAAAGGTTGATAAAACAGGGGAACATAAACAGCAGGCCCTACTAGAGGATTCTAGAACCAACTAAACCAGAATTTTGGAAGATGAAATACCAATAGTTACCAAAGGCAACCACAAAGAAAAAAGTATCTCACTTTTAGAACATAAGACATCATAAATACGGAACCAGCAACCCATAAGGGATGGTTTAGAAAAGTGAAAATGGACAACCATAGTTCTTGTTTTCTAAAAGGTGTAATGAGTGCCCTGATGGTATTTGGACTTTGGAAAATGGCCCCTCTGAGCACTCAAATAGATCTTCTCCTTCTAGGCTCTTCTGGGTATTTACCTTAAAGCATTTTACCTGGACTATTGAGTTCAAAACCACTCTTTGCAAGTAATTGCTTCTAGTTAAGATTGTGCAGAAAATCCTTGAATACCTTCTTTTTAAAAACTCTGTGGCATATCTGATGCCTATTATGTGCCAGACACCATACTGTTTGAAATGAGGAAAACATGAAACCAACCTGCTGTCAAGAGGACTAAAACCCAATGGCAAAGCAAAGAGATTTTAATAAATGTTGGTTTTAATCACAGCTACAAATATTTGTAAACAATAAGGTTCTGACTAAATGAAGTGAAAAGAAAAGATTTCCAGCATAGGGATTATGCACACAGAGCATCTCTCTGTATTTATCTGACCAAAATCAACATGACCTAACCCAAAAAGGAATGTTTATATCCTATTACTGGAAAGGAATGAATCCATCATTTTTTTGTTAAATTGTAATTTAAGAGGTGAGCTACATGTGAGGTTTAAGAAGTTCTAAAATACCCATTTATATCTCTTCTTTTCTGGCAGATACTAACTATTCAATTGACTAACAAGACTATCAACCTGGAAAAGTTAACTGAGGTTACTTGGATTGATGGTGGTCCTGTACTTCCTACTCCAACTAAGACAAGTACCATCCCAATGAGTTCTCATCCTTCTCCATCTACTACCAATGCCACCAGTTCTGAGACAATCACCAGTTCTGCCAGTGCAAATACTACCACTGGCACTACTGCTACTGTTCCTATCACAACCACATCTTTCCCAAGTACTACTAGTGTTACAACTAATACTACTGTTCCTGATACAACTTCTCCTTTCCCTACAAGTACTACTAATGCTAGCACTAATGCTACTGTTCCTATCACAACCACACCTTTCCCAACAAGTACTATTGGTGTTACAACTAATGCTACTGTTCCCGATACAACTGCTCCTTTCCCAACAAATACTACTACTGCTAGCACTAATGCTACTGTTCCTATCACAACCACATGTTTTGCAACAAGTACTATTGGTGTTACAACTAATGCTACTGTTCCCGATACAACTGCCCCTTTCCCAACAAATACTACTACTGCTAGCCCTAATGCTACTATTCCTATCACAACCACACCTTTTGCAACAAGTACTATTGGTGTTACAACTAGTACTACTGTTCCTGATACAACTGCTTATTTCCCTACAAGTACTACTAGTGCTAGCACTAATGCTACCCCTGTTCCTATCACAACCACACTTTTTGCAACAAGTACTATTGGTGTTACAACCGGTACTACTGTTCCTGATACAACTGCTCCTTTCCCTACAAGTACTACTGGTGCTAGCACTAGTGCTACTGTTCCTATTACAACCACACCTTCCCCTACAAATACTGCTGATGCTAACACTAGTAATACTGTTCCTAATACCACTATGCCTTCTTCTACAAGTAGTACTACTGTGAGTACTCTTGCTACCATTCCCATTTCAGTGACTCCTTCTCTGACAAGTACTGCTGATGCCACCATTAGTACTACTGTACTTATTGCCACTACTTCTTCTCTAACAGGTACTACTGATGTTAGCACTAGTACTACTATTAATAATATAAGTACTCCTGTTCAAACAAATACTACTAATGCTAGCACTAGTACTAATGTTGCTAATATAACTGCTACCTCTCATACAGGTACTGATGATACTGTTCCTAATAATACTGTTCCAGTTACAGCTATTCCTTCTTTTGCAAATACTGGTGTTGACACTACTAGCAACAGTTTTTCCATTATGACCACTTCTTTCTCTGAAAGTACTAATGCTATGAACACTGCTGTTATTATGGCAACTACTTCTCCTACAAGTACTGATGTTGCTAGCACTAATAATGATGCTTCTATGACAAATTTTCTTTTAGCTACGATGTCTTCTGGTAATGCAACTAGTAATAATATTTCCATAACAACTACTTCTTTTGGTAATAGTGTTCCTTTTGTGACTACTCCTTCTCCAAGTACTGATGCTACTACTACAAGTAATAATACTAATCCTGGCATGACTACTTATTACCAGACTTCTCCTACCATTCCTACCCATACTCTTACTTCTATTCCTAGCTCTATTACTTCTATTTTGAGCATGTTTCCAACAAGTAATACATTCACTACTGATAAAATTACTAATTTTACTACCCCTACAAATGCAAACACCATTATTTTCAACACTCTTGATACAAAAAGTACCATGGTAATAGATGCTACGGTCACTACTACCAGCACCAAAGATAATACCATGAGTCCAGATACAACAGTTACTTCCATAGACAAATTCACCACACACATCACACAGTTCGCTACTCCCCATTCTGCTACTACTACAACACTGGCCTTAAGCCACACCTCATTAGCTCCTACAAATCTTTCTAATCTAGGCACCATGGATATTACTGATGCAGATAACTCCAGCAGTGTTACAGGTAACACGACACACATTTCTGTTTCAAATCTCACAACAGCCTCAGTCACAATAACAGCCACTGGTCTAGATTCACAAACTCCCCATATGGTAACAAATTCTGTGGCTACTTATTTACCTATTACTGCAACTAGTGCTACCACAGATACTACAAATATTACAAAATATGCTTTAAATACTACCACTCCTGATAGTACAGTACATACCTCTGCTACTGCACCTACTTATATTGCAAATGCCATAAATGCTACTCAAGTTCCATGATTACTACTCAAGGCAGGATAATTACCTCAGATAATGCCTACAAACAACTATTACAGATATAGAAAATCAGTTATGAGACACTCTATCTTATGCTACTTAAGTTTTCACGGATATTAGTACTCTAGCCATAAAAGACACAGCTACTCCAAACACTCTCGTCATTGCAGACATGTTTAGGAAAGTTTACAAACCTTATAGGTTTCACCAAAGAAGCTGTGGGTACTTATTTTGCAACCATAGTATGTGCTCTTATTCTTGTAAATTATAGTTATTACTCCTATAACCTCATCAGTTAAACTACAGATGTTTTATATATCCTATATATCCTTGCTACAGATTTCACAGGTAATTTTGGTATCTCAGGTAACACCACATTAGGCTCTGTAAATACTATTGCCTTAGATTTAGTTACTGAAATAGCCCAACTTGTTTCTTGGGTCACATGACGTACCATAACTGAGAGTACTGGTGATACCCCCAGCACTCAAATGGTTTCTATACCAACAGTTATTGATATTACAGGAGAGTATGTAATTAGTAATGCTAAAAAAATGCACTTTATTATCCTATGGACTTTTCCAAATGCCATAGCTACCAATAGAGTCATTTGCATTACACATACTAATAGTATTATTTCTTCTGAAGAGATCCTAGCTGTAGCTACAGATATGGAACATTCTACCATTGAAGATCTTGTATAACCTTACTTCAGCCACTGAAATAATTTAAATTATAAATATTACATGTGGGTTTGACTATCATAGAAAATAAAATGATTATAGATCCTAAAAACATAAATTCCTGAACTTTGCAACCATTATTTCATAGGTACTACTAATACTCTTACTACAGATTTTATAAGTACTTCCACTTATAGACAGCAGAGCATTCTCAGAAAATTAGAATTAATCTAAATTATGAGATAGTCTTAAAGCCTCACTGTTACCACCAATGACTGGCTCTGACTCTAGTATAAATCAGAAATTATCCAGACAGAGGTGAGAATGTAAATATACAGTATGAGGAAGACAGCCTTCACATTGGCATCACAGTTCATAATCTTATTTGTATTTTCTTCTATTAATACAAGCTTTTCCCTTATAATTTCACTGTTCAGCCTCCCCTTCATTGTGTTAGGGTTTTCAGTCTATTCCTGGTTTTTCATATCCAAATTCATCATCCATCCTTGATCCATTGTTTTCTTAGATCACTCAAACCTCCATGAGTAGGCCCATGGTCATTACCAAATCTGGTCATTTGGGTACTATTGTAGGTTTAACCCTAGGGCAATATTCTCGAAGTTTAGTTCAGGGATCCATGGGGTTCCCCAAGACTTTCTGGGGCACACAACTTCTTCAAATCTACTTTCATAATGATGCTAAGTTATTTGTTTTTTCAGTCTCATTGTCTCATTAGTATATAGTGGCACTGTCCAGATGCTCTATACTGTATTGTGTCATAAAAGATGAATATAGAAAAAGAAAAAAGAATCTAGCTGTATTCTATTAAGCTAGACATTAAACAGATTTACAAAATGTAAAATAATGCCATTCTTCTTACTAAATTTTTTTTGCTTTGGGAAATACAGTTATTTTTCATTAAAAACATATTTATGTTATCACAAAGTGAATATGTTATTTTTTATGAATGAAAAATAAATATTTAAAAAATATTTTACAAATGACTCAATTTTGATTTCTAATCCAGTAAATATTAGCAGATATAACCCACATAAATAAAGCACAGTGCCCTCACCAATTTTGAATGTAAAGGGGTTCTGAGACTAAAGAGTTTGAGAACAACTTCCTTTAAGTGGGCAGAAACATCGTATTTCCACTCTCATGTCCTGGTCAAGTATATTATCAACTTCCCCAGCATGTAGGTACTCCAGCATCTGTGGCTTACTCAACATGAATATCTTTCCACTGTCTACAAACACATCTACCCAGCTTTTTGATCTGTCAGCCCAGCTGTACTATTGTCCAGACAATTTGATGGTACTCCAGATGAGGGGCACAGATTCATCAGTCAGCAACATTTGCTTTTGGAATCTGCCCACAAGCTACAGTCCTCTGAACAAAGTTGATAGACCTTATTCTTGTGTATACATGACTCTTGACCTTCCAACTCAAAACAAAACTCAAAATTCTATGGGCTTGGTCAGACTCCCTCGCTTGTATCTTTACTGAGGGAGACTTAGTGCATTTGTCTTCTTGGCACCACAAACTCTGATACAGGACAAAGTGCTCTGTGTGATAGGGCACCATGAGATTCTGCTGCCAGGCCACCATACATTGCTCATTCACTGACCAACAACTTCATTAAAGCAGCTGGGATTTGGAAAACTGAAGATGAATCTGCTTGAACAAGCATAGTTCTGAAGCCACCAAAGTCCAACCTCTTAAGTACGTAAATGGAACATAATTGAAAGCATGGAATTTTGAAAAGGTAAGAAATACTTTGAATGTACAAAAGTCTTGACTTTGGTCAGATGTTTGAACAGACTTGAGAATTGAAACTCAGGAGTTAATGCACAAGTAGTGGTCCTGGAACCAGGTTCAGAAAACATGAGGGCAATGTTGACATGCTAATTCTACCATTGACAACACTAGCAAAACCTGTGCATGGACTCTGATTTATAAGGTCTAGAGAAACTTCTAAGCTCCATAATGACTCGCCCCGCTGGGTCACCCACATATGTGATATTAATTCTGCACTAATGATTATAACTCATGTTCTAAGTATAAAGAAATTTACTTTTCTACACTTCTGGTACTTGACACATTCCTACCTTTACCATTACCATGGACATCATTATTTTTACACCTAAAATTTCTAGTTATTAATTTAAACTTCAGTTTCTAGTATTCCAAGCATCGCTATGTAAACACTATTCATGTTGACTATTTAAGAGATGTCACACATACTGCATGATTAATTTTCCAGTGAGGAATATAGATGACAGATGTTTTGGATTAACAGGAAACTCACTGGGAGTCTAAAGGTATTTAGGAATACTTCAAGGAGTAAGGGAAGCTGAGAGGTACCCTGTAGCACAAAAAAGAGTCAAGAAAAGCCTTTCAGGTGGGGAATGCACTGGACAAAGAGACTGACTTTACATGGTGTGATTAGGAGATATAAAATAGTCCACTCTTTTCTACAGCAGGAGCATTGTGAGAAGAGAAAAGATTTAAAGTTTATCAAGTTCCATCACCAAACTTCAGTGTATATGAGATTAGACATTCAAATGAGGGTTGAAAGAGCGTTCATGCCAGTAAAGGAACTTACAGGGCTAGAGAATGCTTTGGTTTCCACATCCCCTTCCCCATGGGAGAGTGGAGTGGTGCTCTGTGTGAAGGGCACTGCAGAAGAAGTGCTCGATGGAGATTAAGAGTGCCTGTGAGGAGCTGGGACTGGCATCTCACTCCCAGCTGGACACTCGCTGAACTGAGAAACTCTTGCCTCTCTTCCCCGTCAGATGATACAGTGGAGCATGGAGCATGGGCAAGGTTTTCAGAAACCTCATCATGCATCTCCCAGAGTGTGGAAGCCAATGATATCACAAAGAATGGCGCTAGAGTCTTGCCCAGAGAATTCCAAAAGTGGCAGAGATTGGAGACCCTGCAGTAGTGGATGCAGAGCCGGGGAAGTAGTGGTGCATCCTGGACTCAACAGTGTTCAATGGACAAGGAAGCTGAAGCTCCTCAGGTGGGTGTGGGGAGATGGCTGGGCTAGGGCTGTCATGAAGCAATCTGTCCAGTGGAGAAGGGACTCTAGTGATGAGAGGTCGTGGATGGACTTCCAAGAGTGGAAACTAAGTTTGTAGTGGGGAGAGGTCAAAATAGGTCATGCAGATTGCATCTCACCTCATGTTAGATGCTGCACAAGGGGCCTCTGAAAAACTCACTAATGTGCCCACGGGAAGAAATCAGCACTGGGGTCCTCACACTGAGGGTACCTGCGGATGCCTTGCCATAGCATCCATCACATGGGAACCTTTGTCTTTTCCTTTAATTTCCATCTGGCTGTGAAGGATACCCAGAAACAGTCAAGGAAGAGGAGAAGGAGAATATGGAAGTGTAAAAGCATAGACCATAATCCCCTTCCTCACTGCTGGAGGTGGTCTCTGCGGAAGGAGAAAACTTGACACGGATGTGAAAATGACATACCGATTTAGATGATACAAATTATTGAAAACTTCCAAATGACCAGAAAGTGATGAGGTCTGTTGACCGGGTAAGAAAAGAATTTCAACTCAGCATTGAGGAAGAGGGGCTAAGATTAAGAAAAAATGAAAAGCTTGAGAATGCTGAAAAGACACACACCGCCTCATTTCACATTGCTCTTACCTGTTAGAATGATGGGTGAACATTCATCCTTAACATTGTAATGCTTTATAAATCACTTATTCCAAGGAAAAGTGGAGAATGGCTTGGAGTACAAAAGTTAGATCTGGGCCGCAAAGGTTTTCTCACCTTAGCCAATCTCTGATGGCTTCAGAGAAGGTGGCTTTGGAAATTTTTTACTATGTAATTGAGAAAAGTTTGGCTCAAGAGAAGAAGTAAAGGGGTCTGTGCAACCTATGGGTCTTGTTACTTAAAAACAACTTCTTATATTTGCACAATCATCCATAGTTTGCAAAGGGCCTCACATAAATGTTTTATTTTGTTCCACTCCTGCTGTGAGGCAGAGAGGGAAGGAATCTTTACACTTTTTTTCTCAGAGGCAGAAAGGAAGACTTAGAAAGGTTAAATGACTTCTTCAAGAACACAGAGTCTTAAAACATAGTAGAGCTTGGCCTTCTGATTCACTTCCTATTACCCGTCTGCTTCAGGGTCCCATCTCCTGAGGAAAGTCCATCTTTGCCATGATGTGATGAACTAAAATAAACTAAACAAAAACCCACTTCTAGAACCAAATAAGTCTTGTAAAAGAGTCCTGATATTATTCCTATCTATTTACGTGACCTGGATCAACTTGCCTGAATTATCTGAGCCTTATTTAATTCCTTCATTGGTAAAATGGAAGGATTGAGAGAGTGCCTAGGAAAATACCTAGTATAGCAAGAACCCATAATTTGGTATTCTTTTTGGCATATCAAAACATCTTGTAACCTTGAATATATACAATTTTCATTTGTCAATTATACCTCAATAAAGCTGGAAGAAAAAAAAAGAACTGACCACTCTATTCCTTACTGCTAATACACCAAGATGATACGTCTGGCTTCCTAGGTCCTCTCTCCCAAATTCTTCCCTTTTTGATAATAATTTTAAAATGAACAATAAATAGATAAGTTGTGTTGAGGTTGCCAATGTGTTAGAAACAGTGAGTGGAACTTACGAAAAGGAACCCCTTATGAAAGTTGTAAGATTCAAAATGGAGTCACTTGTGCCAAACCCTGGCAAAATAGAGTTGGGGAAGGTCCTGAAGAGAGGGCTGTCACGCGATTTGTCTGATAACAGGAACTATCACAGGACATTTTTCCAAACTGCAGCTTTTTACATGAGTCACACCAAGACAGCTAGCTGCCTACACAAGAATACTTGCCTGACACACTGTCTCACAAACCTAATCCCTGCAAGGGAGCTACAGTAACTTCCAGATTACAAATCCCACCTAGCAACTACAGACTGTTGCCGATCAGAACTCGCCAGCTCTTGTAAGACACTGCTAGTGCCAATGAACTTTCTTTCAAAACGACTTGCATAACCTTCTCTTTCCCCAATAAAACTCTAATGTTTTCCTTTGTTCTCTGGATATAGCAGAGGCCACCCTGTTGTGCCTGTATCCCAAATTGCAGTTCTGTTTTCACATTTTAATTCCAAATAAAAGTTCTGTGCTTTGGGAACATCTCTACATTTTTTCTTGGAAGTTGACACCCTTTAACTCTGCCTTTGCTTTCCTTCTTACCCTCTTTTGCTGGGTGGAAATGTGGAGTCAGACAGTAGCAATAGTGAGTTGGCTCTAGATGCCCACAACACCTTGGAGGGGGAGCCGGAGAGCAGCTCTGCATGCAGAAAGTAGGTGTGGGTGGAGTAGCTCTGTCATGTGCCTCCACACAGGAGTGAAGCTTGACATGGAACATGGTCACCATATGCCATTTGCGCCTCCCTCTAATTCAATGACTTCTCAAAAAATACCACCATTTAAATATATTTATTATTCATTTTTAAATTTCCTTTTACTTAAATTACTAATGCATTGGCAGTTTTTGTAGATGAAGATTCTTATTTATTGACTGTCTACAAAAACAAAATTGTAATCTTTCTTAATAAAAGGAAAACCCAAATTTTTGAGGGTGAGCTATGCAAAGAGCCTCTTCAGGGTGCATGTGTTTGGACATAGAGGTCACAATAGAGGGAGAATTGACAGACCTTGTGGTCCTAAATCTTCCCCTGGGAGGTTAATTGCTCCTTAGTGGTCACTTACTGATAAATGGCACCTCCATATGCTGACATCAGGCAGAAGTGGAGTGCTGATGCAGGACAGGCAAGCCCCCAAATTGGGGCTCAGCCAGACAGGGTTCTTGGCTTTCCCCAGGAAAGAATTCAAGGGCAAGTAGGTGGTGCTAAACAGAAACTTTTACTGAAGTGGCAGTGCATAGCAGCAGCAGAGGCAGTGCTTCCTGTGGAACAGGGCTATGCTGTAGGCAGTGCACCCAGAGTAGCAGCTCAGAGGCAGTTATGCAGCCTCATTAATACCTACTTTTAATCACATGTAAATTAAGGAGCAGGTTATTCAGAAATTTCTAGAAAAGGGGTGGTAACTTCCAGGTCGTTGTCATGGAAAGGGTTGTAACTTCTGGCTGTTACCATGGCAATGGTAAACTGGGAAGAGGTCGAGTGACATGGCATTGGTGGACGTGTCTCAGGGAGAGATGCTTTTGCCTCTTCACTATTTCAGCTAGTCTTCAAACTGGTCTGGAGTTCAAGCCTTACCTCAGTGCTGCTTTCAATACTCTGTCCAATACAGATTGTTATCTTTCTCTTATTTTAGAGTGCAGTTGAGATAAGGTGGAACCACTGAATGTTTTAGGAAAGCATACTAGATAGGAAACAAGAGTATAAGAATTATGATAATTTTCTCTGTAAGGTAAGAATCCATCCTTTCTTCCTGAGTTCTCAGAGAAAGGATGTCTGAGCTATGTCTGCCTGTGAATTAGTCAATTTTTCTCTTTCTTAGGTCCTAACTTTCTTCTTCCTTTCCAGAGGGGAGTCCCAACAAGATGACAATTAGTTATTTGAATAAAAGGGCAGTTTCTTAAATCTACTAAAGATTTAATCTACTAAATTTAATCTACTAAAGACCCTGTGCTAAACATTTTAATTCTATAGGCATGTGAAATGACAGAAAAACAAAACTGTTGTTCAGAGAGTTAAGCAACTGGTCTGATACTGTTTATCAGGTTAAGCGTTGGAGAAACGATTACAATGAGATCTGCCTGCCTGTAAATAGCATTATAATTTCAAACTTCCCCTGAGGAAGAACCCTTGGGGTTCCTAAAAGCTGCTTTAGGATGAGGGAAGGTCAAACTCTTCCTTCCCAGTTGTATCAGAATTGCTTCGTTTTTCGTGTTTTCTCTTCTGTATTTTTGCATAAGATTTTATTTGAAGAAAGGACATCATTGCTTAAAAAAATTGAGGAAAACCAATTCTGAACAATGCCATACTTTCGATAATTTCTGCTGTATGAGTTAGACAGTATTTTGTGGGCTAGCTCAGGAACCTAACCAACATGCATTCTAAGTAGGAAGCATATTACCTATAAATCAACTATCAGAACACAATCTCCATGTAATCTAAGAACTTTATGTCAGGATACAAAGATGGCCAAATTGAAGAAATCCTTAAAGCAAATGTTGGGAGATGAGGAGAAGTGAATGAAAGCCTCTTCCTCATGATGGCGGGAGATACCTGGTTCTCAGGAGAGGGAAGACTACAGAACTTGTCTGGGACTTAGGCTGCCTTGGCCTCTAGGACTTGCCCCATCTGTTGTGCAAAGGATAGACTGAAGAAACAGCTCTACTGTTTTTGAATAACCTCTTTACTACGACTGTTACTCTCCTGTCATGGCAGCCCAGAGAAGCATGGGATTTTTTTTTCCCATTACATGATGTTTTCCATTTAATGGGATTATAATATGAGCTATGCATTTAAAGGTAGTATTCTCCATTTTTTCCGAGTCTTTGTTTTTTTATTTTTATTCATTTATTTAAAAATACAATTTCAATTTCATTTTAGATTTAGGGTGTGCATGTGCAGGCTTGTTACCTTTGTATATCATGTGATGCTGAGGTTTGGTGTATGACTGATCCCACCACACAAGTAGTGAGCATAGTACCCAACAGTTTTCCAAATCCCATCCCCCTTCTTCCCTCCCCACTCTAGCAGTCCCCATTGTTTGTTGTTGCCATCTTTAGGCCCATGAATAAATAATGTTTAGCTCCCACTTATAAGTGTGAACATGTGGCATTTGCTTTTCTGTTCCTGCATTAATTTGCTTAGAATTATTGCCACCGGCTTCATCCATGCTGCTGCAGAGGACATGATTACATCCTTTTTATGGCTTAGTATTTCACGGTGTATATGTACCAAATTTTCCTTATAACAAGGAATTTTTGAACTTTTCATTTGTGGTTGTGTAGGGAATTAATCACATTGTATGGGGAATGATGTCTTAGGCAAAAGTCAGCTTGATAGCTATCATTTACATTATTTTGTGGCATTGTACTATCTAAGTAAATATGCTAAATACAAGTCCAGGCATCTTTTCACTTGATTGGACCTGGCTTTTATGGAATTTTCCCAGACATAAGGGAAAACTTTGTGGCATAGCATTTAATAATTCTGGCTCTGCCATCAGATGACAAGGGTTCAAATCTCACCTCTGCTACTTAGGAACTTGCCATCTTGTGATAATTATTTAACTTATATAAGCTTCAATGTCCTCATTTATAAGATGGAAATAATATAGTATTTCTTTATATTTCTAGTAGTACTTTTTGTTTTTTTTGATACAGAGTTTCGCTCTGTCACCCAGGCTAGAGTGCAGTGGCACCATCTCGGCTCACTGTAACCTCTGCCTCCAAGGTTCAAGCGCTTCTCCTGCCTCAGCCTCCTGAGTAACTGGGATTACAGGCATGCGTCACACATCCAGCTAATTTTTGTATTTTTAGTAGAGATGGGGTTTCACCAGGTTGGACAGGCTGGTCTCGAACTCCTGACCTCAGATGATCTGCCTGCCTCGGTCTCCCAAAGTGCTGGGATTACAGGCATGAGCCGCCGCGCCCAGCCAGCAGCTTGCTACTTCTGAGTCCTGAGTTCAGCTGGCTCAGACGCCAGATCCCAATACATATAGCAGACTCCATTGGACCTGCGCTAAGAGCACCACCCGTAGGGGCTGTTGCTTCAGGTGGACACTTTTTTTCCTTTCTTGCCTCAGTTTCCACATCTGGAGGATGAGGTAAACATCTGAACTACAATAAAGTACATGGAAATGCATTTTCAGTCTGTAAAATGCTGCACAAAGGTTTACTATTATTTATTATTGTTATTCTATAATTCCCTGAGTGTTCTCATGTCTATTGCGGGTTGTTTTTTAAGTTTTTTTTTTTTTTTTTTTTGTCTTCCTTTTTCTTCCCCTTGGATCTTCTGGAAGCAGAGAAGTTTCTCTTTAGTGCTGGTGAAACAGGAGAGTTCCCTGATTCCCCCCTGCAGGACATGTGACAAGGGTGTGGCCTGCTTGGTCACCCTGCAGCTCAACCCCCTGTAGGGGGAGCATGCAGACAGGCAGGCGCGGAGGCCAGCATGAGAGCTTCTGGGCTCCGGCCCCAGGGCAGTGTCTAGGGACCGGTGTCTGAGACTCCCGAAGCCCAAGTGGACGTGTCTTACTAAGCTCTTTTAGATATTCTGTCTGCAGATGGCTTGTGTGTTAATCAGCTTAGTGGATCCTCTGCCTTATCCCAAGGGCAGTGGGCCAGAGTGACAACCTTCTGCATCCCAGGTCCTTGCCCAGTGTATTGGAAGAATCAGATCACATGTGGGCTCGAAGGATGAGTGCAAGATTTTATTGAGTGGTGGAGGTAAACGTTTTCTCTGTTTCAGTCAGTCATCAACCGCATGTAATTACTTAATTTTAATACAAAACTAGGAGTAGAAGGTAGGAGCTGCGGTGTGAAGAGAACTAAGAGCCCCTTCAAATATATGGGAATCTAGGTTTTCTGGCAAGCTAGGTACTCTGCTAAAAAGAAATAAGGAAGAAATAAGAATAAGAGATGAGGAAGGGGGCCTGTGACCACAAGAGATAAATAAGATTATCTCTAGCCAATGAATCTCCCATAGTCAGAGGACGCCTAAAAGCAGAGTTGAATGTTGACTCTCAGTCTGCTGAATACAAGTCCAGGGATCTTTTCACTTGATTGGACTTGATTTTTATGGAATTTTCCCAGACATAAGGGAAAACTCTGTGGCATAGCATCTCATGAGATGAATGGGGAGCCAGAGAGGGGGGATGGAGTGGGAAGGTGGTCTTCCCCTGAGTTGGGCCACCCAGCGGTGGGAGAAAGACTCTCCTCCCACCACCCCCAGCTGAACTCCCCTAGGGATCCAGAACTCCTTCTCTCTTTCTCTGCCTCTTGTTCTGTTATTGCTGTTCTGCTGGTTCCAACATTCAGCAGCTTGCTTGCATGTGCCCACTAAGGTCTACGGTTTATATGGGGTCAGGATGGGGGGCATGGCGGGCCAAAAGGCAATTTTTAGGGTACAAAAACAGAATTGCCTGTCCTCACTTAGGGCCATGGGTCTTCAGACTTGAGGGTGGGGCCTTTTCCAGGGAACCACCCTCTTCTACCCAGCATTTCCCCCTCCTGTCTGTATCACCGGTGCTTTATAATAAGGCTGCTCTGAGTCCTTTTTTCAAACTGAAGTTTTGTGAGGGAAAGCTATCTCCAGAGGTGTCTCTAGTGTGTCTCAAACTGTGATTCTGGGTAAAATTGGCTCTTATTTGAGCTGGAACAAAATGTTTCACTGCTAAATTAAATAATGCTCATCTTTCCTCACTTTATAAAATAGTTAATGGATACAGTTATCCCAATTTTATGTTATTTTTCAATGATTTTTTTTCTTAAACCTCATATGTTTGCTGCTATTTATTTGTTGCCTTGTAGAAGCTCTGGCTAAGCACAAAATGTGTGAACAAATAACAGGCAAGAAAGATTTTGAAACAGTCAGTAGAGTTTCTATTGACTGTATTTGTGTGGTTGACCATTACTTTATATGGCAAAACTCACATTTTATACAAGTAAAATTTTCTTTGGTTTGTGTGATTAAATTGAACACAGTGTTTCATCATGTTCTTTTTTTTGAGACAGAGTCTCACTCTGTTCCCCAAGCAGGAGTGCAGTGGTGCAATCTCGGCTCACTGAAACCTCTGCCTCCCAGGTTCAAGCAATTCTCCTGCCTCGGCCTCCTGAGTAGCTAGGATTACAGGCATGGCTAATTTTTGTATTTTTACTAGAGACGGGGTTTCACCATGTTGGTCAGGCTGGTCTCGAACTCCTGACCTTGCGATCCGCCTGCCTCGGCCTCCCAGAGTGCTGGGATTATAGGTGAGTAATCCTGTATGATTATACCGCCACCATTCCCGGCCATCATATTCTTCTAAGAACACTGTTATTTGATGGTGATCCACAGAATAAATGTGAACATTATTGCTTAGAGAGACTTTGGCTTGTCTCCTGCTCTGGCAGTGAGATGTTGAGTTTTACAGTGTTTTTCCAAAGCCGACTTGTGTCCAGCCTCAGCTGAGGTGTACACGGGATGCTAATTGTCCCTCAACTTGTCTGCACATGGTTCTACTTATACTCACTTATGTTTTGTCAAAATATGATATTAATATTGAAATATTTGTTGAAAGAAGTTATAAACATTTTATAATCTATAAAAATAATTCACATTTGAAGTAGAATATTATTAAGATATAACATCTTGGTATTTTTCAATGTATTCTATTTAACATTCAATTTTTAATATTCAAATTATTATCATTCACTACTCAATCTAACCCTGTTTATAAAGTTGTATAATTTTACAACTGCAGGGAATATTATAGATGACTTTATACAACTACTTAATTTTACTGCTGTGGAAAGGGAGGTTCATAGTGATTAAATGATTAAGCAATTTGCAAAAGTATTATGGCTTTGTAGTTTATTGATCTTTCCACCACATGGTCCCCAGCTCTGTTTAAAAATATTTCTGAGAACTTAAAGAAGTCAACTCCTCCTCTGCACCAGGCACTGACCTGTTGCCAAGAGACTCTTGTCCAAGCCAAGCAGTGGTGGCCAAGAGAGTCTTGTCCTTGGAGAATATACATTCTATTAGGGTAGGCTATTAATAAATAGGTGAACAATTGCATAATGATGAGATTTCAGGACTCTGCTGCCAGCGTGAATGTGTGCATGGACACTGGCTACCCACACCTCCCCTTCACTTTGCCATGGCCACCTGTGTGATCATGCACACAGAAGGCAGCAGGCCCTGCCACAGGTGCAAGTGCAAGCACAGACTTCGGCAACCCTGTCCCCACCTATGACTCACTGCTGGCATGAACATGTGCAGGAATGTCACAGCCCCGCTTCTGCCAGTACCCCCCTGCCCCAGCCAACATGCATGCATCCTGCTGTGCTGCCACGGCTGCCAGCACAACCCATCGGAGTGTTGTGGCCAGTGGACCAGGAATACCTCGGCCCCCTCAGCACAGTAGGTTCCTAGCCTTGAGGGGCCAGAGAAGAAAGCTGGGGTCCTGGAACCAGCTCCCCAGGGTTAGAGCACACAGCTCAGGAGTGCTAAGCTGAGTCTTGGGACCCAGTAATCTTCCAGAAACAACCCCAGGGAACTGAACCCACCTTATACCACAGTCAAACCCCCAAGGGCATCAAAGAAAATAAAAGCAAGCAAACAAACAAAAAATCATCCAAAGTATAGTGCCTTCAAAGATTGAAGAAACATCAGCCCACACAGTGAGAAAGAACCAGTGCAAGACGTCTGGCAACTCAAAAAGCCAGAGTGTCTTCTTACCTGCAAATAACTGCACTAGTTCCTCAGTAATGGTTCTTCGCTAGGCTGAAATGGCTGAAATGTCAGAAATAGAATTCAGAATATGATTAGGAATGAAGAACATCAATATCCAGGAGGAAGTTGAAACCCAATCCAAGGAATCTAAGGTATCCAATAAAACAATATAGGAGATAAAAGACAAAATGGCCATTTAAAGAAATAACCAAACTGATCTGATAGAGCTGAAAAACTCGCTTTGAGAATTGCAGAATACCATCACAAGTACTAACAGTAGAACTGACCAAGCTGAGGAAAGAGTCTCAGAGCTTGAAGAATGGATTTCCAAAATAGTCAGAAAAAAAGGAAAAACAATAAAGAAGAGTGAACAAAACCTCCAAGAATTATGGGATTATATAAAATATGAAATCTATGACTCACTGGTGTCCCTGGAAGAGAAGGAGAAAAAGCAAGCAACTTGGAAAGCATATTGAGCATATTGTCCATGAAAATTTCCCCAACCTCACTAGACAGGCCAACATTCAAATTCAGGAAATGCAGAGAACCTCTGTGAGATATTATACAAGACAACCATTCCCAAGACACATAATCATCAGATTCTCCAACGTCGAAATGAAAGAAAAAATGTTAAAGGCAGCTACAGAGAAGTGACAGGTAATCTACCAAGGGAAACCCATCTTGCTAAGAGCAGACATTTCAGCAGAAACTCTACAAACAAGAAGATACTGGGGGCCTATAGTCAAGAACTCTTAAAGAAAAGAAATTCCAACCAAGGATTTCATATCCAGCAAAACTAAGCTTTGTATGCAAGGGAGAAATAAGTTCCTTTTCAGACAAGCAAATGCTAAGGAAATTAGTTACCACCAGACTGCGTTACAAGAGGTCCTTAGGGAAGTGCCAAATACAGAAAGGAAAGACCATTAGTGGCCAAGAAGAAGACTTAACTATCTAAAGTATATATACACTCAACATTGAAGCACCCAGATTCATAAAACAACTACTTGCTTAATGATTTATTCTTTCTATGAAGCATATGATGAGGCCATCAGCTGTGAATCAGAGATTTAGGGAGGTGGTTGTTGGAAGCTTGAGAAAGAAGGTGAAACAGCCATCCTGGAAAGCAGAAACATTAAAAGACAAGGGACCTACTTACACAAGGATCAAAAGCTGTGTTGTAAGACAGTTTGTCACAAACACACGAGTGCTGTTTCTTCTGCAACAGTCAGCTACATGGGTACAACTGAAGGAAAAAAAGGTAGGTAGAAAATTTGGCCAGAATTGAGATATTACTATGCAAATATGACAGAAAGAGAGAGAGAGTTAATAAAGGTAAGAGTGTTTGTAAGGAAGCAGTTATAGTTCTGGCCCACGGAATCTGGCCTGGGAAAGAAGGGAAGTTAGTACAATAAAAGACTGAGTTCAAGAAACTGAGAGGCTGGTATGCTGGACAGAACCACTCTGTGAATATCATTATTTCCAAAAAGACACAGGAGGAGTGGTGGAAGAAGAGACAGTTGATTGTAGTCATCAATGGATGAATGGTGTGACTTGCAGAGGACATTGGATGACAGCAACAAGCAGCTGTGTTCTTAGTACAAGCTTTTCAAAGGAGCTGGGGTTTGAGAGAAGGAGAGAAATTGGAGAGGGGAGCAGGGAGGATGTCAATCTACCTCCACTTCTTACAAAGAGATGGTAGAAACTTTCAGAGAGTTTGTTGCTTTCTAAAGGTGTTTTATTGTGGAGGGGTTTGAGAGAAGGTGTGGGATGGGGTTAGACTGGGGCTGTGCAGAGCAGTGTGAGGATGAGGGCCTTATGATGGTGAGTTACCCCAGAAGATTATATTGTGGATGGTGATTTAGTATATGGGGTAGTGAGCAAGATAGGAATGGTACTCTGGTTGGAGAGTAAGCAGTGATTTCCCATGGCTTGAGGGTTTTCTAGATCACATTAGGCAGTGGAAAACCTCAGAAAAGGTGATTTCAATCCAGTTGAGGGTTGATTTATTTGAGGAAAAGATGCTTAAAGATCTCCAGGGGATTACTTTCACCCAATACTAGATGTTTTACCATGTGATCATTACAAGAGTAATACAAGCTATTCTAATTTCAGATTAGACTAGACATTATATTTTTCTTTCTGGCAGATTATAATTTATGATTACAACAATTCCTGTGACCTGTATGAAGATACATATTTCTAATTTCAGCTTGAGAGAAATTTAGTCTTTTATTGGATGATTTAAGTAGATGATTAGTCAGAGGGAAAATTGGTAATATAGAGGACAGAGTGTATTATAAGATGCAACAGAAACTTTTCTCCAATATATGCCCAGATAAAAGTACACCAGAGTAGGAACAGAGTTTAGGGCATATGTGGTTTAAAATTTCCACCCATAAAAGAGTTTCGTCCACACCATATCTTTCCAATCTCATCAGCATGTGATTTATACATCCTCAAAAGGCTGCCCATTAAATTTTTGCTCATTACTTATTTTAAAAACGTTTTTTTGGTACTGAGATAAATTCTGGCTTCCCAGAGGTCTACCCATAAGCTTTAATTTTTCATGTTAAACCATCTCTCTGATACTGTTTCACTTTTTAGATAATGGCTACTATTTTCTTACCAATCATCCAGATTAAAACTCCTTATTCCTCTAAAACATCTGTCTCATGACATGTAGCTAAAAAAGAATATATATTATATATATATATATTTGAATTCTACCATCTTGTGGTTATTTAAGTAGTTGTCTATAAAATCCTATTTATGTATTTTGCAGCCTTAAGCCATGCATGTTATTACTCGTTATGCCAGACAGCTTGACAGCTGAAATTAGTCCAAGGGTCCAGGGCTCTACTATAGCTTGGAGATGGAAAGTTCTCTGCTCAGAGTGAAAATTGGTCAAGAATGCTTGCTTGGGAAAACGTGCAGGTGTTGTTTAGAAACAACATTTTTCTAATTTTTTTTCCAGGTTACTCTTTCTCTCCCTTGTTTCCATTTTTTCTACTTTCCGCATTTTTAATACTGTTTTTGTATAGATCCTGTGCTGGTTTCTTTGCTTTAATTAATATTTCATTTTCAAATAAGCTCAAACTTGGAGAAAAGTTGCAAGTATAGTAACAAAATCCAGTATTCTCTTTATCCATTTTTCCCAGTTATCGCCTGTAAATTACAAATTGTTCACTATATTTACTTTATCACTTTTCTCTCTCTTTTTCTCTCCTCCTTTCCCCCTCTCTATCTCACAAACATTTGACAGTTTGTATACAATATGTTTCGTTATCACAAAAATACTTTAGTATGTATTTCCTAAAAAGACAAGAACATATTCTCACATAACTACAACATAATCATCCAAACCAGGAAATTAACATGCATACACTACCACCACACAATGCACAGACACCAGGCACATTTCACCAATTGCACCAATAATGTCCAATATAGGAAGCACAAACAACAACAGCAACACAAAAGAAATTAGTCCGCGAGCACAATTGCATGTTGCATTTAATCGTTTCATTGTTTTATTTTGCTTGTTTTTTACTCTCCTCTATTCTGGAACTATTCCTTGGTTTCTTTTTTTCTTTCATAATTTTGACATTTGAAGATTACTAGTCAGTTATTTGTAGAATATCCCTCATACTTGAGGGTTACCTAATATGTCCTCGTGATTGCACTGAGGTTATGCATTTTTGAGGGAAATAACACAGGCACGATGTTGAGCCCATCTCAGTGCTCCCTATCAGGAGCCACACAATGTCCATCTGTCCATTATCGCTGATGTTCTGTGGGGTTACTTGGTTGAGGTGGTGTCTTCCAGGTTTCTAAAGCTACTATTTTGTCTCAACATAATTAATAAATATATTGTGAGAAGATACTTTGAAGTTATGCAGCATCTCATTTGTTAGTTGTGGCATCCATTGATGATTCCTGCCTGAATCAATTATTACTCTCAACTTTGTTAAACAGTGATATTGTATCTCCTTATTCCTTTTGCCTTTGTTATTTTGCTTGGGAAGAACTTGTCTTTCTTTGTTATTTATTTATTGAGTGATGTTTGGTAATAGCCACTTCCTGAGGCCTCTAAACGTGCCCCTTCTCTGAGATCCCACATATTCTCACGATCTAGCAACTAAACTTCTAACTACAGGAAATCAGGGGGCTTCCAGGATTTGTTTCCACTGATGTCCATTTTGACTGGTCAGTGCCTGTGCTGTGGCTTAAATGTGTGATGTTAGAATGTGATTCCTGTTCCATCCAGGAAGTAGACTAGTGAAGAACATTTGAACTTCTAATACAGGGGTCCTCAGTCTTAATAGCATATTGGAAATGCCTGGAGAATTCAATAACCTACGAATGCCTGGGTGGTACCTCATCATCAGGTGATACTAATATGCTGTCAAGATTGACAGCCACTAGGTTAGTGTAGTTGAGAGTTTTCCTGTTCATTCTCAGCTAACTAAGTAGTAGCAGGGACTTAGACACTGATGGAAACCCTAGCAAACAGGGAGAAGAAACTAAATTATTCGACTCATGAAGGTATGGAGAGGGAGGGAGGAAGAGAGAAAGAGGAGAAGGAGAAGGAGAAATAAGAGAAAAGGAAGAGAAAGAGGAGAGAGAAATGGAGCCAAATGTAATCAATGGTTAGATTTGGGTAAAGAATATATAAGAATTACTGCCCTTCTTTATGAATTTGAAATTGTATCAAAATATTCTTAAGGCACAGGAAAGACCAAAGTCACAGTAAACATTAGCCCGTGGCTCCTCTTGTCCTCATAGAACCACAGAGAAAAGTAAAAATAAGGAATACATCTTTTATTTACCCTCCACATTTAATATGAAGTTGTGAGTAGAGGAGGTGAGGGAGAAAAAGAGTTACATTCTCATAGTCACTAGGAGCGAATCTGACCTCAGAAACCCCTGAAGGATGAGAGATGACAGACAGGCCCAAATGACAGAGTGTTCTTGGAGGAAGTTGGGGTATCTTTCTTTTGCAGCATGTAATGCAGTCAGGAAACTTCCATCCAGAACATATGATCTGGAGAGGATCCTGAAGTCATCGAATTCAAGCTCCCACCACCTGTGCGAATGTTTAAAGTACTTTCCCGGCGGTATTCATATGCACTGTCTGTCTAATATGTATGTAATATGAATGCATACCTTTTAACTATAGAAGTGCATTATTCTCTGCAGGTTGACAAAAATATAGTCCATTTCTTGAGGCGACTAGAAGAGAAAACATTAAGTGGCATGGAGTAAGGCTCAGAGGGGGACAGTGTGACCTCAAGGAGAGAATGGCTGCTGAGGGGCTTGTAGGCATGTAACTGCAGCTCTGTAAGGGAAGAGAAATGCATGTCTCATTTCCTATTTATTTCAGTGGCACCTGTTTTTGACCTGATGTCAAGCACATAGACGGTGCTCAATGAATATGTTACTGATAACTAAATGCTGAGACCAGCAATAGAGAGAAAAATAAAAGGACAGAAAGGAGGCTAGAAAGGAATATAAAGTTGAAGGAGAGAGCAAGGGAGAACAGCAGGGCCTGGGAACCTTATTGGCCACAACCTGGGCAAAGGGAGCCATTGGAAAGTTCTGGCTGCAGAACCTGGGGGCGCTGCCCAGCTTGAACCTGCTAGAAAAGGCCCAAGAGTAAGACTGCAGCACAAACTGAGGGATAGCATCTGAAATCCAGCCAAAAAGGGTGTTTATTTTGTGTGTGTATGTGTGTGTGTGTGTGTGTGTGTGTGTGTGTTTACCTAAAAGATGCTGAAAAAGTTTGCTTGGGGACACTTGGAGATAAACAGGTTGAATTAGAAATGATAGACTTGCTCACAAATTGGACAAAGCAATGAAGAATAGGTGGTCTGTTCTGGTTGTTTTAAGTTTTGATGTAGTTAGTATTTTTATCTGTGTGTTTCCTCATACTGTAGAGAGTAGAGTCATCCCTAGGTATACGTGAAAGATTGATTCCCGGACTGCCCACAGATACCAAATTTCAAGTATACTTAAGTCCTGCAGTGGGCCTTGCACAACATGTGTATACAAAAAAATCAGTCCTCCATGTACACAGGGTTTGCATCCTGTGAATACTGTATTTTCAACATGCACATTTGGTTGAAAAAAAATCCATGTGTAAGTGAACCCATGCAGTCCAAACCTGTGTTGTTCAAGGGCCAACCATATTGTGTTTACCTCCAATAGTGGGCAGATGCCTTTGGATTAATATATAAAAGGATAATTTTAATTTCCCTTGAATGGTGACAAGGGAGAAGACCAGCAATGAATATACACACCGTAGGATTCAGTTGAGCCTAGTTTTTTCATAATCATGAACTCTAAAATGCATCTTCAAGTACAGCAAGCCCCTGTGCTCAAACAAGGCCTAGAAGTGATGCTGATCTATGAGAAGGGTCAACATTGAGACTGCAGGCACTGAACGTGGACACCGAGGATTTTGCAGAGTCTCAAAGTGGAGCATCCAGAATTCTCCAGAGGAAAAGACAGCAAAGGTCATGGGCACATTACCTCTCGTGTCACCAATCCCAGAGGGGCATATTGCTCTGCCATGAAGCAGAGCTATGATATTAGTTCAACACTAGGCCTCTGGAGTAGTGACACAGAGTTTGCTGAGGCCATAGTCCTGGTTTCCAGAGGATTAAGATCCCTTTAAACACCTTTGGATATCCAGAGTAGGGGTCCCTCCTAGATGACATGAACAATGAGCAAAGCGATTCACAGATGAGAATGGTGACTTTAAAACTTGAAGAATAGGGTGGTGCTGAGCTTGTCAAGCTTAGAAAAATACATAAATGCCTCCAGAAATTCTCAAGACAGCCGCCACGAAAATTGTCCTTTCCTGAAAACTGTGGTTGCGAACTGCAGCCTGACTCCATGAACCATTTGCACGTAGTCACTGCTCTGTTCCTGTGAACCTCCTTGACATGCCTGGGCTCTAGTGCTAAGGACTGCCTCTCTCCGTCTTGCCCTTGTCCTGATCTTAGCTTTCAATCCAGCCTGCCTGCTCAGGTAGGCTCTTGAAACCTAGTGGCCTGAGTGTTGACAACGTGACACTCAATGGGATAAACAAAGATCATTGGACAGCAGGGATACAGGTGAGGAGAGCAAGGCTGTGCATTAAATGTCACATTTGGACAACCAGGTCCTCAGGTGCTCCCTGAGTGCCTAATACTGAGCAATTTGAGACCGTCCAACTGCCCGTCCTGGAACAAAAGCTCAAAGGAAAGAGATGGCAACAGGAAGCGAGCCAAGTTTTCTTTAATATGATGTATTGAGCTTTGTCCTTTATTAACTGAGCCCCTCCCTTTACTGCAAATTACCCTTCACTCTCCCAACTTACAGGGCCAGGCACAAATGCCAGAAGAAACAGAAACAGAAACCACCTCCAGGGCCAGGTATGGGCCAAGAGAGGTTTACAGGGCTCTCTGATTCAAGTCCCTTCTTTTTCATACATCTTCTTAAGAAAGCTGGGGCATCAGCCTTCTCAGAGAGTGGATCCATTACCTCACACCCAGCCTTGAAGCAAGACTGTCAGAAAATATGTGGCCCCACCAGGGATTCTAATGCTTTAAAGGATGATTTGCATAGCTTGTCACAGAAGAATCTTTATGGAATATGTGCAGTGCCCAGGCCTGCAGTGTCAAGATCTGGGTCATGAGAAGGGACACAGATTAAGGATTTGGGGGGCCAGTGCGGGGAGGAGTTTCTGTGTTTGATGATAAGGGAGGGCTGAGGAGAGAGCGGCCTGGGTATGTACAGGAAGAGACAGCATCAGACTCCAGTCTGCAGCATGGCCAGGAGCCAGGAGAGTGTGCGCTGCACCAGCAGGACGGCCGCCAGGGGGAGATGCCTCAGGGTGGCCCTGCTAGAGCCTGAGAGGGCTACAGGTGCAGCTCTGAAGCCTGCAGAGGTCTTGTCCTGGGCCTCCACTTTGCCTCCGGAGGACTCCAAGCAGGGACCCCGGGGAGTAGGGATGATGTCTGGAATCCAGCCTGTTGTGTTTTCCACCACCTCCTGCAAGGGAGGGCAAAAAACAAGGTAAAGGTAAAGGTAAAGGATCTCCCTTTTCTTTCCTGAGATCATCCCCAGTCCTCACAGAGCTCACAGGCTAACCATGAGGCTCTGACCATATCTGCAACCCAGGGCAGCAGCAACCCACCTTTCCGCTTTCTCAGCACCCCATTCCCTGACCCAGCGTTTCTACCATTGCCATTCACGTCCCTCATTCTTCTCTTTTCCTGCTTCCACTCAGCACCACCCCCGACCCCTCCATCTCTAACTCTAGAGGGTGGTCTCTCCTGGGACACTCACATCAATGGTCTTTATTATCACTGTCTGCTGGGCCTCCTTGCAGGCTTTCTCAGCTTTCTTAATGCTCTCCGGGGTCCACTCGACATTGTTCATGGCCATCATTCCCTCCATGGAGCTGCCGTGGGTGGTAGGATCAGGGCAGGGGGAGCAGATTATGGTTGACTTAGAGCTTCGGCAAAACATGTACACTCATTTTTGTTAGAATCAATTCCATGTCAGCAAAAGCCATAAGTAGTGTCTTACAAAACAAACAGACAATTATAGTGAGTTTGAAAAGAGAAATATCAGAACTCAGAGATGAGAATTTTAAAACGTGAAAAAGGGGATCTTCTGACTCTTTAGGAAGTGGTTCTTCATCTGGAGGGCATGGAGTGAGACAGGTTCCCTGAAGTCACTTTATCAACCTTCTTGGAGGCAATTTCATTGCCCTGAAATTGTATGTGAAATAGGGTGTATTTGCATAGATGTGCATTTTTTTCATGCAAAAACATTTTATAGTTCTCATGAGAACCTCGGAGGGGATCCTTACCCCAAAATAATGAAGGTTCATGACTTGAAAGTAAACACAGTCTTTGGCTGAGTCAAGTAGTGTATGTGAAAAAAGGCAGACAAAGAATTTGTAAATAAAGGATCTCACTTCTAGGGTTCAGTTTTATCTGTTCCTCTGAATGACCTTGCTGATATGGGAAAAGAAGTCCCACAAAAATTCCCGTCTTGTGCCAGAGCTTTCAGAGTTAGATCCTGATGGGAACAGGAGTGAGGGCGGCAGGAGCTGGTCAGGCAGCCCCCGAAGGAATCCTGGCGAACCAGCCTAGGAGGTAGTGGGTAGGGCTTCCTTTCTTCCTCCCCCAGTCCTCCCCAAGGTCCCTTCCACACACACGAGTTCCGGTATTTCAGGATGACTCACTCTGATGCCTCCTCCCCCAGCTCGTGGGCCACGTAGATAATGTCAGGGTACCCCATGCAGCTGGAGATGTTATTTCGGGGATAGTAGAAGAGGAAGATGAGGCACATCTCATTAATGGTGCTGGGGCCTCCCTGGAGGAAATAGACAAAGATGGAGAGACAAAGATACAAAGGCATGCAGAGAGAGGAGGACAAAGCAAACAGAAAATAGTGAAGTGGTTATCTTACCAGTGATGCCATTCTCCTTTTCCCTTAAGGTAGAGCCAGCTCACTGCCCTATTTGCTGCTCTATTTTCATTGGTGGACAATTATTGATGTTATTCCAAAAAGCATTCCATATATCTGCCCTGTCCTCAGCTTCACTGCCACTATCCTGATTTGGGCTAGATTATCTGCCTCTCAACTATTGTCAGTCACTCATCTGTTCTAATTGCAGTCTGACCTCTGTAGAGCTGCCAGACAAGTTGTTTACAATTCATCTTGCATCCTGCCATTTGCCTGTTCTGAAACCTCCAGTGGCTTCCAGTAGTCCATTAAACAATAGTCAGTCATCACTAAACCAATTATTTGATTCTAATAAATTCCAACCCTTCATTCCATTTACTTACCTGGCAAATATTTATAGAGTTAGCCCTGCTGTCCTGGAGATATAGGTAGGTCAGGATCACCCCGGCTTCAAGGACTGTTTCCAACTTTATCTACCTCATCCTCATTCCATTCCTTTAGATATCTTTTGCCATTTTTTAACTTCCAACCAAACTTCTTCATGTGCACCCCACGCTCTCCTTATATATGGCTTTCTCAGTTTTTTCCTTCTCCAGAATTCCCCATCTCTATGTGTCTAAAGAAGGACTCATTCACCTACGTCACATGTTCAGTTCACTGTAGTAGGATCTCATGATTCTTTCCTGTGAATTTCCCTAGTGGGTTATTCCCATTCTTCTTGTATGGTATATATCACTTACTAACTTGTAATATAATCATTTGTAGGGCGGTATTTTTTCCTCAGTTGCCTGCAACACCTTTTGAATCCCACAAGCACTGAACCACTCCTGATGCACAAAACGGGGGATTTTCTTGTGATCACAGAAACAATAGCCAACTTTAGTTGAGAATCTACTACAAGTCAGGCAATGATCTAGGTGTTTTGCATGTGTTAACCAACTCCCACAACAATCTTATGAGGTAGAAAGTAGTATTAATCTTATGTGAATTGGGAAACTGAGATACAAAAAAGTCAAATAACTTGTCTAAAGTTAGAAATGTACTAAATGATTGTGCTGATATTCAAACCCAGGCAATGAGGCCCCAGAATCTCTGCTCTTAGTCGCTATAGCATACTATATTTCCATGGTCTTGATGGGTTATTGGCAGATAATGTGAGAAATCTCTGTTCCTATCTTAGATGCATGGGGTGTGAGAACATGAAAAGCCCCGTGTGGATGTGTGATGCCATTGGAGGAAGGAGGGGGCTTCAGTGAAATCACAGGGGTCACTGGGTAGCCAAAGCCATGAGTGGGCTCTCCACAGGGGCTATGGTCATGGTGACCATGGTGGGGTGAGAGGTCACTTACAAATGTCATGGAGTCACGGTCCAGTGTCTGGTAGTGACATTCTACCAGCAATTCATCTCCCTGTTCAGAGTGAAACATGAAGGCTGAGAGTAAGACACAGAGGGACTGGTACAGCTTGAGAACTTTCTTGGTTGTCAGTAATGAGGTATGATGCTGCTGCCCCCAACTCTGCCTGGCCTCCCTCAGACTCTCACCGGCTTGATCTCCACTCGAGAGGGCAAATCTCGAGTCTCCTGCAGGTTGAAGTCATAGGAATCGTCTTTACAGATTTTTCGAAGTTGTGTTCCATTCCTAGAGGAAGAGAAGGCGGGAATTCAGAAATAAAGAGAAGATGAAATAGAGAGGGGTCTGCCAATAAAGATGTAGCATGTGGGTGGGGTCATTCTGTGAGTAGATTATCCACAAAAATAAACAAAAAACTTCCTCTTCCACAGTCTTATTTCAGTTATTTCTACTCTAAAGATAGTTCTACCTCTTCCTTATTCTCAACTGGACATAATCGTATGCTACAGAATAAATCACTATTCTTAAAATTCATTCCCACCTGCAGAAGGGAAAGCTTCAAGGTCTTCCCTCACCTGTACTGCACTGCTTGCAGAGCCCGTCCAGCCAAGTGGGTGTGCAGCAGGTAGCCATACACCTGTATGTCAGGCATAGGAGCTCCATTCATCTGTAACAGGGAAGAGGTGCACCCGATTTGTGAAGGACTGTGTTCTTGACCTGCTGCTTGATTTTCCTCCCTTGATATTTGACACCTTCCTCTGATGACTGACATTTGTCACTGTAATTCTTATTGAACCTTTCTGACCCTTCTTCTGCACTCCCCTTGTTCTCAAAGCCCTGACTCCTTCCCTTCCTTGCAAAAGTCATGTTAGTGAATTTCCTGAGCACCAGGCTGTAATTATTCTCCAAGTCTGGGGTTCAGGCTGTGTGGGCTTGTGGATCTGACCAGATCTGGGATGGGGGGCAAGGAGAGTGTGTTTCCTCCTCAGGAAGGGTGCGCCTCCCAGCTCCACCTCCTCAAACTTCTCCGTCCTACACAGCCCATAGGACATGAAGGACTCAGCGCCCGGGGGGATGAAGTGGATGGGAAACGTGAAGAAGCCCAGCTGGAGGACACCCATGTCGTATTTGCGCAGCTGAGAAGTGTAGTACACGCGAATCCCCGAGGAATCATATACACCTGGTGCAGAGAGGAACAGTCAATCACAGGAGGCAGGAGAGTGAGTCACAATGTGGAGAGAAAGAGGCTCAGGAAAGCTGGGGTGGGGCTTTGACCACAGGGAGTCAGCACACATCCCACAATGTGTTCCCAATACCGAAAAAAACAGCCAGCCCCACCAGCTTCCCTTCCTTAAATCCTCTGAATGCTCACCAGGAAGGTTGTTAAAATTGCTGTAATGAATCTCCAGTCGGATCCACTGAGGGTCCAAGGGGGTCCCAATAGAGACGCCTACGTCATCTGGAAACTGGTAGCTCTGTTGGAAGGAGGTAGATTTGGCAGCAAGAAGGGCTGGGAACCAGCCATAGGGATTCAGGGCTCCTGGCCTTGTTTTCTAATTGTCATCCCAGACTTCCCCTATCCCCTGGTCTTCTACCAGCCCAGTGATCTCATCACCCAACCACATGCACCCGCTTAGCCATGTGTTTACCCCATCATGGGACTCACTGTGCCCCCGACAGCCCAGCCCACGATGACCTGTGAGCAAAGGGAGAAGGCAGGGTCGGCCCCATAGCAGTCGCTGATGCCTGTGGGGAGAACGCTAGCATTGCCACAGGCGTACACCAGGATGTGATGCACCGTTGTCTCATTGTGGTAGACCAACTTAGGCTCAAACTGGGCAGAAAAGGAGAGCAGAGCATAATCAAGACCTTCTACATCAAATCCATATTATCTTCCTTCCTGTCAAAACTATACCCATTTCCCTCTTCTCTCTGTTTCTCTCCCTTTTTCTCTGTTTTTGTTCCCCAAGCTACCATTTTCCCACCCACTCGGTTTGACTCTCCTCTCAACTCCCCCCTCCTTTAAGCCCCTTCTGAAGAGCAGACATATGAAATCTAGCCAGGGACATTCTGCCTTCCCTTAGTAACCTCCTCAGTTCACTGTATCTGAGCATGTAGCCATGCCTTTTCAAATTATCTGTCTGAAGAAAAAAAGTCTCCACATTTGCCACTTATTGTGAGATCATACCTTTATTTATTTGATGAAAATTGAAATCACTCAAATATGAAATTGGGTTACCAAGTTTGAGTTCATTCTAGCTAGACTTCACCAACCTCCTGACAGCCCCTGGCCATATCCTCTCCCTGCCTTTACCTCCTCTTGGGCTAAGAGAGCACAATTCTGGGGCCAGGTTGAGGCTCATACTTTGTTCTTTGCAAACAATTATTAATTCTTAACCTTCATCAACATGTCTGTTGCATTGCGGGGCTTAAATAAAATAACGCTGGGAGTTACATTTCTCGGCTCAGGAAATGATGTAGCCGCAACCTCCACCAAGCCCTGCCTGTCCCCCTGTTCTTGCAACTACTTCCTTCTTGCTTCCTCCAAGAAATTTTCCAGACCTCATTCTCCAGGGTTGACCACAACCCCTGCTCTGCTCCAGCACCCTTCCCTGCCTTGACAATGTCCCCCATCTGGTCCACCATACCTTGTAAATGTGATGCTTCTCGCTCACAATAGGGAGAGGAAGAAAGGTGCAGGCATACGTGGTGTCATCCTCTGGAATGAGGAACTGTGGAAGGGTGCACAGAAGCTGAGCCAGATGACAGTGAGGCTCTGAAGAAGTAGGGCAAGGGCCAGGCCAGGGAAGGGGGTTCACATTAGGGTCAGATTGGCAGTCCTTAGGAGACAGAGAAGAGTCAGAGTAATCTCCACCCAAGGGATGTACTGAATACTGGAGGCAAGAGAAGGGATCTGGGTTGAGTGGGGTGAGGAGAAGGGAGCTGGAGGCTGCTGGGTGGGATGAAGGTGTCTTACATCAGTGATCTCCAAGTCATGGATGATGGTGTCCTCAGGGACATCCAGATCGTCAGGGTGGACGACTTGTAGCAGAAAGATGGACTTGACAAAAGTACGCTCCCGATCCAGCTTCAGAGTGTCATCCAGGCCATAGGCGGCCAGCACCCTCACGGTGTCGCTCTGTGGGGTGCCATGAGCATTGAGGAGCTGCCACCCCTGAGCAGCACTCTGCATATCCCTGCACCCAAGGACCTACACAAGGCACTTGCTCATGTCTACATGGTGGAATGGAAGGAGCTTCACACTGGGAGTGAGAACTAGTTAAGTTCTATTTCTGTCTCCGAGGCTCACTTGCTGGTGATCTTGAGCAAGTCACACTCCCCCTCGCATGCCCTCTCTAAGCTTGTGTCCACAACTGTAAAATGAAAGGACTGAATTAAACTCTTATATCCTAACACTCTAAAGGTCAGCAAAACTGGGCAGAATTCTTCAAAAGGAGAACCCTGGGGCAGGTGGGCAGGAGGTGAATCAGTGGGAGGTCACCCTGCGTAAGGTTTGTGGATTTCAGCAGGTGGCACAATTGGAGCATTACCTGGGAAGGCTGAGAGGAATAGAAGTCCTGGGAATGATGACTAGCTGCCTGACTGGGGGCAACTACCTCTCCAGAAGGAAAACCTGCTTGTGATTAAATGCTTTTCTCTGCTCGCTATTTTACCGTAATATCCAGGTCATGAGGGTCGCAGGAGCGGAAGGGCCTGGAAAAGCGCATGGTGGTGTAGACAGCATCTTCCGTCAGCCCCAGCAGCTCAGCATCCTGGCTCCCATCCTCCTTCAGAGTGTCTTCGTCCACCAAGTGCTGATCCTTGGGTCCAGTGAAGGTCAAGAAGTAAGAACTAGGAGCTTCAAATGTCATGCTTTGGAGCAGTAGCTGTCCCTTTAGCTCCCCTAGGATACTAGAGTAGCAGAGCCCAGGTGTTCTTTATTATGTAATTTTCTCCTTGGGCAAAGCATGGCATGAAGAACATGGCAGAGCACACTTTTATGGATAATGGAGTTTCACCACCTGTCCTTGCTTTACTTCTCCCATTTCAAATCTCATCTCCATAAAGTCTAATATTCCTGCATCCCTAATACTTGAAGTCTCACATATTATCTGAAGTATGTATGACATTCATTCTCTCATGTGGCTCTTCATGTAACTATTTCTCAGACAGCTTTGAATTTTCCCCAGTGACCTGCATTTAGTGGGCTTTAGCAAGTAAGTGGTGCAAGACTATCTCACAATCTAATGGTTTCATTCTCTCAGCAGTCTTAGAGACTTGCAGTCTGGAAGACATAGATTTCAAACTCTACAATGGACCATTTCTGGAGGGACACACCAGCATTCAGCTGGCATTCTGGGAGTGTGTTTAGGTATCCTTAGGGAATGTGAATCCTTTCTGGACAGAAACCATCCTCAACCCAACGAAGACCCTCATCCTTGAAAGCAAGTCACCCTCACACTTACCGAGAAATAGACATTGCCATTAGGCAAGACTCCTCCAACAACCAGATCACTTCCCACGTTGGTGTAGCGATTTGTGACACCGAAGCCCACCCAGCCAGCTGTACGGACCTGGAGCTCAAAACTGATGATTTCAGCCTCAAGGTCAAAGTCCCAACGCAGGAAAATGACATTAGAAGGATCTAGGAACCTGGAATAGCGCAGGCGAGATGTGGGGCCAAGGCGGTTGCTTTGTAAGGGGGCTCCCAGGGCCAAAAGTGGAAAAAGCCTGAAGAGAAGGTCATGGGCCATGGCTCCTGGGACCTGGAGCATCTCCCTTGCAGATGAACATTCGAGAGCTTCAGAGTTTTATGTTCTACCTGGGCCAGGCACCATGCCATGGGGGAGGGCCAGGCTGGGGCACTTCTGATCTGATTATCCTCCGGGTTCAGAGCGATGCCCCTTACATAACTCTGGAGGTGAGAGGTGCCCGGAGAGGATACAGGGCAGGTTGCTTTCACTCTGAAGCAGGGGCCTGGCAGAAAATTCTTAGGATTGAATCATTTAGACTTTCCACCCTGACCCCATGCCAGCGTCCTGCCAGTGGGGACCCTGCAGAATCAAGAAAGTTTAGTTTCTTTTTCTCCCCCTCCCTTCCTGCCCACCTCTTCCGTCTTTTATCCTGGGATGTCTTTACAGGACATTCTGCCTCTGGACTATGCCCCCACCCCACTTTTTGTGGGCATTTCCCATTTTGTCTATGTATAGAACTTCGGTACTAGCAAGGATGTGGGACTGCTTGTAAACCTAGTCTTTCAATTTCCCAGTGCAGTGCAGGAAGGAGGGAAGTAGCTGGCAGGGACCGGAGGGAAGGCTGCGATTTCCATCTGCTAGAGGAGCCTTTGCTACTAATCCCTAGAAGGACACTGAGAGGAGGGATAATCAGCTTCTCAGATGGTTGAGTCGGGCAGCTTTGGTTTTCTGCACACTCCTGGGGAGGAGCAGGAAGAGGGAGGAGGTGAGGGGAAGAAGATGAGAAATAAACATGAGTTTGCCTTTGGGATGCTTTGTGCTTTCCCTTCCGGCCATCAATTTCCTTTCAGAGAAATTAATTTAATGGCTGCATGGCAGGCTGAGCTTGCCCGATTGAGCACATTAGTATTATGCAAACAATGGAAGCAACACAGAAGGAAGGTTAGAATATTAGAACACCAGAATAGAAAAGAACTTTAGAGCCACTTAGTTTTCCAAAAATTTCAATCTACTTAATTTCTAGATGATGAAACGGGAGCTCCAAAGGGTAACAAGAGTGGTGCTTGATGCCCCGTTGAGTCAATGGTGGGTCATGGTCCCTGACCATAATTTCCTTAGGTCACAGACACCCTACAGGTACCAGACCCCTGCCATGCATTTCCACATGGCTTGTCCTGGTGGAAGAATTTAGTGACATTTGTTGGCTGCTTCTTAGGGAAGAAACTAAAGTCTGACTCTAACTCCACGGTATTTTCCCCCGGTGACTGACACAGCTGACCTAGAGCTAGAAGTCACCTCATCTGACCCCTGGTTGCTGGCTCTCCATTTGACAATGGAGAGGACATGGCCCCTGAGGGCCTCTCCCACACAGACTGGGCCTCACCTCTCCACAGAGGAATTCAGCTCAGGAGTAGATGTACAGATGCCGGCACCATCTGCTTACAGCTTCTCATTGCAGGCATAGTCTTTTTTTTTTTTTTGGCTACTGAGCTCATCAAAGCTGGTGATGACCCAGCTAAGGTTGTTTGCTGCTGCTGTGAGCACTTGAGTAGTAATTGGGGTGTGGTGAGGGAGAAAACAAATGCCTCAAGGGGGCAGCCACAGCCCCTAACTCTAGGCCTGACAGAGAAGGCAGGGAGCTCGGCAGCCATCTGGAAGCAAGAGGCTTATCTTGGCCCAGGACCAGAGCTGAGCCAAGAGAAGAGGAGAGGTCGGAGCCTGGGAGGCACTGACCTTGAGGAGCAGTAACACCAGAGAGAGAGAGATAACAGGTGCGTGGAGACATTCTGATCCCAATCTCACTTAAGGATTAAGGGAGGGGGCAGTAGGGAGACAGGATAGCCAGTCTTGTAAATTGAGACGGGCCCAGGATCCCTTATCCTGCAATCTGTCCTGCTGGACAGAGCACTGTCCTCAGCACAGAGGCAAGGTCCTCAATAAAGAGCTGGGAGCAGTGACTGCAGACTCAGAGGGTCTCTTCTCCTGGATCCTTATCTGGCTTCCACCCCAGGAAGCCAGGCCATTGCTACACCTGTGTGGGGCTCTCTAGGGAGATGGGGCTGGGACTGGCCCTGCTTCCCTTCTGCATTTATCAAGTGCCTGTGACAGGGAAGACATCACAAGAGGGTCACCGACCTGAGGGCAGTGCAGTCCCAGGTCTTGAAATAGTGAAGTTCAGTTTCTAAACCCCTCTGTGCCTCCTTCTTGCTCTCTGTAAAATGCTGCGGTTGGAGAGATGGTGGATACAGGGCCTTTTAAGTTGAATTTCCCAGATGATTGGTTTCCAAGCTTTCTGAAAAATGAGGCCCCTTATCAATGTTGAAAAATAGGTAAATCTCATTCTTTTTTATGACTGAACTTAAAGAATGTGATTGGATTGTTTGTAACCCAAAGTATAAAGGCTTTTTTTTTTTTTTTCTGAGACAAGGTCTCACTCTGTCACCTAGGCTGGATTGCAGTGGCATAATCACAGCTCACTGCAGCCTTGACCTCCCAGGCTCAGGCGACCTTCCTGCCTCAGCCTCCTGAATAGCTGGGATTATAGGTGTGCACCACTATGCCCAGTTAATTTTTGTATTTTTTGTAGAGACGGGGCTTCATCATGTTGCCCAAATGCTTGATGTGCTTATTTCACACTGCATGCCTGTATCAAAACATCTCATGTACCCCATACATGTATATACCTACTATGTACGCATAAAAATTTTTTAAAAGAATTTTTAAAATTAAAAAAATTCTGAGAATTTAAGCTTTTAATCTCAGTTGAGTACTAAGTGAATGGTAATTAAAGACTAAAATTACTACCAGTTGTCATATTTTAATTGAATTTAAAATTTACCATTGCAATCATAGAAGTCAACTCTTATTGAAAGCTTAGTCTGTGCCAAGCTCTATTCTAAAATGTATTGACCCTAAATACATTTAGATAATGTGTACATTATCTAAAATGTAATAAAAAAATAATAATTTTTGTTATTATTTCCATCCTATGGATGAAGCTGCTGAAACCCAAGTTCCCACTACTGGGTGGTGGCAACACTATGAGCTGTTGGGAAAATATAACTAAATCTATTATTAAGTTTAAGTAAAATAATTGAATATTATATAATTATATGAATTAATCAAATATAATTAAATATATTTCATACATAAATATTATTAGAAATAATTCAAGGAGAAAAAAAATCCCCCAACCCAGAAAACCTCTCTACAAAGGTAAATGAGAACAAAAGTACTTTTAAAATCTTTTTTTTTTTTTTTTTTTGAGATGGAGTCTTGCTTGTTGCCCAGGCTGGAGTGCAGTGGTGTGATCTCAACTCACTGCAAAGTCCACCTCCCGGGTTCAGACGATTCTCCTCTCTCAGCCTCCCAAGTAGCTGGGATTACAATTGCCCACCATCACGCGTGGCTAATTTTTGTACTTTTAGTAGAGATGGGGTTTTACCATATTGATCAGGCTGTTCTCAAACTCCTTACCTTAGGTGATCCACTCACATCGGCCTCCCAAAGTGCTGGGATTACAGGCGTGAGCCACCGCACCTGGCCTCATTTTTTTTTTTTCTAACAAAGAGCATCCTGAAATATTGAGCTGCAAACATAGGTAAGAAAGCTGGAAACTTGCATGGGGAGATGCCTGCAGCTACACCAAAAGAAAAGGTGTACCTGGGGGCCAGGCATGTCCACCATAGAAGCTTCATCTTCCCTTTTTTGTTACCACATGTACAGTAAGAAAGAAATGGGCAACATGGTGCAGCTCAGGCCAGAGGGAGTAGCTATTTGTCCTCATTCAAAATAACATATTCTGAATTTGGATTTTCTTTCCCCTGTCACCGTTACTGTCCTAGCATCACATTCCTTGGATTCTCTGAATGCCTTATTGCATTCCACACAAAAATGATGTATTCTCCAACCAAGGAGGTCACCTCACAGTGCTAGTGGAGTCTTATGGATAGTGCTAATGCTCATGGAATCCAGTGGCCTTGCCATGTTTCACCACCTAGGATCAGCTGGCCTTATACAATATCACTATGACCTATTGAAATCTTAGGACCAGCTCAAGTTGGGAGACATCTTTAGAGGCTACGGCGCTCCTCTGAAAAATGGTCTCCAAACCATTTTCCTCCCCAAACTAAAATTTCAGTTAATAAAATATGTGAAAATGAAGCTGTCACAGTTGCACTTAATAATTCGCACTCCCAATTTAGCTTCTCAATACTGCAAGCTAGGCGTTACTGATTTAGGGGTTTTAGAGCCCTGGATAGATGAAGTTTTCCTACTAGAACTTCTGCTTCCTGAGGGGGTTCTCTTCTTCCCTAGCTGGGCTGAAAGACTCCAGTAGTCCACTTGTAGCAGCCACAGGCTGAACTCTCTAAAATCTGTTCTTGTTTTTGTTTTTTTAAATACTCAGTCAACTGGCCAAAAAAACACCTCCCCACTTAAAACTATCATCAATTAAAACTCTCAGGGGGTAACAGACTGCAGGGTGAAGTGAAGAGAGAAGGAAGGAAGAGAGGAAAATACTGTAGAGTGAGAAAGTGGAGTTCCTGGGCAACTAGCTTTATATAAAAGGCAAGTATGTACTAGGAAAATCTGTCATTGATTTCCCGTTTATCTGCTGTGCCATAAACCTCAGTTAACTTTTATAGTAACTCCTCATGTCTCCAGTAAACACTCAGAATCCTGCAACATGAATGACCAGAATCCACTGATGGCATTGAGAGTTGCATGGGCAAGGAGAAGCTAAGGGTAACACCTCCCTCTCACCTTTGCACTCCCCTCCCCTCTCACCTTTGCCCTTCTATTTAGATCCCTCTTTATTAGACTTCCTTTTTTCAATCAGCATAGCAATGTGCCAAAATCACACATTGTCTAATTTGGTGCATGTAGTAAAGGGTTTTGTACCCCAAATGGCTGTGGAGTGGCCTTTATTTTATGTCAGTTACCAATTCGTTAGAGAGAACATAATTCCCACTTCATAAACTTCAATTATCTGAGGAATTTTGGGTTTTCCATCCTTATCTAGAAGGCAAGAAGGGTTGTTATGAATAATCACAGTGAAGATATGTACAAGTAAAACTGCTCAAGCACCCACTCTGTTTAGCAGAATTGAGACAGGTATGCATGGGGCAATGTGAGGAGTTAATTTATATTTAATTCTAAAGGTGAACGATGGGGACAAGCTGTGTCATATGGTCCACAACTGCCACAGCTCAGTTATTTTGGATTACGTTTTCAATCCAGGGTATATAGTAAAAAATTTTGGCATAGATGCCAACATCGGCTCTCAAAACACATCCATCCGCAAAAGACAGGATTCCTTGAAGCATCCCATTGCAGATTGCTGGGGCAGCAGAAACTTCCTGCCAGGAAAACAATAATAACAACAACAAAAAAGCAGGTTATCTTTCTGGCAAGACAGAAGGAAGAAAATGGGAAAATTAATGCATGGAGAGTATTTTACCTTGCAGGGCTGCCTCCTTCCTGGCACAATGCCCACACACAGCATATTTTCCGTGATGTTGTAGGTTTTATAGGCATCACGACACTGAGGCTTGGAGATTACAGAGATGTTCACAGTTTGCAGTGAATCGGGCTCTTTGTCTAAAGAAAAGACAGAAGTCAAACTTCCTTCAGAGTTTTGTTAGGTATTAAACCTTCTTTTAAAACACTTTTCTTCTTCTACCATCAGAAATTAAAAGAGATCAAACATTCAGAGAAGTCAGAACTGTGGCAGTTAGGACAACGAGGGTACAGGAGATGATCAGATTAACAATTTCTTATGATGCAAAGTCGGTGACCTTATAAAAGTCATCAAATTCTTGGGAGTTACATGTACATGTGAGACACTCCAGGAATGAAATGAAACACTTTGTTTTAAGCTTTTCTGGAAATTTGGCTGGGCACAGTGGCTCACGCCTGTAATCCCAGCACTTTGGGAGGCCAGGATGGGTGGATCACCTGAGGTCAGGAGTTCGAGACCAGCTTGGCCAACATGGTGAAACCCTGTCTCTACTAAAAATAGAAAAATTAGCTGGGTGTGGTGATGAGTGCCTGTAATGCCAGCTACTTGGGAGGCAGGAGAATTGCTTGAACTCAAGAAGCGGAGGTTGCTATGAGCCGAGACTGCGCCACTGCCCTCCAGCCTGGGTGACAAGAGTGAGACTCCATCTCAAAAAAACCCAAAAACTTTTCTGGAAATTTAAACATTCAAAGGGTTTCCTTTGAGATGTAATTTTTAGAGTTTGAATGAATTTACAGATATCTGGCCTACTTTCTCAATTGTCAGGTCAAAACAAAACCGAGTATCTACACAAAAAAGTCACTGAAAAAGCAGTTTTCTTAAACATATAAAGCTAGTAAATGGTAAAGCTAGGATTTAAAACTGGGTTTCCTGGTTCCTAAAGTTCTTTTCTTTGTATCAGTAGTCCACAAATACTGTGAATTGTGCACACTTGTAACAAAATTTGTCCAATCTGAAACAAAATGAGAAAAACAACAAAGTAGTATGAACACATGTGGCACGTGTTCTTTCCACGGACGTTTCTTTGGGAAGAAGTACTGTATTTTAAGATTTTGGTTTTTTTAATAATGGAAGAGTATGTTTAATGTTTTTATTTGAAAATAATGTATTAGTTCTTGAAAAGAAAATGTATGAGATCCTTCACTTTATTTTCCAAGCAATAATTTCATGGCTAAACATTTCTTTTGGGAATACTTCTGTAGGAAATGCTTACTTAACTACTTGATGACCCAGATCAAAATAAGATGCATTTTTTTTGAAGTCATATCTCGTTTTGAACCTTATGCCATAACCCAGATGAATCAAACATACTGCTCACAGAAGGACATTTGGCTCTTTCCAAAAATCAAATTGACTCTCAGAGGACAGATAATTTCTACTTATTGATATATTCAAGAAAATGTGCTCTAAATCTGAAGGTATTTACTAAGGATTAGTTTTAAAAGGCTTGAATCATGGCAACAATGATAGAGTAAGTGTACACCTGCCCGTTGGTTTCTGTAAAAAGAAAGTAGTGATGGATAGATGAATGTAATCTGACAGGTTTGTTTCAAATAAACCTCCTTTTCATACTATGGTATCTAGTGTATGATGTATATTATACATACTCAAACTTACTCATGAGTAAAGTTGCATTAATAATTCTTCACAAGGGATTATATCATTGTTCTATTTTGCTAATAGGTAATCAACTCCCCTTCACCACTACTCTCAACTCTCGTAATTAGCAACTATAGACAGTTAATTAGGGTTTGCATAAAAATTTGGAGATGGAGTAATGGGCAGATGGAGACGCAACTTAGAAAACAGAAAGTTGCCTTAAGTTGTGGGTGTTTTATGGAATATGAAATATGAGGCATAGAACAAAGTTTAGATAGACTATCTAGTTCAGGAGTTTCAAATTATGTATAGAAAACTTCCATTGATAAAAATAATGGTAGCCCTTTGTCAATTTTCTGAAGAAATGAGTGAATGCTTAGAATGTTACCAGTTTAAAATGTTTATTTCAGAAGTTCTTTTTAAAACTTTAACTCTGTATCTTTATTAAAATCTTACATAAGGAAGTTCTATTGCATTTAGTAGAATATTATATATTTATCTTACATTGAATACACTGATATTTATTTCATGACTTTTCAAGGCTTCAAGTTGCTTTATTGCCTGAAATGGTTTGAAAATATACAACATAGTAATCTGCTTTATTTTAGAGTTAAGGAAATTGAGGCTCCAAGGTAAAATGACCTGCTGTCACATAGAAAATTAGGATTGGAATACAAATGTTTTCTTTCCACTAAAACCACTTCTATCATATATGAAAGAGAAAATGATAGAAAGATACAGAGGGTGAATAAAAAAACCCCAAAAACCTTGAAGCACTCCTTCAGTGAGGTACAGAGAAAAGCAAAGGGGAGAAAGAGGTTAGAAGAAAGTTTCACTAGGCCGAATTGAAGAAGCCAAGAGTCGCGAAGGTGTAGAAGCATGTCTAATTCTGAGAGAAGAACATTGTCTTGAACTCACAGATATCACACACATTGTAGCTCCAGGTAGAGACAGAGCACATGGTATTTTCAGAGATAGTTTGGTAGGGCAGGTTGGCTAATTTCACATAGTCATTGAGTTCAGCCTCTGTTTTCAGCTTGATTAGCATGATGTCATGATCAATAGAAGTGACTGAGAAGTGTGGATGATGAATCATCTTCTCATAGCCAATCACTTGCAGATGCTTTTCATTAGAGTCTGCTGGGATTGTAACCCCCAATATCACCCGAAGCTTTCTGGAACAATATAGACGTTTATGAGAGGACTTAACAGAGATGGCTTCTCCATCATTATGAGCCTCTATTATCCCTCCCCACAGACCTTTTTCTGTACCCTCGTATGTCTCCCAAAGGCCTTTCTAATCCCATTTAATTGGGAGATGGTCTCAGACAGGGGTGAGAGTCTGTGCCCAACCTGAGAACCCAAAGAATGGAGTGCCTTTGAAGGCTTATCACTCACGGTAAATTGCAGTGTGCAGCTGTGATCACCCAAAGCGGGTGGATCAGGACTCCAGCGCAGGGCAAGTAGTCAGATTTCAAATAGACCAAGTAAGGGGGAGTGGAGCTGACTGTGTAATCTGGATTAAAGGCCAAAGCAACTGGAAAGAGAAGCATAGACAAGAAATTCCAAGATTTCTCAGTCATCACCAGAAAATCTTCAGGAAACTAATTTAATAGGCTCCGAGTTCCCCTATCCTTTTCTCTAGCAACTTTATCTGTAAAATGACTTACTTTGTTCTAAAACACGAAGAAAATGACAAATGGTAGAAACATATCTCTTTTGAAAAATAAAAAGTGTTTGGCTTTTTCACTGTCAATAAAATCTTTCAAATTAAATGTTCAACTTTCTTAAATACCTTCCACAATTTAGTGGGTTGTATGCTAAATCAACGAATTTTTTTCACTATTTTTACCAAATTTAGAATGCTTCAATAAGTCTTAAGGCATTCTTATTTAGAATGCTTTAATAAGTCTTATCTCTTTTTCCCAACAACAACTCAAGACAGAATTATATAAGTATCATGACAAGAACAGACCAAATGCTAAGAGTCTGAGGAGGGGAAAAATAATGTATTGTTTTACCAAATATACATTGAGCACCTAGTATATGTCAAGCTCTGTTTTAGGGGCTTGGGCTATATAGTGAGCAAAGTAGATATTCCTGCTCTCATATATTACAATTAATGAAGATATTCAGTAATAATAAACATAACACACAAATAAACTATGTAGGATGTTAAATGGTGATTAGTCCTATGGAAAAACACAAAAGTAAACTATATATGATGTTAAATGGTGATTAGTGCTATGGAAATAAAAGTAGGACAGGGAAAGAGAGAAAGGTATTACCAATTGTGTGTTGGGGGAGAAGGAGGGGTTTCAGGCAGTATTTGTTTGTTGTTTGTTTGAGACAGGATCTCACTCTGTTGCTCAGATTGGAGTGCAGTGGCAAGATCAGGCTTACTGCAGCCTCAACCTCCTGGGCTCAAGCAACCCTCCTGAGTAGCTTGGACTACAGGTGTGTGCCACCATATCTGGTTAATTTTTAAATTTTTAAATTTTTTTAATAGAGATGGAGTCTTGCTATGTTGCCCAGGCTGGTCTCAAACTCGGGCTCAAGTGATCCTCCCACCTCAGCTTCCCAAAGTGCTGGGATTATAGGCATGAGCCATTACTCCAGTCTCAGGTAATATTAAACCAGTCATCGGAGTAGAACTTCATGGGCAATGTTGAACAATAACATGAAAACAGGGGAAGTTGCTAGTCAAATATCTGGGTGAAGGGACTCCAGGCAGAGGAAACAGCTGCAGCATGGGTCCTGAGGCTTGTGTCAGTTACATCACAGAGGCCATGGCTGCTGACCCAGAGTGAATGAAGGGGAGCAGAGGAGGAAAGGGGCTCAAAGAAGAATGGAGGGTTTTGTAGACCATCGTAAGAACTCGGCCTTGTTTCCTGAGTACAAATGGAACCACTCAAGGATTTGTGCAAAGGAGTGATGACAGTCTCCTCATGGAGAACCTGTAGAGTGTAGAAGTATAGAGGTAGAGGGGTCTGTTAGGAGAATAATTTGCTAATCCAGGCAAGAGGTGGTGGCTTAGATCATTGTGAGCAGTGGAGATGGTGAGATGTGATTGAATTTAAGATACATTTAGAAGATAAAGCCAGCATTTTTCTAAGAGATCAAACGTGGGGTATGAGAGAAAGAGAGGATTTATGAATAAACCTGGGTTTATGCCTGAGTAACTGGAACTGTGCCAGGAGATATCTGATTCTTCAATGTTCTGCTGTGCCCTCTGTGGTGCAGAACATCAATCCTGTTGCAGACAGGTCCAGAGTCAGGTCTTAGGAGTGGGTCTGGTATTTGAGTGACAATGTCCACGCCTCCCCCAAAAGCACACAAACAATCCTCCTGCGGCAGGCAGGCAGGCACTATCACAGGAGGAAACTTGATGGGAACGGGGCAGTGGAGAGGGACAGAGGACCATCCTACACTTGAATTCTGGAATGACGCCTCTCGCTGTTACCCATCTTTCATGCTTTTCCCAGGATTTCTCTTTGGTGAGTAAAGAGACAAATATGCACACACTCACCAGTCAGATTCAAGAGAGCCCAGAGGAGGATAAACTTCATGATGATGTTGAAAGCCCAGTTTAGCTCCAGTCTCTGGAAAACTGGGAAGAGAGAGAGAAAATGACTAAATGAAACAAAGCAAGATTGTAGAATTGGAAAAATATATCATCTGAATTATTTTAGTAGCAGGATTCAGTTTTAGAAATGGTGTCCATTACTCAGAGGAGGGTGTAGCGTCATCTGTCAGAGAGACAAGAATAGAGTCAAGTGATTGGTCCCCAATACAGTTGAAAATGGTTCTGGAACTCAGAGTTCTGCCCTCTGTCTTCAGGGAAGAAAGTACCAAAGCTAAGATGAGTTGAAGTTCATGATATCTCTACAGACGCCTCCTGTCTGGTCTCCTTTTTGCCAGTCTTGGTAGGCAGGTTCCCCTCTAAACTATGTGTGGGCTGCTGCCCCTCCTGTCTGTGTGATGCTATCCCCCACTGTGTGATGCTATTTTTCTCCAGTGGACATAATGTAGCCCTCTGGAGCTGACATTGCTTCCTCTGCCTGACATTAAACTCCTCTTTGAAATACATTAACCTTTTCCTTCATGTCACTGTTTATCCATTTATTCTGTGAACCAACCTGCTAATTATTTATCTTATGTATCTGACTTGTGCTAGGATCTGTGCTTGCTGTTGGGGTTGCCTCAACTGAAGGACTTCTTTCCTACCTTCCAAGAGCTTACAGACTAGTGGGAATGATACTTAAGTTGATGGTTATGAAACAAAGTATTCAGGGCTAAAAATTGAGATACACCACAGACTAGATAAAAATATTTGCAAAACACATATCTGCTAAATAATTCATGTATAAGGAAATATTAAAATTCGACATTAAGAAAACAAACAACACAACCTAAAAGTGGGCCAAAGATCCTTACCAAATGTTTTAGTCTGCTTGGACTGCCATAAAAAAAACCACAGTCTAGGTGTCTTACACGACAGACACTTACTTTCTTATAGTTCTGAAGGTCAGAAGTCCATGATCAAGGTGTTGTCAAATTCAGTTTCTGGTGAGGCCTCTCTCCCTGGCTTGTGGATGATCACCTTCTTACTGCTTCCTCACATGGCCTTTCCTCTGTGCACACAGAGATAAAGAGGGAAAGAAAGCTCTCTGGTGACTCTTTTTATATGGACATAAATCCTATTGGATCAGGGCCCCACCCTTCTAACCTAATTTGGCCTTAATTGCTTCCTTTTAGGCCCTATCTTCAATACAGTTGCATTGAGGTTTAGGCCTTCAAACAGATATATTTTGCAGTGATGGGGAAGATAACACGAGAGAATATATACAGATGGTAAATGGCATATGAAAAAATTCTTAACATAATATGTCATTAGGGAATTACAACAACAATGGGATACCACTACATACCCTGTGGAAGGGCTAAAATCCAAACACTGACAACAACAGATGCTAGTGAGGATATGAAGTATCAAGAACTGATGCTGGTGAGAATTTATTGCTGATGAGAGTGCAAAATAGTACAGTCACTTTAGAAAATAGCTTGGAAGTTTCTTATTAAGCTCAACATAACCTTACTATATGATACAGCAATTACACTTCTTGATACACCAAAAGATTTGAAAACTTGTGCTCACAAAAATCCTACACATAAATGTTTATAGCAGCTTTGTTCAAAGTTGCCAAATCTTGGAAGCAACCAACATGTCCTTCAATAGATAAATGGATAAACAAAGTGTGATTCATCCATATAATGAAATGTTATTCAGAGATTTTATGATTTAAAAAACTTAACTCTCAAGCCATGAAAAGACATGGAGTAAACTTATATGCATATTCCTAAGTGAAAAGAGCTAGCCTGAAAAGATTATATACCATATAATTCCAATTATATGACATTCTGGGAAAGGCAAAGCTATGGAGACATATGTATGTGCAAGAACTTTTTTCCTATAATGACTTCTTTTCCTCTGGATAGATTCCAAGTAGTGGGATTGCTGGATCAAATGGTAGATCTACTTTCAGTTCTTTAAGGAATCTCCACACTGTTTTCTATAGTGGTTGTACTAGTTTACAATCCCACCAACAGTGTAAAAGTGTTCCCTTTTCACCACATCCATCCCAACATCTATTTTTTTTTAATTTTTTGATTATGGCCATTCTTGCAGGAGTAAGGTGGTATCACATTGTGGTTTTGATTTTTTTTCATATGTTTTTTGGCCAGTTGTAAGTATTTTTTTAAGAATTATCTATTCATGTCCTTAGCCCACTTTTTGATGGGATTGTTTGTTTTTTTCTTGCTGATTTGTTTGAGTACCTTGTAGATTCTGAATGTTAGCCCTTTGTCAGCTATACAGATTGCAAAGATTTTCTCAGGGTTGTCTGTTTACTCTGCAGATTATTTCTTTTGCTGTGCAGAAGCTTTTTCATTTAATTAAGTACCATCTATTTATCTTTTTGTTGCATTTGCTTTTGGGTTCTTGGTCATAAAGTCTTTGTCTAAGCCAATGTCTAGAAGGGTTTTTCCTATGTTATCTTCTAGAAATTGCATGGATTCAGGTCTCAGTCTTTGGTCTATCTTGAGTTGATTTTTGTGTAGAGAGATGAAACCAGTTTCATTCTTCTACATGTGGTTTACCAATTATCACAGCACCATTGTTGAATTGGCTGTCCTTTCCCCACTTTATGTTTTTGTTTACTTTGTTGAAGATCAGTTGATTATAAGTATTTGGCTTTATTTCTGGATTCTCTATTCTGTTCCGTTGGGCTATGTGCCTATTTTTATACCAGGACCATTCTGTTTTGGTGACTATGGCCTTATAGTATAGTTTGAAGTCAGGTAATGTGATGCCTCCAGATTTATTCTTTTTGCTTAGTCTTCCTTTGGCTATGTGGGCTCTTTTTTGGTTCCACATGAATTTTAGGATTATTTTTCTAGTTCTGTGAAGAATGATGATGGTATTTTGGTGGGAATTGAATTGAATTTGTAGATTGCTTTTAGCAGTATGATCATTTTCACAATATTTATTCTACCCATCCATGGGCATGGAATGTGTTTTCATTTGTTTGTGTCTTCTATGATTTCTCAGCAGTGTTTTGTAGTTTTCTCTGTAGAGGTGTTTCACCTCCTTGATTAACTATATTCCTTTTTTTGTGTGGTTATTGTAAAAGGGATTGAGCTCTTGATTTGATTCTCAGCTCGGTTGCTGTTGGTGCATAGCAGTGCTACTTATTTGTGTACATTAGTTTTGTGTCCTGAAACTTTGCTGAATTCATATTCCAGTTCTAGGAGCTTTTTGGATGAGTCTTTAGGGTTTTATAGGTATACGATCATGTCATCAGCAAGCAATGAGAGTTTGACCTTCTCATTACTAATTTGGGTGCCATTCATTTCTTTCTCTTGTCTGATTGCTCTGGCTAGGACTTTCAGTACTATGTTGAATAGAAGTGATCAAAGTGGGCATCCTTGTCTTGTTCCAGTTCTTAGAAGGAATGCTTTCAACTTTTCCCCATTCAGTATAATGTTGGCTGTGGGTTTGTTATAGATGGCTTTTATTACCTTAGGATATGTCCCTTCTATGCCACATTTTGCCGATTTTGCTAAGGGTGTTTATCATAAAGAGATGTTGGATTTTTTCAAATGCTTTTTCTGCATCTACTGAGATAATCATATGATTTTTGTTTTAATTCTTTTTATATAGTATATCACATTTGTTGACTTGCAGATGTTAAACAATCCCTGCATCCTTAGTATGAAACCCACTTGATCATGGTGGATTACCTTTTTGATATGCTGTTGGATTCTGTTAGCTAGTATTTTGTTGAAGATTTTTGCATCCATATTCATCAGGGATATTGGCCTGTAGTTTTCTTTTTTGTTATGTCCTTTCCTGGTTTTGATATTAGGATGATACTGCCTTCATAGAATGACTTAGGGAGGATTCCCTTTTTGGAATAGTGTCAATATCTTTTGGAATAATGTCAGCAGGATTGGTACCAATTCTTCTTTGAATGTCTGATAGAATTCAGCTGTGAATCTGTCTGATGCTGGACTTTTTTTTATTGGCAACTTTTTAATTACCATTTCAATCTTGCTGCTTGTTATAGGTCTGTACAGAGTTTCTATTTCTTCCTGGTTTAATCTGGGAGGGTTGTATATTTCCAGGAATTTATCCATCTCCTCTAGATTTTCTAGCTTATGCATGTGAAGGTGTTCATTGTAGCCTTGAATGATCTTTTGTATTTCTGTGGTATCGGTTGTAATGTCTCCCATTTCATTTCTGGTTGAGCTTATCTGATTCTTCCCTTTTCTTTTCTTGGTTAAGCTCATTAATGGTCTATCAATTCTATTTATCTTTTCAAGGAACTAGGTTTTTGTTTCATGTATGTTTTGTATTTTCTTTTGTTGTTATTTCCATTTCATTTAGTTTTGCTCTAATCTTGATTATTTCTTTTCTTCTTCTAGGTTTGGGTTTTGTTGGTTCTTGTTTCTCTAGTTCCTTGAGGTGTAACCTTAGATTGTCTATTTGTGCAATTTCACACTTTTTGATGTAGACATTTAATTCTGTGAGCTTTCCTCTTAGCACCTCTTTTGCTGTATCCCAGAGGTTTTGATAGGTTTTGTGACTATTATTGTTCAGTTCAAAGAATTTTTACATTTTCTTCTTGATTTCATTGTTCCTGCAGTAGTTCTTGGAGAAAAAGTTGACGATGTGGGTATCCACATGCTGCTCTGTCCCTCCAAGTGGGAGCTGCAACCTAGTCCTGCTCCTATCCACCAATTTTCTCTTGAACTCCTCCTAAATGTGTATTTTTATTAAGCCATTAAATTTGTGATGTTTTTACACAGCAATAGAAAACTAATACAAATGCATACTGGATGCTGGCATCATATTCGATAATGATGATTCCATGGCAAGGGAGGTAAGAAGCTTGCTCTCATACATCATAATGCTTAATGAGGGGGAGACAGATGTAACAAGAACAATCATCGTGAATGTCAGAGGAAAAGGGAGGTAGAGAAGCATGTCGCAGGACTCTAATATAAGGTCAGAAGAAGACCTTCTTTGGGAAGTGAAGTTTGAAACTTGAAGGATGAGTAGAAGTTAGCCAAATGAAGAGATGGGGAAGAAAGCTCCAGGTGGATGAACCAGAGCTCCAAGGAGAACACGGAATGTAAAAAAGAGAATGAAGAGAGAGACAAGCAAGGAGACACAGATAGGAGAATCATATGAAACAGACTTTGCAGGATTTGTCGAGTAAGAACTGCCTGCAAAGGAGATAGAGGAGGCAATCAGAGAGTAGGTCAAAGAAACATGTCCTCGGGTTCTGTATTTTAGATGAGTGAGGCTTTATTTTCCTTAAATGATAACAGGAAGAAGGTGATAGATAGGGAAAATTGGAGATAATCAATAAAGCAAGTCCATGAGGAAGTCAGACAAGATGGGGTCCATTTCACAGGTAGAGATAGAGGCTGTAAATAGTAAGGTCTTGCTTCCACTATAGCAGGAAGAATGAAAAAGAAAAAAGGTGGGGGAAAGCAAGTATATTTGCAGGTTTAGTGGTGGCAATTTCAGGGAGGTATCTTCTGCTGGTTTCAGTTTTTCTCTACTCCCACACTAAAGGTCATCTGCTAAAAGTGAGCATTAAAAGTTTGAGGAGAGAGGAGAGGGTTTGAAATTGCTACTGCGGAGAATTATACAAACAATTTATTGGAGAAGACAGGATTGCCAATAAGTGCTAAAGATGTAATTCAAGGGTTACAAGAAGTAATTAGTTGAGCTCTATAATCCTAAGCGAATTAACACGGCAACAGAAAACCAAATATCGCATGTTCTCACTTATAAGTGGGAGCTAAATATTGAGCACACATGGACATAAACATGAGAACAATAGACACTGCAGATTACTAGAAGTTGGAGGGAGGGAGAGGGGCACGGTTTGAAAAACTACCTACCAGGTACTATGCTTACTACCTGAGTGATGGGATCCATACCCCAAACCTCAGCATAACACAATATACCCACGTAACATACCTACGCGTGTCCCCCCGCGTCTAAAATAAAAGTTGAAATTTAAAAAAAACTCTGGCACAAATACAGACATGATTCATTAAGGGTGCTTTGGGCAGTGAGTCAGAGACAGGAAACTGGGGAAAATGTGAGAGAAGACTGGCAAACTGAGGACGTGTCATTTGGATGGGGCCAGAAATTACAGAAAAAAATAATCATATAGTGAATGAAATGGCTTTAGTATCTAGATTTTAGAACAAAGAAAATTTCTGTGAATGGACCAGAACAAGCTACTGGTCTTAGATGCACCTAAGCTCTCTGGTTTTGGTTTTTGTTGTTGTTGTTTTAGACACAGGGTCTTGCTCTGTCACTCAGGCCGGAATTCAGTGGCACAATAATAGCTCATTGCAGCCGTGGCCTCCTCCCCTGTCAGCCTCCCATGTAGTTAGGAGGTTTTTTTTTATTACTATTCTATGTAGAGACAAAGGTTTCTCTGTGTTACCAAGGCTGGTCCTAAATTCCTGGTCTCAAACAATCCTCCCACCTCAGCCTCCAAAAGTGCTGGGATTGTAGACCTGAGTCACCGCATGTGGGTTTTGTTTTGTTTTGTTTTAGGAGAAGAGAAAACAGATTCAGGCATCCAGGTTCAGGGTCCAAAAACCAACTCACCTCTGCAGACTTTATAGATGCCCTAGATTCACTGCGCCCCTCAAGGGAAGAAACCTCAAACCTCTTTACGCCTCCCACAGGGGGTTTCTCCTGTGGTGTGGTTCTCTGTTCCCATCTTCACTGGCCTCCTCTGCCCATCTTTTCTTTTTTAACATAAGATCCCTATGTCATATTGACCCTTTTCTCTCTGTTGCTCTTTGGTCTCTCATATGTCACTCAAACCCCTAACTTTGGGGGGCCACTCAGAATCCCCTTAACTCTGTCTCTGTTTTTAGATGATTTGGTCAGTGGCTATGGGATGCTGCACATCTCCCCAACATATGCCAGTGTGAGAGAAGGGCTGAGCACCCATCACAGCTCTTCTCCATAGCAGAGAGCCCTCCCAAACCCCGCAGCTCCCACCCACCAATGTAGGACTCCTGTTTGTTAGTCACTCTTCAGGCAGCATCTGGATTTCAGATCACTGTCTCCAACTGCCTGCTGGAAATAACCACCTCTACATCCTTAAAGGATCTCAATATAGCAGGCCACCTGTCTCCTCATGCAGGACCATGCTCTTGATACCTTGCACACAAATGCACTTGTTATCCTCATATTATCTTTGAGAATCACCATCTTACCTGTTGTCCAAGTCAAAAACTTGGGAGAGTTATCCCTGACATCTCCCTTGCCTTTCTTCTTACAGTAAGTATGTCCAAATCTTACAGATGTTACTTCCTTAGTATCTCTCAAATCAGAAATTGGTTGGTGTTTTGTTTACTGTAAAAGCTTCAATGACACCCCCTCTAATGCCTACGAGGTAAAAATCTAAGTTCCTTTATAGAGCAGGTCAGGCCCTTCATCTCTCAACATTTGCCTGCCTATAATAGAATAATATTTTATCACATTATTCTTCCTTTTCTACAATTTGTTTTCTACCTTCAAGGTTTGCTTATTTACATATATTTTCCAGCCTATACCACACTTTCATATGCTTTTTTGCCTTTTAATAAACTATGTGCTCAGTTTTACAATATCCTCCCCTAATTTGTCTGCCTCTCTGGTGTTACTTCTCCTGGCACTACCACTCAGAATGTTTTATTTTATGTTTTCATGGAGCTTACTGCTCATCTCTATTATAGCAGTTATCAAAAGGTATTATAATTAGCTAACTGATGGCCAAGGTCATGTCATAGTCACTCAGGCATCCTTAGCAAAGGCAGTGCCTTCTAAACAGCTAGTGGTTAATTTTTGAATGAATACATGAATGAACAAACACAAGGTGAAGAGGTTGCTAAATTTCTCATTATCCTCAAAGTTTACATGACAAAGACAGCAGGAGTCATGGCACAGGTTCTCAGCTACTCTTTTTTTTTTTTTTAATCAGATGTTTCCTCTTTGGATTTTGTTCCAAAATAACAAAGATGAAGAGAGTTGTAGATCCAGTGTAGAACTTATGAAGAGGTGGTACTGAGGGGATATGGGAACAGAGGCGCCTCAGTGGGTATCCATAATTTTCAAGATCCATCTTGCATAGCGATGAACACCTGTGAAGAATCCTTCACTTCCTAGGGTGACACTTCCTTCTGCCCAAGACAAGATTCCATGCAACCTCCCATTGCAGATGGCTGGGGCAGCCGAAACTTCCTTATAGAGAGAAGGAACAGAAGGTCAATGTGTCCTTGTCCTTATGGAACAAGAGTAAATGCCAGCTGGGTGCAGTGGCTCATGCCTGTAATCCCAGTACTTTGGGAGGCAGAGGTGGGTGGATCACAAGGTCAGGAGATCAAGACCATGCTGGCTAAATGGTGAAACCCTGTCTCTACTAAAATACAAAAATTAGCCAGTCGTGATGGTGCGTGCCTGTAATCCCAGCTACTCAGCAGGCTGAGAATCGCTTGAACCTGGGAGACGGAGGTTGCAGTGAGCCAAGATCGTGCCACTGCACTCCAGGCTGGGTGACAGAGTGAGACTACATCTCCAAAAAAAAAAAAAAAAAAAAAGTAAATGCCAAAAAGCGGCACATAACAGTAGCAAAACCATCTAAGAGAATGGGCTTATTTTTCTTGAGAGGTGGCAGACTTCTCTTTACATCCACATAAGTCTTACTTCTAAGGTTCAAGCTTGACCCAACCCAAGTGCAAGCAAGACAAAGGACAAATAGTTCTACCCCAAATCTCTCCCACTCTGAAAGATGAGAAGGGCAATGGTTAGAAACCCAGAGGTGAGTAGGGAGGGGAGAGGGACTCCAGCTCTTCTTCTCACTCTTAGGAGGCCTTTTGGATGAGTGCTCTTTGATTCTGCATTATCATCACTCCTCCCATGGGACTCTTGCTATCTTCCAGTATAGAGAAGGGAGAAATACCTTGTTTTTAGATAGGATCCTTAGAGGGTGTCCTACACAAATGATGTTTCCTGCCTGTTCTTCTTTGAGTCTATCCTGACAGTCACAGAATGGAAGAGAATATTGGTTGATCCATGTCAGGATGTCAGGATCACTGACTGTGGGAAAGAGAAAACAAATTCCAGAGTGACTCTTCTTATCACAAGGGCTCTTCTAACCAGATCCTGTTTTGTAAATAAATTCAGTCCTGAGAATATTCAATGCAGGTAGCAGCAGACACTCCATTCTCAGTAGGATTCCTTGTTCAGTAATCTCCATGTTAGAGAAGTAGGTTTATAAGTCCCCTTTGTCAGATATCAAATCCATAGTTCTTTCTGTACTATGCATCATTTATAAAATTTTGAAAAAACTATGAGTTATTAGTGACCACAAGGAGAAAGAGACAGTAACGAAACCATCGTCCCAAAGATTTTCCCCCTACACACACACCTTTATTGGGCATCTACTTGATCCTTTTCACGTTTAGTTATAAAGGGAGAAACTATTTTTAATGCATATAAAACTGCTTTTTGAGTTAAACAGATTATTTATGAGTTTATAGTATGCGTATTGATATAAATATACATATATATTTCCCCCTAAGAAGTTGTCATGTTGTTCATCTCCATAATAGCAATTGCTATTATACTGTCAAATTCAGGATACAGAGACTTTAATGAAGGTATCAAGTAATTTAAATTTCTGGTAGAGAATAGCAAAGAGAAAGGAAACAAAAACGCTGACCAGAGATTGCTCAAGCTAAGTCCAGTGTTGTTTAAGGAGCAGGATTTTTTCTGATAGAGTGTATCCAATCAAATGCCCTAAAGCAGATTAGGCCAGAAGTTGTCAGGTCAGAGAAGAAAGAGAAATTATGTTCAGTTTTATGTTTTTATGGGAACTAAATTAAAATATGTGTAAAAAACTAGGTGAAAGTAACTTAAGTTACTTGAAATAATGAATTTCTAATAAATATTGGAAGCCCTGCACCAGAAAGCTTATAGAGGTAGAGTTTGTCACTGTGATTTTGACATGCAGAGTCTAAATAACTCTGAATAGTTTTGTTTTGTTTTCAATTTGTACTTAATAAATTACTTCTGTAAGTTGTGATTCAATTACTTTGAATAAGACTTATAAAATCAAGGACAAAAATCATACAAGCTGTAATTGTTCAGAAAACGTGTTCACTTAGATTCCCAAGTACTTGCTTCTAAGTGGAAAAATGAATCTGCAAAATACTGAGAATATAATAGTTTCTGCTTTTTATTTCTGTTTTTTACCAAAGACTGACATCTAAAATTCCACTTTTATTTGCTTTTACAGAGCACGTGTATTGTTCTGTAGCCACCAGAGAGAGATTTAAACCTGATTAATAGATCCAGGATAACTTGCTTGAGTGAACATAACTTTTGCAATATAATCAATGTCAGCCTTCACTTCTTAAAACCAGCTGATCAGGATCAGAGGTCCTCTGAAAAACACGTCTCAGAGCACCAATCAATCAACAGCAATCCCCCTGAAGTAGCCAGGCCTCAACAGATGATGGAACCCATTCATACCTCTGAAAGTCCTCCAATCCCTCAACTCCAAGCTTCCCACAAACCCCTTATGCTAAATCAGCACTCCATTCTGCTTAGTGGGATGGTGCCTGTTCAGCATTGCTCTGACTTGCTGTAATAAGCAATAGATTTACATTTGTCATTTCATTTCAGATATCAAGTGGTGGTATCCTCATCCTCAACAATACCTAAAGAGAGAATAATGGAGTAACAGCCAACAAGGACCAACAAACTTATTAGAAAGTAGTTTTCTTCACAGGTGTTCTTTATTAGACAGACTCCTGCTGAGACCAGATCTTTCTGCTCATCCCAATTTCAGCTCACAGGGGAGATGGGGTGTGCTTACACAATGGGCTGCCACTGTTTTTCCTGTGAGGCATGTCAGACCGGGGAGATAACAACTGATTATGTCATAATAATCAATTTCCCTACGAACCACCCAAGTCTCCACCCCTAAATGGGAACTCTGGGAAGAAGCAGTGGGTATGAGTAGCACTCTGTGAGGGAACCAGCTCTGGTGACAGGACAGGTACTCCCTCAACCATTCTCTTCTCTCCCAGGGTTCTCTGCACATAATTGGGTTCTCTGTGGAAGGTGTAGGAAGCATCCTCTACTGCTTCACCGCATCACATATATTTTATGTTCATTTCCCCCACTGTTCTTCCATTGTGTGATGGGCTTTCAGCAACTATCAATGAGTGTCACCCTCCCGCAGGCTGCCTTCATACTGTCTTTGTGCACGAGGACTCCTATTTCTCCCACCTGTATTTCAATCCAGTTCTCTGGACTCTTGTCTTCAATATTCTAGAGATAGGAAAATTACTGTCTGCTCCATTTGTTGGTGTCAGAGTGGCTGCCCTTTATCAGTCTCTTTGAATTTTATCTTTGACCTCCAATGATGGTGGTTTGGGTCCCTGGCGGGAATCCCTCTATGGTGGACAACATTGTCTCATAGCAGCGATTTCCATTAGGGACATCCCTCTACATTTTCTCCCAGCTCCAACCTCCTCAGCATAAAGAACACAGCATCCAACACATATGGTTTTTATATTCATTCCAGGTCCAGGTTGGAATAAAGCAGGATTCATTAAATGGAATGGGTTCCAAGGCTATGGCTATAGTCCCCACATGGGGGTTGAGTGAAGCAGGTGTTGATAGTTTGATCATCATTAGGTCATTGTTCAAGGATTTTGCATCAAAGTCAGGGTAGGTCACAATCGATGAATAGTTTCGTATCTGTTGTTTCTTGTTTGTGATGCTAGGTTGAGAAACTCCCAGTCGAATTTCAACACTTTGGAAGAAAGAGGGCAGAGAGATGAGAAGAAAGAGAGTCATAAGATGATGGATTACAAGAAATCCTACGGGCCACCCTCTTTAATTATTTTAACTTTATTTCTTAACCTGAGAACTAACATGGCCTTCCTTTGTCTATAAAACAATAGCAATAATTTACAGAATTGTTGTATTAGAGACATAAATTTGTAAAATGTCTGACATCATGTCTGGCAACTAAAACACAAGTCAGTGGAGCCTTGTTATTAAGATTTTTATCATCTGAATTAGCAGCTAATAGAGAGGCAGCACACATCCAGTTCATGTGTTAAGTATGGATGTAAGAAAGAACATCTGCCTTTTCAATTTTTATTCTGGAAGGATGTGAACTGTGTATTTCCTTTGTATTTCCCATATACCACAGAGCAGAGGTTAGTCTGCGTTAAACTAAACTGCCTTGGACAGCCAGATGGCTAAGATTTCTGAATTTGAAAGGACCCTTCTATACTCATGAAACTGAGTAGGTCTTGATCACACAGCACATTCTCACACACAACAGAAACACTGCAATTTGCAAGGAATTGCTTTATTTTGTATCGTGCTCCCTTGCCCTCTACTGTCACTGCATGATATGGCTTCTGCCTAAGTCTTTGACCTCATCCTATGAGCATTCCCCCTGCTCATTACCCTTAATTCCTGCCGATTTCTCAGCTTGCCAAACACCTTAATATCTTTGCTACTTCAGGGAGTATATGAATATTGTTCCCTTGGCCTGGAATATCCCCCAGGATTTATTCATTTCGCTGGCTCCTTCTCTTCCTATGGATCTCACCTCTTCAGAGATGATGGACATGACCACATTAACTAAAGCAGATTTCTTATTTCATGCCCATGTATTACAGCTTGCCATTAAAAAAAAATACTTTGTTTTTGGTCATTTATTTGTGGTGGCTACTCCCTCTACCAAAATGTAAGCTCCATGAGGGAACACTTATTTTCATCTTCTTCCTTCACTGTTTCATCAGTGATTAAGTAGCCCTTGCTAGATAATAAATGTTTAACAAGTATTGTTGATGAATGAATATTATTTACTATCCATGAGAGGGAATCCTCTGACATCTTCCTACTGATCTCCTCCTAAACTGCCCAAATTTGTATTCTGTTTCCCAATGGGAACAAGAGTCTCTCTTTTTCCGTGTCTTCTGATTTTACTAAAAATTTTCTGGGATGCTTCACCAGATCTACATTTGTTTGAACAGATTCCTCCCAGCTCACAAGAGAAATGGATACTTACGGTAAGGGGCAGTGGGCAGCTGTCAATACCCAGTCAGGGTGAATGAGAGACCCCACGCAGGGTTCTGGGAAGGACTGAAGATAGACCATGTAAGGAATGGTAAAATTATATGACAACTCCTGATTATCTTTAGAGTCTTTAGCCAGAGCAGCTCCTGGAGAATCAAGGGGCCATAGGTGGAAAGGGAAAAAGAAGTTAAAAGGCCAGAACTGGCTAGGGTAGTTTTCCCTAACCTAAGGTTTTCAAATGTAATGTAAAGGTCTTCAATTTACCTTTCATATTTTAATCAAGGAAAATAATGCATGTCCTCTAAGTTATACACAATAAGAAAATTGACACATGGCTTTGCTGAGATGAAATTACATTAAAATTCTGTGAAACTAACTTACATATTGATCAGAAGCTCTTATTGGCAGTGCTGTGTGTTACAAAGATGAAAAAAATAATGACTACTTGAAATTTTTTTTAAATTCATTTTGCCATAAATGGGGGTAAAAAAGTATGGCGTGATTTAAATTTTTTTAAATTCACTTTTGCCATAAATTGGGGTAAAAAATTACTGCCTGACTTTGGTGATGAAAAATAGAAAAGCTTAGGGCTTCCAGAGCCCCTGACCCAGCTCACCCCCCTTTTCCAGGCCCATGTCCTCTAATGTGGTTCCTTTTGTTTTCTTCAACGGTTGTTTTATTTAAATGTCCTCCACTTCCTAGCTCTTTAGTTGTGCCCAGCTACTCCTCTTTCCAATCTTTCATAGACTATCCTGGGTGTCACACTAGGCAGAAACAAAGCCCCAGACTCTCACCAGCTGCACTCAAGAGAGCGACGATGAGAAAACCCTTCACCGCAGACTGATCTCGCCAGGAACAGACAAGTTGATCAAGATGTAAGCTGTCCCAATCTTTAGTCCAAGTGTCCTTGCCAAGAACAGCTGTGGAGATTATGGGCAGAAGACAGATGAGAGGAGAGCAGTCTTCACATGAGTCCTTATCAAGACCCAAATATATACAGCATTGCTGGGAGCCGTCTCTGATGTGGGTGAGAGTGGCACAGACCAAGCCAAGGTCCTGGTGCCTCCTTTCCTATCCTACAAATCTTGCCCGGAGTTATTATGTACCTGCTGATTTTCCCTCCCCTCTCTATGACACAACCTTTCTTTGTTGTCTCCTTCTCCGTCTGTGACTTAAACTGCTCTCCCTGCCCATCCTGCTGCCATCTCACCTCTTCCAGAGACTTCCAGAGGATTGGGGTATGAAATGCACTTAATAAATCATTGCTTTTTTCATTCCTTGTAATTTTAGTGATGAGGAAGCTATGGTTCTCTTGGAAGTTAGTGGCAAAGTCAGGACTCAGAACTCAGTCTCCATATTCTCTGTGTCAAGGCTGAACTCTATCTTAGCCTGTGTTCCCAGAAAAGAGCAATGGTTAAGAAATCCCCCCATCGTTTTGTGTTCTTAGAAATGAATTACCACAAAGAACTACCTTTCCTATATGACTTAAATAAGACTCTCTGCCCCTTCTTTCTCCCAGCTCCCAGAAAATTTCACATGGTTCTCTTGCTTACCTGTGATGCATCAAATACAGACCTTTCCTCTTTTGCCCGGACTTGCTGACATGGCCAGACATGGACCATCCAACTCCCCATTTTTTGCTTCAAACATGATTAGCTGAGATTAGAATGGTTTGTCTCCTCGAAACTAGCTACATTAAAAAATAAACATTTCCTATTCAGCCAACTAACTGAGGCTTCCCCCTGATTGTAAAACAACCCCCACTATAAATCTCCCCACCTCAAACTTATCTTTTTCTCTCTATAAAAATTCCAGGGCAAAACCACCCTGCCAAGATACTTCATAATCTTCAGATCTTGGATGCTCTCCTATTGGATGATCTGAATGCAACCAATCTCCTTACTAGTTCCCTTTTTGTCTTCTATGCTGATTACTCTCAAAATGCACCCCATTTTTTCTTTTTATTAGCTACCCTTATATGGTAACTTCCAGCCTGTCCCACAGAGACGGGTAATAATAGTAGGTTCAATCCCACATTTTATATAGAGTAGACTGGAAAAATGCAAACTATATAGTATCAAACTGATCTTTATCAGAGTAATTAAGGAGCTGATCAGTTATAAAAGTCCATAAACATAACATTCCTATATCTGTAAAAATTATAGGCAGACTTAGTTCTCCTAAAATTTAATTATTAACTTAAAACCTCATCAGTATGTTCCCATGTACTCTAAACTTTTGGGGACAATATTTCTTTAGTACCCAAAGGTTTTAAAATAATAATTATTATAATAATAAAGTCAGTATTTGTTTTGTACCATGTGACAAATACTGTGCTATATGCCCAGCATGTGTGACCTAATTTATCCTTTATCACAGGCCTATACATTAAATATTGTTATTACTCACTTTCAAGCTGAAGCTCTGTATGGTTAAAAACCTTGCTCACAACCATACTGTTGAAGCCCATGACCCCCAACATTTTAGGAAATCCAGCATCCCTCTACTTGTTCCAATTATTTATCTGGTAGGACTGGGCCTTATTTCTGCTAAGTTCTTTGCTTATCTCCAGCCTTCTTTGTCCCAGCACATGAAAATAGCTGTCTTCATTTTATTTCTTAATTCACCACTAACCTAATTCTAGGGTGGGTTTCAGACTTTCACTGAAGCTTTGGAGATATTACAGGAAATTTTAGCACCAGCCTGAAAACATCTTTAAATAATATATCAGAAATCACTTTGTGAATGTTTATGAATCACCTACAGTCCACGGAGTCTGTTAACCTATAACCTGGTTTCTGCCACATTGCTGGAACCTACCCTGAATTCCTTTTCTATTTTCTTGTTTTCTTCATGTCTTTAGTCAGCTCACATTTCTGCTGCCCAGAAGCCCCAAGTAGAGAGAGACAAACATCTACCCTTTTAAGCTATCGGAGGAGAACTGAAAATTTTTGTTACTATCTTACATTGAGAAATCCATATTTTCTCTCTCTATTCTCAATCTCCGCCTCCCTCCCACAAAGCCTCACCAATGAGAATATGAAGGCAACTATTGTTAGTTTCCTTTCTTTTAAAATGTCTTTTTCTTTTCTTTTCTCATGGAAAGAATAGGCTAAATTCAACTATTTGCTTTGTAAAGAAGTGAGAGGATACAATTTATTTAATGGATATAAGAGATTATAGTCACTATCTTCTTTATAATTTCTCGTATAATATTCTAATAAAGGTCACTCAATTGTGACTTCGGCAAGCATAATTCACTGCAGAGGCAGTGGCCTAGAGCTGTCAGTTTCCCCTGGAGGCTCTGTCCAGGGAGTTGCTGAGTTGGTACTGGCATGACAGCTCTGGTGAGGGGTGGCTGGAGGCCCAGGCCTGGAGGACCTGCCCAGTGAGGAGATATGGGAATAGGCACCTATGTACCAGTCTGGCCACTTTTCTGTAGGGTTGCTGCAATATGCTTGGGGCCTGCTCCAGTCTCTAGTCACCTTGGATTTTCTAGAACCTGGAGGTGTCACCAATGAAGGCTGCAAAACAGCAAAGATGGTAGCCTGTCCCTGCCTCTGGGAGCTTTGTCCCAGGGAGGTACAGACATATTGGCAGCCCAAAAGCACCTGTAGGATGTGGCTGGAGAAACCCTACAAACCAGAAGAGATTGCAGGTCTACCTTCAACACAACTAAAGAAAAAAATCTTCAACCAAGTGTTTCATATCCAGCCAAACTAAGTTTCCTAAGTGAAGGAGAAATAAGATCTTTTTCAGATAAGCAAATGTTGAGAGACTTTATTATCACCAGACTTGCCTTACAAGGGATCTTGAAAGGAGCACTAAATATAGAAAGGAATGACTGCTATCAGCTAATACAAAAACACACTTAAACACACAGCCCAGCATCACTGTAAAGCAACCACACAAACAAGCCAACATAATAACCAGCTAACAGCACAATGACAGGATCAAATTCACACGTCAAAACTAACCTTTAAAACTAAACAGGCTAAATACTCTACTTAAAAGGCACAGAGTGACAAGCTGGATAAAAACACATGACCCAATGGTATGCTGTCTTCAAGAGATCCATCTCACATGTAATGACACGCATAGCCTCTAAATAAAGGGATGGAGAAAAATCTACCAACCGACCAGAAAACAGAAAAATGCAGGGGTTGCAATTCCAATTTCAGACAAAACAAAGATCAACAAAAGACAAGGAAGGGCATGACATAATGGTAAAGGGTTCAGTTCAACAAGAAGACCTAACTCTCCTAAATATATATTCATCCAACACAGGAGCATCCAGATCCATAAAGCAAGTTCTTAGAGACCTACAAAGAGACATAGATCCCTACACTATGATAGTGGGACACTTCAACATTCCACTGACAGTATTATATCATTGAGGCAGAAAATTAACAAAGATATTTAGGACCTAAACTCAGCATTGGACCAAATGGATCTGATAAACCTTCACAGAAGTCTCCACCCCACAACAAGAGAATATACATTTTTCTCATTATCACATGGCACATGCTCTAAAATTGACCATGTAATTAGACGTAAAATAATCCTCAACAAAAGAATCAAAATCATACCAATCACACTCTTGGACCACAGTGAAATAAAAACAGAAGTCAACACAATGAAAATTCCTCAAAACAACACAATTACATGGAAATTAACATGCTGCTGAATGAGTTTTGGGTAAACAATGCAATTAAGGTGGAAATCAAGAAGTTCTTTGAAAATAATGAGAACAAAGATACAACAAACCAGAATCTCTGGGACACAGCTAAGGCAGTGTTAAGAGGAAAATTCATAGCACTAAATGTTCACATCAAAAAGTTAGGAAGATCTCAAATTAACAACCTAACTTCCCAACTGAAAGAATTAGAGAGGCAAGAAAAAATCAACCCCAAAAGAGGATAAGAAATAACACAAATAAGAGCTGAAATGAAGGAAATTAAGACACAAGTAAACCATTCAAAAGACCAAAGAATCCAGGAGTTGGTTTTTCGAAAAAAAAAAAAAAAAAAAAAAAAAGGCCACTAGTTAGCTAATTAAGAAGAAAAAAGAGAAGGTCCAAACAGACACAACAGAAATGATGATGGGAATGTTACTACTGAACCCACAGAAATAAAAACAACCATCAGAAACCACTATGTACACCTCTACACACACAAACTAGAAAACCTAGAGGAGATGAATACATTTTTGGATACATACACCCTCCCTAGACTGATCCAGAGAGAAACTGAATCCCTGAACAGACCTATAACAAGCTCCAAAATTTAATCCGCAATGAATAGCCTACCAATCAATAAAAGCACAGGACCTGATGGATCCACAGCTGAATTCCACTGTATGTACAAAGAAAAACTGGTACCATTCCTACAGAAACAATTCCAAAAAATTGAGGAGGAAGGACTTCTCCCCAACTCATTCTACAAGGCCAGCATCGTCTTGATACCAAAACCTGGCAGAAAGACAAGAAAAAAGAACACTTCAGGCCAATGTCTTTGATGAACAAAGATGTAAAAGCCCTCAATAAAATAGTTACAAACTGAATCCAGAAGCGTATCATAAAGCTAATCCACCATGATCAAATAGGCTTCATCCTTGGGATGCAAGGTTGGTTCAACATACAAAAATCAATAAATGTGACTCGTCTCATAAACAGAACTAATGATAAAAATCACATGATTATCTCAATAAATGCAGAAAAGGCTTTTGATAATATTCAACATTACTTCATGTTAAAAATGCTTAATAAACCAGGTATTGAAGGAACACACCTCAAAATAATAAGAGCCATCTATGACAAAACCACAACCAACATTATACTAAATGGGCAAAAGCTGGAAGCGTTCCCCTTGAAAACTGGTGCCAGACAAAGGTGCCCTCTCTCACCACTTCTATTCAACATAGTATTAGAAGTCCTAGCCAGAGCAATCAAGCAAGAGAAAGAAATAAAAGACAACCAAATGGGAAGAGAGGAAGTCAAACTATCTCTCTTTGCAGATGACATGATTCTATGTCAAGAAAACCCCATAGTGTTGGCCCCCAAGCTCCTTCAGCTGATAAACAGCTTCATCAAAACTGCAGGATACAAAATCAATGTACAAAAATCACTAGCATTCCCATACACCAACAACAAACTGAGAGCCAATTAGAAAGTTAGTCCCATTCACAATTGCCATGCACAAACAAAAAAAACCCCAAAACCTAGGAATACAGCTAATCAGGGGGGTGAAAGATCTCCACACTGTGAATTACAAAACACTGCTGAAAGAAATCAGACAAGACACAAACAAGTGGAGAAACATCCCATGCTCACAGATAGGAAGAATCAATATCATTAAAATGGCTATACTTCCCAAAACAATTTATAGATTCAATGCTATTCCTATCCAACTACCAATGACATTCTTCACAGAACTAGAAAAAATATTTTAAAATTTATATGGAACCAAAAAAACAAGCCCAAATAGCCAAGGCAATGCTAAACAAAAAGAACAAAGCTGAAGGAAGCAAGTTACCTGACTTCAAACTGTACTACAAGAGCTACAGTGACTAAAACAGCATGGTACTGGTACAAAAACAGGCACATAGACCAATGGAACAGAATAGACAGCCTAGAAATAAGGCTGCACATCTATGACATCTCATCTTTGACAAAGCTGGCACAAACAAGCAATGGGACAGAGCCTCTCTATTCAATAAATGGTGCTGGGATAACTGGCTAGCCAATGGAGATTGAAACTGGACCCCTTCTTTACACCATGTACAAAAATCAACTCAATATGGATTAAAGACTAAAATGTAAAACCCAAAACTATAAAAACCCTGGAAGACAACCTAGGCAATACCATCCTGTACCTAGGAATGGGCAAAGATTTCATGACTGTATTAGTCAGTTTGCATGCTGCTGATGAAGCCATACCCAAGACTTGGCAATTTACAAAAGAAAGATATTTAACTGGACTTATAGTTCCATGTGGCTGGGGAAGCCTCACAATCATGGCAGAAGGCAAGGAAGAGCAAGTCACATCTTACATGACGGCAGCAGGCAAACAGAGAGAGCTTGTGCAGGGGAACTCCTCTTTTTAAAGCCATCAGATCTTCTGAGACTTATTCACTATCACAGAAATAGCATGAGAAAGACTTGCCGCCATGATTCAGTTACCTGCCACCAGGTCCATCCCACAACACAAGGGAATTCCAGATGAGATTTGGGTGGGGACATAGTCAAACCATATTAATGACAAAGACACCAAAAGCAATCACAACAAAAGCAAAAGTTGACAAGTGGGATCTAATTAAACTTAAGAGTTTCTGCACAGAAAAAGAAACTATCAACAGAGTAAACAGACAACCTTCAGAATGGGAGAAAATGTTTACAAACTGACAAAGGTCTAATATCCAGCATCTATAAGGAACTTAAGCAAACTTACAAAAGGAAAACAAACGACCCTATTAAAAAGTGGGCAAAGGACATGAACAAACCCTTCTCAAAAGAAGACATACATGTGGCCAACAAGCATATGAAAAAAAGCTCAATATCTCTGATCATAAGATAAATGCAAACCAAAACCACAAGGAGATATCATCTCACGTCACTGAGAATGGCTATTATTAAGTCAAAAAGTAACAGAGGCTGGCGAGGTTGCAGAGAAAAGGGAACACTTATACACTGTTGGTGGGAGTGTAAATTAGTTCAACCATTGTTGAAAGCAGCACAACAATCCCTCAAAGAGCCAAAAGCTGAACTACCATTCGACCCAGCAATCTCTTTACTGGGTATATACCCAGAGGAATATAAAGCATTCTACCATAAAGAGACATTCCCACAAATGTTCATTGCAGCACTGCTCACAATAGCAAAGACATGGAATCAACCTCAGTGCCCATCAGTGACACACTGGATAAAATAAATCTGGTACATATACCCCATGAAATATAATGCATCCATAGAAAAGAATGAGATCATGCCTTTTGCAGGAACATGAATGGAGCTAGAGGCTATTATCAAATTAGCAAACTAACCCAGGAAAGGAAAACCAAATACCACATGATCTCACATGTAAGTGAGAGCTGAATGATAAGAGCTTATGAACACAAGAAGGAAACAACAGACACTGAGGTCTACTTGAGGGGGATGGTCGGAGAAGGGAGAGGAGCAGAAAAGACAACTATTGGGTACTGAGCTTAATACCTGGGTGATATAATAATATGTACAACAAACCCCATGACACGTGTTTATCTATGTAACAAACCTTTACATGTACCCCAAAACCTAAAATAAAACTTTTAAAAAAGCATAATTCAGTTCCCAAGAGATTTTTCCTGGATGTGAGATGATGTGTGGCTTAGAAAATATTCCTTTATTGTTTGGCTCTCTTCCCTACAAAATGTAAATTCTAATTTGGTTCCTCTTAAATATGAACTAGCATAATTTTGGAGAACAGTTTCTAAAAGTCAATAAATTTCCATCTGGCTCTCTTCTTCAAATATTCTTAGAGTACATCTGCTTTGCTATAAGTAAGCTGAAGCCATCCCATCTGGAGGCACATAGAGAAGCCATGCACAGGTGCTGTGGCCAAAAATCAAGCTGAAGTCCCAGCTGACAGCCAGTATCAGCCACCAGACCTATGAGTGAGGAAGTCTTTGAGATGGCCCCAAGCCCAGCCACCAGCTGCCTGCAAAGCATGAGAGATTCTCAGCAATGACTGCCTAGAGGAGCCTGGTCAAATCCTAAAGCCACGAGAAATAGTGATAACAAGTGATTGACATTGCTATATTCTGCTAAATTTGAAGCGGTTTTCTATGCAGTAATCAATAACCAGGACTGGAGTCAAATCATTTCCAACTCTACTCCGTTTTCTAATGGTGATAGGTGAAGCAAGTATTCCAAGAGGGTGATTCTGCCTGAGTGGTTCCGGGGTCCCTGTTGTGTCCTCCCAATCCTGAAGGACTGGAAAGCAATTTATCTGGGTCCATTAGTTTGCTCTAATTTCATGTTTAAGCCTCAATTCTGGGGAGTGGTGGCCTGATGGACGGAGGGATCAAGATCATCCAGAGAAGGGTTTGGCAGGGCAGTTTAAAGTGAGCATGAGGTGTGATTCTTTCCACCTTTAGGACTAAAATAGAAAAAGGATTAGAAAACGCTCCTATGAGAGAAGATGTTGGAATCTACAGTAGAAAAGATAAGAGTATGAGTGTTCATAATAAACTGCCTGTAATTCTCATGGTAGCCTCTGAAGCTTGATCATAATGAGCTCTGATTATGACACATTTTGTAGCCATACACCCTTGGGCAAGTTTCTTATCTCTGGCTTTATCAGTTTCCTTTCTTGTAAAATGAAAAGCCCATTACATCGATTGTTTTTAGGAAAGTGAAAAGAGTTAGTGTTTTTAAAGTGGCTTTGGACACTGCCTAACAAATAGTAAATGCTATTTAAATGTTGGTTAAATAAAATAAAATGACTGTAACTTTAGGATTCCCATATTTTCCAGGCTTTCAGTGACAGTAATTTATCTTATATCAAAATATTGTTGTGAAGTTCTTAAATCTTTATGATATTTTCTTGTTTCTTTCTTTCTTTCTTTTTTTTTTTGGTTAACATGGTGAAGAGCGTGGGCTTTGGAGTTGGCCTGATAGGGTTCAATTCCTATTGACTTACCAGCTGCCTTATCCTGAGAAGGACGTTTAACTACCTTAAGCCTCAGTATTCTAAGCTATAAAATGGAAAGATTAGTACTTACCTCATAAGATAGTCATGAGGATTAAATATTATTTAAAAACACTTAAGCACAGTATATGACACACAGAAGATAATAAATGTGAGTTATCATCACTATTACCTTTTTCACCTCTGCAAAACTCCTGAGTACTAGAAAGGAGAAAACCTTCTGGATGCTCCTGGTTCACAGGATTGTGTGATTTGGCTCCAGCAATGTCCTGGAACTGGGTCCCTCCTGAGGTCAGTGATTCAGAATTACTGGACTTCTTAGGTTTCAGCTCTTCCTAGCTCAATACCCCTCTCTCTAAAGAGAAAATGTATTACCCCCTCCAATTCTACTCATGTTTCACTAGGGACATCTCGTGACTAGCATGAGGCTCAGAAAAGATGTGGAGGGATGAGAGGATGGAGCAGGTCAGTGCTGGGAAGCCTCCCAACCTGAATGGGTTGCACTCATTGTCAACTGGCTTTCTTCCTGCAGATTAGGGTGGATTAAGGGATTTTTGTAAGGTGAGAAAGATTAATACTACATTTTATAAGCCAGACATCCTGGAAATTTCATTAAAGACAAATGTTATCTTTGTTTTATAAAACCCAACACCTGTTTATCAAGAAAAATGCAGAAAAGGAACAACATAAATATGAAACAACAATAAAAACCTGCAACTCCTTTTAGAGTTGCTCGCATTGACATGTCAGCCACCACAAAATGATCTTTTTCCTTTACCCCATTCTTTATATTTTTTCCCTCGCCAAAAAAGTAAATAATTCTTTTTTCTCTAGTGATTCTCCTGCCTCAGCCTCCTGAGTACCTGGACCTGCAAGCATGCACCACCACACCCCGCTTATTATTATTATTATTATTATTATTATTATTATTATTATTATTGATACAAAGCCTTGCTATGTTGTCCAGGCTGGTCTCAAACTCCTGGCTTCAAGAGATCCTCCTGCCTTAGCCTCCCAAAGTGCTGGGATTGCAGACATGAGCCATTGCACCCGGCCAAAATTTAATAGTTGTTTATACTAAAATTTCTTCTCTTTATATTGCTGATGTGGTTTGTATTTCCTGAATGAATCTGGAGTAATACAATGTCTGAGGAAAAATCTTTGGTGGAACCCAGAGCTATGGGAAGATAAATTTTCTATGGTGTGAAGACACTTTATTTCTAATATTTGGTAACTGCTATGATTGACAAAGAAATATACCTTCCCCATCCTGCCTCATTCTTGTTACCCAGATGTGGGTCATCTTTTGCCCAAAGCCAGTGTTTAAAGTTCATCTAACTACTATTTTATTCCATTCTCCAAATCAGATTCAAAACTAAAATACAGTAGCAAAAATAAAAATTGTTCTGGACACTACACAGGAAACTAAAGAAAAGAATTTGTATTATATTACCACACAGCATAATTTTCTAAAGATCTATTTTAGTTATTTTTATTCTTTTTTGAAATTTCTTCCTAAGTCTATCCTACCTTACCTCTTTTCTTCTTCTACGTCTCTAATGTCTCTCTCTCTCTTTTTTTAAAAGATTATTGTCTTCTCCATTAGATCCAGCCTTCAGTTTGCATGTCTCACTCAGTAGAACATGGCAGGTAGCCATCCTGTGGGAGGGTGTAACTCTCCCATCCCATGTGGCTTATGAAGTTATTGATTGAACAAAAATGTAGCTGATTTGGGTTGAAAGAAGGGGGTTAAATTACACAGCTAAAAAAAAAAGAATAAAATATTTTGTTATGCCTTTTTCTCAAATGAAATGAGAGATTTTGTCTTTTTTTTTTTGGTAAACACATGTAAAACAATGTAATAATGTGGAGAACATGCTAAGCTACAGTGAAGAAAATTTATTTTTCCTAGACATGGCAGTAAATGGAAATTTCTTTATCGAGGGCAAAATAATCCTAGCAGTTAAACAGGAAGAAGAAAATGAAAAGGACTTCAGGGGATTAAGGAGGGAGTTACTGATTTCAAAACTGCAGTTTCAGAGTTCAAAGTGTTGATCATCAAAAACGGAAAATGTGATTTTGAAGTGAGGAAATCCCCAAAAGAAAGTTATATGATAATTCAATGGTGAGAGTCACATCGGAGCAGTGTCTATAATTCTGTATGAGTGCTCCTTGGAAAAGAAAATGGAGGAAGAGGCCCCGTGGGAGAGGCAGTTATGCGTAAAGAAACTTTAGAGGCTTGGAGAGGCGTTTCTCGGAAATCTGCCCAGCCTTTCCATTCTACATGCAATAGAGAGAAATGCAGTGGGGTGATGAGGGAGGCTTCTAACACGCCAGGACAACAATCCAGTGACTCCAAGGGAAGCATAATCTTTTGTCTTATAATTTTTTAAACTGCAGATATAGTACATGAGTGGTATGAGAAATTACCACAACACAAAGTTGTGTGAACTGTGAAAGTTCCCCTTACGAATGAAGACAAAACTAACTTTCCAACAGTTCTTCAGACCATATGGCCTTATATTTTCTGTTTGGAAAACAGTGTACTCTACTGCTATCAGATCTTTGAGCCAGAAGCTGGCCTTGGAGGAAACCTGTAGCCTTTCACTTCATGGGTCCCTCCAAGTCTAATAAGAGTCTCAGAGGCAGAGCTGGCAAGGGCTAAGAACACTGCAAATAATAGAAATGGACCACAAAAATAGGAAAGTCATTTAAAAAATGAACTTGGATTATGCACACGGACGTGTCCTTAAAAATAAACTCTGTTAAGTAATGAAGGCTTTGCATGGGGACTGTGTACATAAAATCACAGTAGACTGTTGAGGTCGTTTTAGAGCGCTTATGTAACTCTCAGGTAAGTTTCGATGAAGGAATTTGTGCCTTGCAGTGAGAAGATGAGATCAGTTAGTAAAGGAGAAAATGAAATGATTTATTCTGTAGAAGTTGGGACCTGGTTAAAAAAAATGGAGAAACTAAGAAATTATTGAAAACTATGATTTCTTCAAGATGTCTGGAAATCCTATAGTTTAGATGGCATACAAATAGAAAGTGGTTAGACTGAGCTAGTCAGAATAAATGAGTATCTCTAGGACTAAGACTATTGTATTTGTGCCCCGTCAACAAATTGACATTTTAAATTGACTTTTAAAAGTGAGACTAAATAATATGAAGATAGAAAATATTTTATTTTTTAAAGACCTTTTAAAATTTGATTTCAAAGCTAAAGTCACTTTCCATGAAAGATAAATAGTGGTGTTACAGCAAAATAATAAATTAAATAAGATTTATAGGGAAAAAGAGATAATTTATTTATAGAGATAAATTTAGCAATTTATCTTATTAAGACAAATGTTCTTATATAAATATTCTTGAAGCCCTCCCTACTCCTAAGCTTCCATTTGTGAATTTTTTAAAGACTTTATTAGTCAGATATTCTGTTCCTTGCAACTTCTTAAGAGATGTGTTCACATTTGTACCTTTTCTTTTAACTTAAACGCTTATTTTATTAGGGTGAATTTATAAAAGCTAAGTTGTTGTTTAAAATGGCATATGACATATACAGTTTAATAAAAATTCACAAATTGTAAAGCATTAAACAAAATAAGAGACTGAAAATGGCAAGAATAAGTACTAAACAAACACTATTGGATAACATAAAGGATTAATAATTTGTTTGCCTTTTTCTTTTCTCTGGACCTGCCCTGATCTCTCATCTTCTGTGTATCTCACACTTCCTGTTAAGTCTTGGAACCTTCCCTCTATCTGGGGTGGGAAGGTGAATAGGTAGGTATTGATGGTGGTAATTAAGTGGAGCAGAAAAGTATTTCAGAGGGAACAGAGAAAACTTAATCTCATTTTGTTCAAGGCGGAAGCCCAAGATGTTTTAGTTGGGGTAGATATAAGGCTACCTATTTACACAAAGAGAGCTATATATGAAATTAATTTAGATTATACACAAACATAAAAACAATTCAATGAGAACAAAGGAAATAAGACAAAAGGTTAGTTGTGATCAAATATTTGAGAATGTTGAATGCAAGGCTAAGAAATTTTGGCTGCATTTTAGGGGCAGTGATAAGGCAGTATTAAGAGCTCAGCTTTTCTCTACAAACGTGCCATCCATACTTACAAAAGGATAGAAAATTGCTAATGGGCATGTATACTTTTCAGTACTCTCCTCCTCTGAAATATTTATTATGGACTGCATGTTTGTGCCCCCCCTCCCAAATTCATATACTAAAAATTTAACCTCCAATGGGATGGTGTTGAGGTGGAGTCTTTGGGAGGTAATTAGGTTTAGATAAGGTCTAGAGGGTGGCCCCCATGATGGGATTAATGTACTAATTTGTAAGAAGAGAAAAAGGACTAGAACTGGCTCTCTTGGCCATGAGTGGATGCAACTAGAAGATGGCCATTAGGAAACCTGGAAGCTATCCTCACCAGACACCAGACTACCTGGTGTCTTGATCTTGGACTTCACAGGCTCCACTGCAAGAAATAAGTGTCTGTTGTGCAAGCCGCCCAGTCTGTGATATTTTTGTTATAGCTGACTGAGCTGCCTAAGATAGTACCCTTCCTTCACCTTATCACTGAACCACAAATAAACTTCGATTTCCAACTGCCTGCACCTGTACCGTTCTGTTTTCTGATCCCAGTGTGTCTTTTCCTTTGTCTCATTCCAGATAACAATGAGAGTCACGTGCAGGGTCTTCTGCTCCAAGCCCTCCTTTCAATGCCGCACAGAACAATGAAGATTTGAGGGACGACTCGTGGAAGAACTAAAGCCAGAGTCTGTGATGCACTCTTCAAACAGGACTGAAGAGAATAGATAATACATCTGTAGCCATTTATGACCTCAAGGCGCAATATCTATTTTCTGCAAACTTATCTGAGTTTGTACCTTTTTGTTTCTGTTTGTAGTTTAAATTAGTACATCATGTGGGCTGGGATTTGGGGGAACTTGTGGTGAAAAAGGGACACAGATTGTCTCCAGAGACGAGGCCTGCTATAGCAAATTTCTAGTTGGAAAACAAGAAAGATCTTGGAGGAAAGGAATATACAGGTAGGTGAAACCTTGGAAAACACAGGAAACCTGTGAATTTTAAATATTTCTGCATCTACAGGTTTCTGCTACCTAGCTTCCCAGAGTTTCAGATAGATTGAAGAAAAAGGAAAGAAAGACCATTCTGTTCTATCAGCAGCAATCCACTGGGAATGCCCACTTGGGCTTTATCTTAGCTTTACTGTGAATATTTTGAATGATTTTGGGCAATTAATTTAAATTTTCTGCATTTTAGTGTCATTATATCTTGTAAGGTATGAATGCATGATCTACCATAAAAGTTCATGTTTTCAATTAATTGATTTTTATTTTTAGAGATAGGGACTTGTGTCTCCTAGGCTGAAGTGCAGTGGCACAATCAAAGCTCACTGCAGCCTCAAACTCCTGGGCTCAAGTAATCTTCTCACCTTAGCATTTCAAGTAGCTGGAACTACAGGCATGCACCACCATGCCCAGATAATTTTTTAATTTTTTGTAGAGGCAGTGTTATCCAGGCTGGTCTCTTAACTGTTACCCAGGCTGATCTCAAACTCCTGACCTCAAGTGATCCTCCCAACTTGGCTTCTCAAGGAGTTTGGATTACAGGCATGAGCCACCACACCTGGCCCCAGAAATGCAAGTTAAAATACATACTGTGGCCAAATCTTAAAACAAAATTTATCTGACATATTTTTAGAGTTCTTGATTTTGTAAAAAAACAAAATGTGGTGGTAACAGTGACCTCTAAGCTTGTTCACCTTTTTATTCTCAGTGTATCACATAGAGTTTGGCATATAGTTGGTGATCGGTAAACTTATATTGATTAGGTTGAATTAATGACTAAATAACTGTATTAGTCCATTCTCACACTGCTATAAAGACATACCTGCAACTGAGTAATTTATAAAGAAAAGAAGTTTAGGCAGCTCATGGTTCTGCAGGCTGTACAGGCTTCTGCTTCTTGGGAGGCCTCAGGAAACTTATAATCATGGTAGAAGGGAAAGCAAACACATCTTCATGCGGATGGCAGGATTAGGGGGGTGCAACCCACCTGAAACAAGCAGGTTTTGGGAGAACTCTATCACAAGAACAGCAAGGGGGAAGCCTGCCCCCACGATTCAATCACCTCCCACCAGGCCCCACCTCCAATACTGGGAATTACAATTCGACATGAGACTTGGGTGGGGACACACAGCCAAACCATATCAATAACCTTTCACATTTTCTCAATATAATAGTTTGGCCCTATGTCCACCTTCTTAACAGCTAGTTTCAAGAGAAAGTTAATCAATGCCGACAGGGACCATTCTTGAAAAGATGTGGTACAAGACAGTATATTTTTATTTAGATACTGTTTTTTGGCATAGAAAGAAGGTAAAGTTGATGAATAGGATATGGAACATGAAGAGATAAAGGTGTTTAGTTGGCAGCAATGGTCTGCTGAATCCATTTCACGTGGTTGCAAACTTTAGTGTAGACTCCAGGTTTGTTCTTCTGAGGACAACCATAGCCCCAGGAGACAGTGCCCTGGAGTTCTCCGTTGCAGACCACAGGACTACCAGAGTCACCCTGGGCAAAAAGGAAGGGATATTCATAGATCTTATTTATGCCCAGGTGGGAGAATGGGCCGTAAGATGTTCTTCCATTGTGCTGGAGCCATTGTCCCACACTGCTGATCCAGCATGAAGCACTTTCTCTTCCTCTTGAAACCCTCCAACCCTCAATCTACTTACTATATCAGTAGTTAGTCTTCCTTATACCTGATTTGGGCCCCTTCTCTTTCCTTGGTAGGCCAACTGGGCCAAGAGGAGGTTTCATGCTGCTTAACTAGCTCTGCTCCTTCCACTAGAGTTCCTTTCCACAGTTTACCTCCTCAGAAGGGCACTTAGAAGTACTATTTGCACACCATCTTCTGTGCATCTTTTAACTCTTAAACCTAGACATTAATACAATAAAAATAAAATATTTAATTTGTCCCAAGACTATCTCTCACCTCTCACAATCAGTTATAGGGACAGTTTTACAATCTTCTGTGTTTCTGAAAAGGGGAATTATGGTGGAGAAGACTAAGAATGAGCTGGAATTGAGAAGCAGTACAAAGAAACTAACCTGGCAAGAGTCCTTTCAACCCTTCAGGAATCCCAGACATATCATGTTTGTAGTAATCTTGCCTGGGTAGGCTGTGCAGCAAGCAGTGTTAGAGAGAATGGGAGCCTTCAGACACTGCAGGAGATCAGGGTAGTTGGCTGTGGAGTGGAAGAGTAAAAAATGCAAGATTACTCATGAGGTTTCCAAAAATTTCTTTCTCAATACATTTCCCCTCTTCCCCAATACTCTCACTCTTTCTGTCAATTAGCCAATGACTTCTCATTTGAGAGAACAATACTTTCTTTTCTAGAAGCTTTCCCAAATAGTTCTAATCAATGAATTGTTCTTTCTCTGACACTAGCATCAGTGACCACAGATCTCACTTTTAGTGACTTTTTTCTCAAGCAGGTATATGTTCTAGGCAAGACCAAATCCCTGAGTCTTTGTTTTGTTTACCTCCTCAGTTTATAGTTCTCTGCCCATCACTAATCACACTTCAGTTAAATACCCTGATATCTTCATAGTACTTCATTATTGTGTCTTCTACATGGTTCCAGCAAAGGAATCTTCTTCATTTCAATTATTAATAGTATATTTCTGAGATTCCATATATCCAAAAACTATGCTCTGGGAATTTAGCCTTAAGTGAGTTTGGACTAGCTGACTTTCCACATGTCTTTCAGCTCTAAAATTGTCACACTTGTACTTCTGTTTCAGGCGACACTTACTGCCACTGCTCAGGGTGTTGCCCCAGCCAGAGATGAGGCACTGAGTACCAGTCACTGCACAGGATCTTGGCAGAGAGATGGTGGCCACTTGAGAGTTGATGGTGGCGGCTGAGCTCAGCTTAATCAGCATGATGTCATTATCAATGGTGGCTGAGTTATACTTGGGGTGGCAAATAATCTTGGCTGCATTTATGAATTGTTCATTGCCTTCATAGACCTTAATGTTGTATTCTCCGAGACGCACTTGGATTCGGCTGGATTAAAAGATATAAGAGGTTCCTAAGTATCTAGCTTGAGCTATTTCCACTCCTCCTGATCCCCCATTTATGAGGATAAACACAGACACCATCCTTTTCAAGCAGTCACACAGTAATAGTGCACTTAAGGTAGCATTCTGTACCACCACATGGTACAGGTTAGAGTTTTCCTTAGGGAAGTGTCACTGCAAATGCAGACTCACTGCCCGCCATCTTGTTAGAATAGTAAGGAATGGGAATGAGAACTCAAGGACTTGAATAAAACAGTTGGAGATAAAAAGGAAGTTGGTGGAGATTGATCAGCACTTGCCATTTCTCTCTGGTTGGGATCACCAGTTATCACAGGGAATGAAGCAGGAGTCAGAGAAATGGCAGAATGTTAAGGGAACAGAATGAATCATGCATATTTTTAATGTTGCACTGTAAATTCTCTGTATTTTATTACCTCCATATACAGTTTATACTGGCTGAGCTACAGTAATTAGCACTATGTACTGATTCATGTCATAAGCTATTTCTAGGGATAGTTCGTCACTCACTATTTCCCTTCCATATCTTGAATACCATCATTTGGGAAGATATCAGGGAACCCTGAAGGGTACCTCTCCATGCAAACCCCCCTTTATACATCAGATAATGCCTGAGAAAATAAGAAGTCTCTGGAGGTCTGAATGCCTCACCCTCAAGCACAACTCTGCAGTTTACTCTGGATTGTGTTTTGTCAGGGATAGAGGATTAATTAATCTTAGTGCATAAGAAAGTGAGTATCAATGACTTACGACTTATAGCAGTGAGCCGCGGACACCTCCCATTTGTTATTGATGAGGGAGCCACCACAGAAGTGATAGCCAGCATTCAGGGACCGTGATAGGGGACAGCATTCCTCTGACAGGTGTAGCCCCCCAACGATCTTGTCATCATCATCACTAGTGGGGAAAGCGGCTGACAGAGGAAAGTTGGGAACTATCAGTTAAACAGATTCATCTTAAAGTTTCTACAATACCATGAAAAGTTTTCTCAGATTTACCAAAAGAGCAGAATGTTCTCTTGTCTCACATAATCAGGAAATGGTGGCTTTAAGCTAATTTGGGGGGGAAATTTATTATCCCATACCTTTAAATTGTACCCCACTTATAACATTATAACTATCTATTTTTTAATTTATGCTTTAACTTTGATAAATGCATTTTTTAATATATGTACTATTCAGACACACACGCGCGCGCGCACACACACACACACTCAAAGATCAGAAACTCTTGACACAGTAAATGTCCTGAATATCACTTCCTGAAGACACAAGGAAACTTTTTTCACAGAACTCTGCTCCGCAGCCATACAATTAGGTGTAATGCTTTTCAGTAGTCATGCTGATGGTTTGTGGTCGTTGGTAGGATGTTGGTATGGGAGAGAGAGCCCCATACGGTAACAGAAAGGAAGCTTTAAAAAGGCACCTGAGGCTGGTTGCGGTGGCTTATGCCTGTAATCCCAGCACTTTGGGAGGCCGAGGCAGGCAGATCACGAGGTCAGGAGATCGAGACCATCCTGGCTAACACGGTGAAACCCCGTCTCTACTAAAAATACAAAAAATTAGCTGGGCGTGGTGGCGGGCGCCTGTAGTCCCAGCTACTCGGGAGGCTGAGGCGGAGCATGGCATGAACCTGGGAGGCGGAGCTTGCAGTGAGCCAAGATGGCACCACTGCACTCCGGCCTGGGCGACAGGGCAAGACTCTGTCTCATAAAAAAACAAAAAAAAACTAAGGCACCTGAGAATTTTCTCGTCTGGAAGGAAATTAGAGATTTATATTTTTGCTCTCCTAATTTCTCTTCTTGATTCCAGTCTAGAATTTTTATTAAAATCATTTTACAGAGCATTATAGGATGACCCTCTTCAGCCTTTCCTCTTATCCCAATTATCTTTCCAACACTTACGAATTTATTCAGCTTTTAAAGTCTAGCCCACTTTATATCTTGTAGCTCCAAAAGTTTGTGATTATATTTTATGAGCCCCATTGTTCAGATATTTTTAATAATTTTAGGAAAGAAGTTAGCAGGTGTGTAGACAGATGCATTGAATTTATACCTGCCTAACTTGAGAAAATTTAGTATTAAGTTTTAGTCTTATAAAATTTAGTAGTATAAAAGGAAAACTCATCATTTTTCTATTATATTCATGATGAAATGACATGTTACTTTACACCAGAGAGATATCCATGGCAAAAATATCGTAAAACACAGCCCATAGCTTTTATTCATGAGAAAGAAAATTGCTTTTCCCTTTGGCTTTATATCACTAGCCCTTTAGTGTGGAGAAGATGCAGGCTCTGACACCTGCAGCCTCTTTAAGAGCACACGATTAGTTTCAATTATTAACTCCAAATTCTTGGAAAGGTCAGGATAAGCGCCTCCTTAATCTGGGCTATCTTTTCCTTCTCTCTCCTTCTTCCTTAATATTACCCAGAAGTTGAGAGCAAGTCCTGTGTCTTTATATCTTCTACCCTGATCACTTTTGCTCACTGTGATCTTCCTCCAACAAGTGAAATTTAATTATCCACAAACATATGTATTTTGCACTGTTGTTTCAATATTTTAAGCTTCTTGAATACAGAGACCAGATTCAACATTCATTGTTGTCTTCCAGAGTATAAAGTACAAACTTAAGTTTATGTTTGACATCCGCTGATTCACTCATTAAAAGATACTCACCAGCAGCTCACAGGAGAGCAAGGAAGATGAAGGTCTTCATGGTTGCTCACTTCACCTGGACTTGGAAATAGGATGACAGCTTTTCTTCCACAGCTATTTATACCAACGGACTTGTCTTGACATTCATGGCCACAAGGGCCAGAAAAGTGATTTCACTGTAAACTCACAAATCTAAATCTAAATTCTGTGACAGATGCAAGATAACTCAACATAAATTTTGAACATTAACATTTGCCTACTTTTCTAGAGGGTCATGGGACTGAAAGTAATAAACCCACCTGGTAGAAACTGTACCCCATAATAGGTAAGTAAGGTGGAGTAAGGTCACAGGACAGAGTTACAGGTGTCCAGATTCCCAGATAAAAAATCTTAAGTAGTTGGGCATATCAACTGTATATGTTTATTCTAAGAAAGACTGCACTTTTGAAGATTCATAATGTAGACTCTTTTACAATTATATACTTTGTCTTTTGACTGCTCTGGTCTTATATATCCATGTTAGCTTTTCTCTTTTTTAAATTTCAACTCTTATTACAAATTAAAGGGTACATATTCAGGTTTTTTGCATAAGTAAATTACGTGACACCCAGGCTTGGGGTCCCAACAACCTCATCACCCAGGCAGTAAGCATAGTACCCAACAGGTGGTACTTCGCCTTCTCATTGTTAAAGGAACAGCTTGTTTCCCTAAGAAAAAGAAGATTGCTTTAATTGAACTTATAATAGAGAAAAAGAGGAAAGTTAAAAAATGCTAATAACATAATTATCTTGAGCTTATAATTATCTTGAGCTTACTGTACTTATTCTAAGTACTTATTAAGTCAGTAAGTACGTAGAATACTGACATACACAGCAAACTGTGTATGTCAGGGATATTTTAAGTATTTGCCCATATTAATTTAGTAATCTTCACAACAACCATATAAGATACCTATTATAATTTCCACTTTACAGATGTGGAAACTAAGGCACACAAAACTGTAGGGGATTTGACCAAAATCACATAGCAAATACACGGTAACATCAGCATTCCAACCCAGAAAAATCTTCCTTCAGAGTCTGTGGTCCTGATCACTATGAAACACTTCTCTCAGTAAGTTCACCAAAATCTGGATGCCAAGATAATGCAAAATTCTTGGACAATGATAACACAGCTGAAATTTATAAAGTATTTACTATGTGTCCAGCACTGTGGAAGTGGATTACGTGCATCAACTCATTCAGTCTTCACAAGCAGCACCGTAAGTGTTAAACTACAAATTTCACCATTTAAGAGATGTGGAGAAAGAGGCTAAAAGAAGTCAAGTGAGTATATCAAAGTTTCATAGCTGTTAAGTGGCCAATCTATGGTTAAAACTTAAGCAGCCTCACTTCAGGGTTCATGCCCTCAACAGTGATGCCGTGAATATAATAAGAGAGAACAGGGCTGGGCGCAGTGGCTCAAGCCTATAATCCCAGCACTTTGGGAGGCCGAGGTGGGCAGATCACGAGGTCAGGAGATCAATACCATCCTGGCCAACATGGTGAAACCCCGTCTCTACTAAAATACAAAAAAAAAAAAAAAAAAAAAAAATAGCCAGGCATGGTGGCGGGCACCTGTAGTCCCAGCTAATCAGAAGGCTGAGGCAGCGGAATCGCTTGAACCTGGGGAGTGGAGGTTGCAGTGAGCCGAGATCATGCCACTGCACTCTAGCCTGGCAACAGAGCAAGACTCTGTCTCAAAAAATTAAAAAATAAAATAAGGAAGAACAGTTTGAACTCTACAAAACGAATGGCTAACTTCAAGGACTATTTGGAATTTTGGAAAATCCAAGAAATAGGTTGCTGGAGCAGGAATTTTCAGAATTAGTGCAACATGACAGAAGCATACAGTTGAGTGAATCTCAGTGAGAAGTAACTCCTGGCCAGATGTAGCTAGATTTGACATCTATGCAATACATTTGAAATGTCCTATCAGGATCTATTTCTGCTTAACAAATTATCACTCCTGAAGTAGTTTCTGCATCTTTTACATTTGAACTATTACTGCTGTCAAGATGACTTACTCAACAGCAGAGTTTCTCAACCTTAGCACTACGGACATGCTGGGCCAGATATTTCTTGGTTGTGGATAACTGTCCTGTGCATTGCAGGATGTTTATCTGCATATGTCTGGTGTCTGGAAGAAAACAGCAATACCTTTGTCCCCCAGTCATAACCAACAATAATGTCACCAGACATTGCCAAATGTCACCTGGGAGGCAAAATCATCCCTAGTTGAGAACCAGAGCTCTCAGGGAGAAAGAAGGGAAATGGGACTTTGCTTCTAAGGTGATAGCCTTTAAAAAGTGCCTTGAGCTGTGGGACAATATAGACACTCAATAACTATTGAATGAATGGCACCCAAAGTGGGGAGCTGCCTTTAATTGATTCCTAAAAATTAGAAAATATTCAGGAGTAAGGAAAGGAGCGGTGCCCAGAATGGGGAAGGGGGAGTCTTCTTAGCTCGTTCAATATTTTCCATTGCTGATACTTTAACCTATGAGGTGATAGAACTTGTTTAAATCTGCATCATTCTTGGAACTTCCCCAGAGATTCTTCAGAGATCTTGGCCCATATAAAAAGTATAGCACTGTAGAGCAGAACTTTTTAGATTAATTGGCTCATGTACTGTTATGGCCTAGAAAGCTGCCTCTAGTGTGCCCTGGGCTTGATCATTTGGACTCCTTCCAGGAGCGAAAGAGTGAGAGTTGCCAGATTGGGGGTAGGTGATGTGGGTTGTCATCTAGGATCAGTTGCAATTTCACACACAGGAAGTCCTGAGACAGGAAAAGTAGTCCCGTCTGGCTACTGGGATGGTTCTGTAGCCATCTAAAGCAGTGGAGGGCATGTGAGGAAAATTTTAAACGATGGTTTCTAGACTTCAGTTTCCAGACTTCAGTTATTTCCAGATCATTCTTTTACTTTTTTTTTTTTTTTGCATGTAAACCACTTACATTTTGATTTTTAAATAGACTTCTTTTTTTTTTAGTCTCTTTTTAAGCAATGACATCGACATTTCTTGTGTTGGTGGCTTTTTTATCTAATGCATACTAAAATGAACACATGCTTTTCAAATAAAAATGCTCATCTGAGTACTACCTAAAATTATGTTGAGGACTACTAGTGATGAGTCTACCAGCCTTCGAGAAACATAGTGTTAGGTAGATGACTGGGGAAATGAGGGTGGGCACCCTCATTTCAGGATCACTGATGGTGGTGGCTGCAGTGTTGCCTGTGAGTGGAAGGGGTGTGGAGCAGAGTGGATCAGGATGTTAAGTGAAAGTGATTAGGAGAATGCTCCCTGCAGAAGAGGCTGAGTGAATACAGGATTAGCATGAGGTGCCTTTGTACATATGCATGTCTATTTGCCATTTGTGTGAACACATCTGAGTCAAATACCCTTACATTATTGTGTAGGAGCTTGGACCTGTAAGACATCCTGGGTTTCTGAGATGCTGTGAGTCACTTTATAAAGCATGACACTGGAGAATTGGGTTGAAAATTCTCAGACTTGATAAAGTATTTTTGCTGCATTTTATATGTGCAAAACTTCTGTTCCCCATGACATCAATAAATTCTTGTTTGTAATCAATACTGAACATGCTACAATGTGTGGGGGCCTCCTTCCTCAGCCTCATCTCACAAGATCCATCAGCTGTGGGGAATGTCCATATTTTTTCTTTTGCTCAGCAGAGTGGGTCAGTACCTATACTTCTTTTTCAAACTTCAAACACACGGTGACCCATAGGCAGATGCCAATATTTAACTAGTCTGTATTTGTCACCTCTTTTTCTCATGCACACGACTTAGTGGCTTTGAAAGACTATTTGAACTTGTGCCTAACTTAGGGGCTGATTAGGTTCCAGCAAATATATTAACATTTGTATTGGCAAGAAGAAAAGGCTCCAGACTCCAAAGGCAATTTCATACTCTTTTTCTCTATAGACTTTTGTTCTTAGCTTCTCCAGCCACTTTTGTACCTAATACATCACTAGATCATGCTGGCTTTTAACCACTCTAGTGTATGGAGGCAATTTTAAGTAAAACTTCTTTTCCTGAAAAAAATGAGTACGAACACACACACACACACACACACACACACACACACACACCATAAGCAGTCAGGGGGAAAAAAAAGTGCAAAAGAGAACAAGGTGTAAAGTATATGCTTGTGAACCTGGAAGTCTACATTAAGCTGAATTGCTAATCTTTGTAACATACAGAAAATCATTATTAGTGAATAGGATGATCTTTCTTGAGAAATTGAACCCTAGAACCAGATCTAAGTTTTCTTGAGAATGCTGCTCAAGGATGGAATTAGTTTGGAGGCATTTTCACTCTGGCTACATGTGATTCTCTCCATAAAACTGTTTGCACGGTTCAGCAAACCTTTCCAATAGAAGCCCCAACAGTAAGTGTTTTACACACTTTGCTGGCAATGTGGTCTGTCACAACTACTCTGCTGGTCTGCAATGGAAGCATATAAATAAATGAGTGTGGCTGTGTTTCAGTAAAAGCTAATTTACTAAAGTCAGCTGTAGGCCAGATTTTTTTCCTCAGGCCATAATTGGTCAACCCTGCTCTAGAAGATAGGGAAGAAACTTTTCATACCCTGTATCTAGATTTAAAATTAAATGGTGGTTCAGTTTCAACGATCAAGAATGGCTTAAAATAAAATTAGTAATTTTATTAAAAATATCTCGCTTTTTACTTCACTCCAGATGCTTTCGGGAGAAAGGAAGAAGTGGAGGAATGGATATTTAGGGCTGGGGTATTAGAGTGACAGAGAATAATGCAGGAAAAAAAGGAAATCTTGACAGAGGCAGAAAATGTACATCAAAGTGTGAGAAACAATACAATGTGGAGAAAGAACATTTAAATTTGGTGACCAGAGTTCTAGACTTTATTCTGTTTCTAGCTTTTTATTGGTCTCTGGACTTTAAAATACTCAGTATAAAATGAATACCCACAGAAACTAATGGGAAAATAGGACAAACTAACACAATTTTTGATCCGCATATTAGAGTTTTGTTAAGGTACAAACTTACATCTCTGTCAGAATTTAGTTTACATTGCTCTGTATTCCTGTTCATGCCCATATTCTACCTCCATCCCATAAGATTAGATGGTAAAGCATACCTAACAAAAGAAATTGTTTTATCACGGAAACAGACAAGTGTGTGTATGTGAAACCCACAGCTGTCAGAACATGTACAAATGCTATCATGAAATAATTGCAAATTTGCCACTTCTGAATATAAGGGGTCAGTGAGAAATTTATGGAGAGAAAACATCCTATTAGATTAGAAGCAAATGGGATTAGGAAGAAAAACAGAGACGAAGATGGAGATTAAATTGAAGCTAACAGCCAAAGACAGCATCATAAGTGGAAAATGGCATGAAACATGGAAAGTATGTATAATATACACCTCATATTAATTTTTAATTATAATATATACCTCATATTAATTTTTAGACAAAGACAATTTCTGTCAAATATAGTTATATCCCCAAAACAATGTTGAGCATACAATAGGAACTTGATAATTAAAAAAATTTTTTCATAGATACATAATATTTGCACATATTTATGGGATACACATGATATTTTGGTACATGCACAGAACATATAATGGTCAATTCAGGGTATTTGCGGTATCCATCATCTAGAGTATTAATCATTTCTATGTGGTGGGAACATTTCAAATCCTCTCTTCTATTTTGAAATATATTATATAATACATTGTTGTTAACTATAGTCACCCTACTCCGCTATTGAACATTAGGATTTATTAATTCTAAGTGTATTTTTTATTTCCTCCTAGCTCCATTATCCCAGCCCCCTTTAATATACCCACCTTAATATTATGGGATGCATTTCCTAAATCCAAATCAATTGATATCCAAAGAGAAATGTTACTTAGCTCAGCCATGCTTTCCTGTTACAGTTTTGGAAATTGTAGTTTGCAGAGTAGAAAACAGAAACTTATAGGCACCTTTAATTACAACCTAGGAAGAATGACTCGGTCCCATTGAGACACAAGGAGGTGGGCAAACAATTCACAAATACAGTGACCCTTAGAGCCTCAGAGACTCTGTCACTCCCCCACCCCATTCCCTTTGAGTGACAGTCATCAGATTAGGAATATTTAGTAAATTTAGTAGAGAACACTGGTTCACTAAGAGCAAGTCATGTCAAACTAAACCCATTATCCTTTGAATGGGTTTATTAGGTTGTAGAATAAGGAGAAGATCTGGAACCTAGCTTGCTTGTTTTCTGCAAAGTACTTGTTGATCTTTTCATGATATTTTTGCAGTTAAGTGGTCGAGACATGTTCTTGATATGATACTACAAGTTGGATGCTGTTAATTACCAGATGTTCTCTCAAGTCTTGTCTCACAGCCCACATGAACTCCAGTAAGAAAATCCCTACTGTCTCTGATTTGAGAACATAGAAGCCGAGCAGCTGATTTACTAATGACCCAAAGCTGAGAAGAATCAATGCCACCAAAGATTGATCTAAGACACAAAGAAATCACACTTCATACAAAAATCTGCCTAGCTCATACTAATAGCTTTCCAATCCTCCTAGTCTTTTAAGTGCTAATATCAGGCTTGGTTTTCACTCACAATTAGATATCATGCCATTCCTAGACAAATGGAATACAAGGAGACAGAGAGGCCAGTGACACAGCAACAGGTTACCTTTGTTGGTTGCCCACCTGAGATCTTGTCTCTTCTCTGTTCAGGCATCTCAGCGTTGCCCTGTTCCCTGTGACCAAGTCCACATTTGAAACCATCTCCAGTAAATGGGTGCTTGCCTGTCCCCAGTTTTCTGTGCTAATATCCACACTGGTATCCTGACTCCTTCCAGACAATGTTCATTCTTGCTCTTACCAGTCCCCATGACCAAATTGACAACCCCAAGCCTTCTTCCAGTTCCTCTGAAGCTGGCAACTACCTTCTTGGGCTTTCCCCTGTTCTCATTCAAAATCCTCCATCACTGCTCTGCCAATCCTACTGCCCGGTTTTGGTGTCTGTGGAGAGCATCTGCTCCAACTACCATGACTTGAACAGACATAGCCAAAGGGAACTCTGTCTTGAGGACTTGAAGTAAAGCTGCTTGGTTAAAGGAGTGCAGATCCCATCACTCAGTGGTGGCTAGAGACCAGGGCCTGGAAAAGATATGCTAAAGGAATGTGTTAGTTACTATCGAACATCTGAAGCACTCTTGTGTTAGAAACACAGGATCATGCCACAAGACTGTAGATGACAGGACACACACAAAGAAGTGGGAGTCACAAAAGAATATGTCATCATTTAATGAAACAAAGAATTTTGTAAGAATGGATGGCAACTCATCTGGGTAGCAGTGAGAAGCTCATCTCTACGTGATACAGGAGGATAGATTTATAAGGTTCTTTTCTTACTGTTGGAAGGGGAGGTTTTGATATTCCTTCGTAAGCTTTGTTTTATCTTGGTATTTATCACTTAAACATTCACTTTTTCATGTAAATAAGTAGACTTTGATATTTTAGGTGCTCTGAAGCAAGCCATCTCTGTAGTTGCCAGTTGTACGGGTTTAAAGAAAATCATAGTAGCAGCCTGTGCTGCTCTGACTAAGCGTGGCTAATGCCCTCATAGTAGCAAGCTGAGCTCAGGCAAAGATTGCAGAGGAAGGACAGATCTTCTCTGGGCCAATGTTCTCTAACCCTGGAGCCCATAAGCATCATAAGAAAGTCATGGTTAGAAATGCAGAGGATGGCTCACACCTGTAATCCCAGCACTTTGGGAGGCTAAGGTGGGTGGATCATGAGGTCAGGAGAGTGAGACCATCTTGGCTAACATGGTGAAACCCCCTCTCTACTAAAAATATTAAAAAAAATAGCTGGGCATGGTGGTGGGCGCCTGTAGTCCCAGCTACTCAGGAGGCTGAGGCAGGAGAATGGCATGAACCCAGGAGGCGGAGCTTGCAGTGAGCAGAGTTCGCGCCACTGCACTCCAACCTGGGCAACAAAGCGAGACTCTGTCTCAAACAAAAAAGAAAAAAAAAAGAAATGCAGAGGAATTTTGATTATTGGTAGAACCCAGTAGTATAATATTGTAAAAAGCTCCTTGGAATTATTCTGATGTAGGTGATTTGGGGACCTCATTTTGGTGAAACACTACTCTAAATCTTTCCCTTGAAACCTGGAATAATTTTGAAGGATGGCAACATTAAGTTTTAGTGAAAGTATTTTATTGACATTTCTATGTGAGAAATATGAGCCCCTCCAGAGGTGAGACAGTTACAGTGGATTCCAGGTTCTGGACCTGGACCCAGGGAGGATAGAAATCCTTCTGTTTGCTTTCCATGATGTCAGGACTCATTTGATGTATCTGCAAACTTTGGAGAAAATGTCAGGTTTGCCTTTGTGGACACAGCCTGCACCCATGGAAACAATGCTGTGAGGTGTTCCACTGAAGACCACAGGATAACTAGAGTCATCCCAAAAGGAGAGGAAGTGAATATCGGAAGTGTGCCTACCTCCTGAGCAGATGCAGGGCCCAGGGTAGGGATAAATTAAACCCAGCTGGCAGGCATTCTTCCTGTGCTCAAGAAAGTCAGGCACACTGTGCTGTCACTAATCAGGCCCAGGAAGGCTTCATAGCATGTGCTGTTGGAGAGCACATGCGCTTTTAAACATTGCAAGGAATTAGGGAGCTAGGATCCAGCCTTCTCTTTACTCTCTGAACTGTATTCTGTGGAAGAACTCATTCTTGAATAAAATACATGGTGATAACCATTATCCGCAGACATTAAGTGACACCCATCCGCCCATAGATATGAACTTCTCCAAGCCCTCCTACTGCCCCTCTCTCCAAACTCCCCAGAGGGTCAGGTCCCCCAAAGGGCAGCAACAAGCCGATAATAATAATTATAATGACAATTAACATTTCTTGAGCACTTACTGTTCTAGGCTCATTTTGTTTATTTATTTATTTAAAAAATTATTCTCATTTTGAGTTATGGGGTACATGTGCAGGATGTGCAGGTTTGTTACATAGGTCAACCCATCACCTAGGTATTAAGCCCAGCATGCATTAGCTATTTTCCCTAATGTTTCTCCTTCTCCCACTCCATCTTCCCAACAGGCGCCAGTGTGTTTTGTTTCCCTGCCTGTGTCCATGTGTTCTCATCGTTCAGCTCCCACTTACAAGTAAGAACATGTGGTATTTGGTTTTCTGTTCCTGTGTTAGTTTGCTGAGGATAATGGTCTAAACTTATTTTATATATTATCTTATCTAATCCTTAAACTCAACTAGTGAGCTAGGAATTATTATTATTTATGCGTGCTGTCCTGGTACACTTACGAATTGCACCACTTTTCTTTCTCAAAAATGTCCCTATTTGGTCAATAAACTGCATATTCACTTTAGTTGTATAATAATGTCTCATGTGATCATCAGAACTGGAGGGTGAGTGAGGAGTTAAGTTTGCCCTTGCATGTTGCATGCAAGAATTTTGCATGGGGGAGTTTTCTATTTCTCCATGCTGTTATAGGAGGAATGGAAATCCACAAATTTTCTGTTGAGTTTCTGACCTACACAGGAGACCACAGAGGCTGAAAGTTCAGTCTCTATCACTCTCTCTTTCTACAATATTAAAGGAAGAAAAGCACTTATCAGCAATTCCAGGAACATGACAAAGATAATGTTCTTCATGGTGGCTCTCTGAATTCACTCAATGATGAAGAATAATGAGGGAATAGTCCCCATTACATGCCCTGAACCAACCAACTTTATCGATATTCCAAGACCTCTGGGAAACAGCAAGAGTATGATAGGAGACATCCAGACATTCATCCGGAGGATTCTTCATTTTCAAGTATGGCAAATATTGTTGCTGAGGTTATTCATAAACATGCCTTCAGAGGGAAGTATGGGATTTACAGACCTCATCTGGTTAAGGACTACTCTTGGCTTTCTTGATTTAATAAAGTTTTACTGTGATGACACAAAGCACTGTTAAACAGAGCTGTGTTACTTGAAGAATGAAATACTTTCAATACAACCAATGGATAAATTCTTCTCTCACTGTGCACATTACCTCTCTTGGCCTTTTTATAATCTAATTTCTTATCATTCATAATCAGTCCCTCAAATACTGACTCTTACCTGAGCTTTTCTCAGATCCAACTTCTACTGAACATGTCTGCTCTCATACCTAGGGTCAGCTAGTCTAGCGCTGAATTCATCATAGCTTTCTCTTTCTATATTTTCTGTCAGTGCAATGAAGCTACACACATATGGTTAGCCAAACTTGAAACACAGAAGTCACCCTTAACTTTTTTTTTTTTTTTGACTGAGTTTCACTCTTATCACCCAGGCTGGAGTGCAAATGATGCGATCTCGGCCCACTGCAACCTCCTCCTCCTGGGTTCAAGCGATTCTCCTGCCTTAGCCTCCCAAGTAACTGGGATTACAGGCGTGTGCCACCACGCTGGGTTATTTTTGTATTTTTAGTAGAGATGGGATTTCACCATGTTGGCCAGGCTGGTCTCGAACCCCTGACCTCAGATGATCCGCCTGCCTTGGGCTTCCAAAGTGCTGGGATTACAGGCCTAAGCTACCACACCCGGCCCACCCTTAACTTCTTTATCCACCTTGCTCACTACCTGTATTCAAAGTCTTGACGATTTTACCTGTCTTAAAGATCCTTGACTTTTCTTTGAAGATCCTTGATTTTCCTTTCAAGTCAACCACCTATGACTTGGTTCAGTATCACATTTTCTCTCCTGAATTATTGAAATCGTGCTAAAACCACTTCCTTGTTTGTGGCTTTATTCTCCTTCAACTCACTCTCCACATCAGAGTAATCTTTCTAAAATGCACATGGATCATTACATTTTCCGCTTAAAATGCTTTGGTGGCTCCACATTGACATCAGGATAAGTTTAAATTCCAGCACCAAAGTTCATGTTCTTGGACACTGTATGCTGTTTTAAACCTCTGTGCCTTCCGCACACACCTTACCTGGTTAACTCCCATCATTCTTCAACTCTAACTGTGGAGAACTCTGAACTCCACCTACATTCTCCAACTAAAGTCAGGCCTTCCTGAACTTTCTAGGCGGCTTTACTTTCATTACATTTACTTCCAGTCACGTATTACTTGTGTGAATATCTGCTTAATGTCTATTTTTTCCAGGTTGTTTAAAATTCCTGAGGGCATAAATGATGTCTGATTTGCTCACTATTACACCTCAAAGCCGGTATGTACGTGGCACATAGTAATTGCTCAGTGAATAACTGCTGAATGAATGAATGAGGTTACTTTCCCTCTTTGCTGGTGAACTTCTAGTCATCCATTAAATTTACCTGAAGTATCATCTCTATCTATAATTAATCTCTGACATTAACCTATGACCTCCCCTAACTCTACCGCCATAATGCCCCAATTTGTTAGATGCTAATCCGTTCTATTTCTTATCGGTGCCATTTTGAAACCCTGTGCATGTTGCTATTATAACTTTTGAATTTTGTTTCAGGCTTTGATTTCCTTGTCTCTTCAACTAGAATATGAGCTTCTGAAGAAAATATTGTATGTTAAAATTTCCAGTTTATGACACTGTCTCTGGCATAGAGTAGATGCTTAAGTTCTTCTGTTCTTCTTTGCCCCATTGGGCACTTAAGCCTTGTCCAAAACATCTTCACCAACAGTCATCCAGCCTCTATTCTGGACAGGAAACCACAGGACCTTCTGGAAAATTCTTCCTTCTATCGAGCTGGAAAATCATCTCGTTAGAGCTTTGAATCTTTTTCTCTCTGTCCTATAGCTTGGGGACATAGGATCAGGAGAGAGATAGTAAGAAGGTAAGTAGTCAACAAAGCCAAAAGAAGATTGTAAGTTCTAAAATAGTTAAAGATGAGTCAGATAAGTGAAAACTCCAGCCCAGCAAATATACATTTTTCTCTTTAGGTAGCAGTTACAAATTGTGAAAGGAAATCAAAAAAGTGTCTCCCCATTACTGGGAAATAGCATGCCAGGTAGTAGTAGTCAAAGCTAATGCTGGCTTCTTTGTAGACAATTCAGCAGAAATAGTTTCTTAGAAAAAAAATACTTGGAACAGAATTAGATAGATTGCCCTAAGATCTGGCTTAGAGTACTCTCCTTCAAAAAACCTTCTCTAATTGCATCAATCCCCAAATGATAATTGGTTTTCTATATAGTCTATGAATGCTGATGAGAATAGTTTGTGCCTGATTATTTGATGATCAGTCAAATATCATATAGTGATTTTAAAAAGTTATTTCTTCTCAATATTGGCTCAGTCACACCATCTAGAATATTCACACACACTGAAAACCAAGATGAATAACCTGTAGTTTTTTTTTTATTTGTATGGATTTATTTCCCCCTTTCACATGGCACCCATTGCAATCAGGGTCCTTCTATATATTTGTGGTCAGTGGGTGTTCAGTAACCAGAACAGAGCTTAGGATCAGTGCCTGAGGAAGTTAGACTTCAGGCAGGCCTTCAAATGCTGAGAACAAAACATCTGGTTGTGGTTCTCAAGATTTTGGTCCTAGCAAGATGAATGAGAGGTGATTAGAATGTCTGTGCACCTGAAAGCATTGGAAGGTGACACCCAGCTCCCACTTTCAAGGGAGAGAATGGTAAGAGCATGTGGTGGGCTATCAGGAACAGCTGCTGTTGCACCTTTAAGGTGGTCTGTAAATGCTGGCAGGTGAGGAAGGGGGTTGCATTAAGAAGAAGAAAAAAGAAAGTGATTAAGATACAGCCTGTGATCTTAGGAAGATCCACTCCAGTAAGAGAGATAAGTACTCACATAAACGTGTTTTAGTATGGAAGGAAAAACCTAGGACTTTTAGAACCATGAAATTGGCATTCCTCCCTGGAGAACAAGGTGAAGAATAATAGAACTACAGAGGGCTCAGAGAAACCCAGACAAATCAAGTACAAACAAGCTCATTAGCTGCAACCATCACCCTGTACACTAAGAAGATCTTCCTGAAAGGTCCTGAGGTCTTGCCTGCTCATCGCCCAAGTCAGGTGCCTCAAGTTATGCAATAAACACACAGCGACATGAAATACAGAGGACTAACGTGCATTTCTTTGTATCTGTGTAGAAGGGAGGCCTGTTGGAAGGTGACAGAGACCATGCAGCATGTGGAAGGTGTCTCCCCAAAAGTGGGGTGGAGTCAAAAGGGGATGAGGAAAGCATCCTCATCCTTCCTGCAGATTGTGGAAGCCCCAGCAGACTGCAAAGGGCACCGCGTGGGGCAAGGCATCCCTTGTGTGGTGTGTCAGAAATTGGACTGAGGTGAGGAGAGTTTCAACATGGGTGGTCTCCATGGCACAGGAAGTCAGAACTTGAATGGAGAGAGGAGGCCATTTACAAAGGAGAGATGATGGCAGCCACAGCACACATTTAGTTACCTGTAAAGGGACTAATCAAATACGTAAATCTATAAGGATAACAGAACCATGTTTCTCAGTATTGGATAAGGGAGTTGCAAATATGGAAAGAGAGAACACTAGAACACAAGAACACAAGAATAAACCTTATAATATGGGATTGGAACTAGTGTGAACTCATCGCTTCTCAATATGTATAGACAGGAATTAAAGATACCTGTAAATATATGTGTACTGTGAAAACACATGCGTATGTACAGCTCTGTCCACTGTGATACCTAAGAGTAGTTCACCCCAAAAGCACCCCAAAAGATCTAGTATCCATATTCTGTTTTCTAAATACCACTGTCCACTAGAAGGAACCAGGACTTTTTGGACATATAGTAGATACCAAGACAGGCAGGAAAAGCCTAGAACCCCTTGTGCTATAAAGTAAGGAAATGCTGAAAGAATGATGGGGACCCTGACAGGAAGGAGAATTTAAGAATTAACAATCCCTCTATTTCCATATCATCTTTGCACAATGCTTCATCAACATTGAAAGATTATTATTCATAAATAAAACCTTTGAAATAAAAATTATTTTTATCAGTTACATTCCAGCCTTACATACTGAGACTATGACCCGATTTCTGTAGATTTGCAGATACAAATATACCAATGCCAACCATAGCAGATTAGAAACACAATTTTTAAGTGCTTAGACCTACCTTTTACATATGATTTTTACTGTTTTCCATTCCATCCATCTATTCATTGACCAATTAAGCAAATATGTATTAAGCACCCGCACTCTGTAAAGTATTTTGACAGCGGCCATGAACCATGTAAGCTTCTGGCACAGCAGCCCAGTGAAGTCTACCCTGCTTGGCTTACATTGTTTCAGAGCTGGGTAGACAGTTGGGGAAAATTATTTCAGCCTCTCCCCACAACCAGATTTCAAGATTGAGGCAATAAGAAGGTCAGTAGATGAAATGATTTAGGCACCTAAAACCCTTTAACCCTCCTAAAGCATACCCTGTAAAACTTTCCAAATTAGATGTTATCTCTAAACATGTCAAACATGTCTTTTTTTTTTTAAGATGGAGTCTCAGTCTGTCATCCAGGATGGAGTGCGGTGGCACAATCTTGGCTCACTGCAACCTCTGCCTCCCGAGTTCAAGCGATTCTCCTGCCTCTGCCTCCTGAGTAGCTGGGACTTCAGGCGCACGCCACCACCCCTGGCTAATTTTTTTGTATTTTTAGTAGAGATGAGGTTTCACCATATTGGCTAGGCTGGTCTGAAACTCCTGACCTCATGATCCGCCCACCTCGGCCTCCCAGAGTGCTAGGATTACAGGCGTGAGCCACCACGCCCAGCCCACGTCAAACATGTCTTATAGCTCCTGTAATCCCTGAAGCACTTTGAGAATGTGAATATTATTCACAAAAGCTGTTTGAACAAATTAAAATGGCCCATGAGCCCATGAGAGTTGGTTTTATTCACTGTTCTATTCCTGGTCCTCAAACAGTGCCTGACATATAGTTATGTGTTCCATAAATACCTATTGGATAATATTATTTTGATATCTTAAGTGTGTATATGGAGGTTGTTGGAGGCGTTTCACCAGTAGGTGGTAGTTAGAGTTGCTAAACCTTTACTTCGGCGTTTCAAATGCCTTCTTGTTTTGTGCATTCCCCTGCGGAATCCCTTTGTGTTCTGTTCTCTCAATGCTGTATCAGGAGGACTGAGGGCAGATGGCTGAGATGAGGGCAATGTGCCTCTTTCACCTCCAGGAGGAGCTACGACTTTAGTGAAATTCCTGAGTCATGTGGAGGGAGGAGAGGCAGGAGGGAGGAAAGGACTAAGGAAGGAATCAAATGCTCTGGTATCAGGGTTTGCTCCTTGTTGTAGTTGAGAGACCATGTGTAGACAACTTGAAGACACTAAAGTCCATTCCACCTGGACCTGCATCTCTGCAGTACCTCTGCTCACGCCCTTAGGGCCTCCTGTTATTCTAGTCTGTGTTCAGGTCCTGCATCCTAAGTAGGTGAGATGCTCCCTGGGGGTAGGGGTCACAGATTATTCCTCTCATGTCCCCCCGAGCACCCACTGAAAGGTGCTCCCTCCCTAGTTGGCATTACCTTACTGGGTCTTAAAATGATGCACAGCTGGCTCCGGGGAAGGGCTCCACTGAGCTAGGTGAGGTGGCCTCCTGGAATTCACCGAGATGAGGGAGGGGAACCAGAGTGTGCTCATCCTGGGTCCAAGACAGGCATCGGGAAGGCATCTGCCCAAAGGGAAGGGGTCTGTGTGTTAGGGAGGAGGGGAACCATAAGTAGAAAGAGGAAGGGGAGACCCATTCATTCGTTGTGGGAAGGGCAGGCAGCTGCTAAGAAAAAAGCAACTGTCTAAAGAACCCGCCCTGCACACCTGGCCCTGAGAAGCTAGTCTAAACCCACCTCTTGAGGTGCCAGTGTCAAGCTTGGAAAGGAAAGAGGAAGTGTGAGCTGTAGACACTAATAGTGACACCAACAGGAGCAGAGACTTCCCAAGCAGCCCCTGTCTCAGGGCCAGGGAAGCACACCCAGACGACAAGGACACAGAGCAGGGAGACACAGGGTCCCCCTGCCTGTGCCCCGGGTGACCCTGCCATGGGCTGAAGTCTCCACTGTGGTGTGGTCCATTGTCTCAGGTGAGTCCTGGGCACAGGTGGGACATTTCTGTCCTTAAATTTTTTGCTTTTTTCATGGAACTGCTTTAGAAGACTCTGTCCTAGGCTTAGTCTGAATTTGGCTTCTTATTCTCACAGGCTCCATGGATACTGGAATTACCCAGACACCAAAATACCTGGTCACAGCAATGGGGAGTAAAAGGACAATGAAACGTGAGCATCTGCGACATGATTCTATGTATTGGTACAGACAGAAAGCTAAGAAATCCCTGGAGTTCATGTTTTACTACAACTGTAAGGAATTCATTGAAAACAAGACTGTGCCAAATCACTTCACACCTGAATGCCCTGACAGCTCTCGCTTATACCTTCATGTGGTCGCGCTGCAGCAAGAAGACTCAGCTGTGTATCTCTGCACCAGCAGCCAAGACACAGCCCTGCAGAGTCACCGCCTCCCTGTGCACAAACCTCCTGGATCTAATCAGAAAGCCGTGGGGGCAACGCATCCAGCTGAGCCTCAGCACTCGGTTCAGCATTCCGTAAGACCTCAGCAGACATCTCAGATCATAATACTGTCATTTATTGGATGTGGCAATGCTAAATTGCCCAGACTCCTGCAGCCTGTGGCCTGAGTTTGTCTTGAATGAGACTGTGCCTGAACTTGAATGTAGGACAGATGCCGTCAAGTTTAAGTTTTTCCAAGTATCTTTCAGTGGGTTTGTGCCTCTGGGAAATGTTGTGTGAGGTATTTAACACTCTGGCCTCACCAATCCACCTTCCAATATGGACCGTTTTTTGACTTTTCTTTTGACTCAAGTTAGACCCTGGATTTCAGCCCTCATCCCAGCTCCAAATATGTAGGGTCAGCCCTTTTCTTTTCTTTTCTTTTCCTTTTCTTTTCTTTTTTCTTTTCTTTCCCTCCCTCCCTCCCTCCTTTCTTTCTTTCTCTCTCTCTCTTTCTTTCTTTTTTCTTTCTTTCTTCTTTCTTTCTTTCTTTCTTTTTCTTTCTTTCTTTCTTTTTCTTTCTTTTTTGAGACAGAGTCTCACTGTCTGGAGTGCAGTGGCGCGATCTTGGCTCACTTCCACCTCCATCTTCCAGATTCAAGTGATTCTCCTGCCTCAGCCTCCCGGGTAGCTGGAACTACAGGCGCCCAGCACCACGAATGGCTAATTTTTGTATTTTTAGTAGAGACAGGGTTTCACCATGTTGGCCAGGATGGTCTCAATCTCTTAACTTCTTGATTTGCCCCCCTCGGGCTCCCAAAGTGCTGGGATTACAGGCGTGAGCCACCGCGCCCGGCAGGTCCTTTTCTTTTTCTTTTTCTTTCTTTCTTTTTTTTTTTGAAAAACTAAAGAATACCCAATCCCCTCCTCAGGTGGCTCTATCACTGCCTCACCCTGAGGACAGTAGTTCCCCATGGGGTTTGGATCACTGTTCTCTAGTTCCCTCTCCCTGGGGCATGTGCAGAGTTTCAACTTCTTGTTGGCTGCTCTCTTCCACTCAGGATTTAAAACATTCACACTTGATTCTTTTTCCTTCTATCTCTTTAATCCTAATACCAAGTTTTCTTGGCATTCATTATCAGCCGTGGAGTCTGTTGTACCTGAATTGTTACTCACAGCAGGTAATAAGAGAACAAGACCTCCTGGAATTTCTGAGCCAGACTTTGTACTCAGGGTTACCTTGCTGACCCCCATATTTTCCAGCATTGCTCTTATTAATTAATGGCCCTCAGTCCTGCACACACCATCAGACCCCAGGGGCTGAGCACAGCCCTGCATTGTCAGGTTCTGCACCAACACAAAGGCTCCCTCCTCTCTCCTATAGAGGGCGCTCCAGGGATGGTGGGTGTTGCCAGAGACACCAGTAATTCTGCCAGACCTTGCCTGTGGGGCCATGGGAGCTCAAAATGCCCCTCCTTTCCTCCACAGGACCAGATGCCTGAGCTAGTAAAGGCCTCATTCCTGCTGTGATCCTGCCATGGATACCTGGCTCCTATGCTGGGCAATTTTTAGTCTCTTGAAAGCAGGTCGATGCTTAGACTCTAGGAAATTCTTGCTTTGAACTTACCTGACAATTCTAAACCATTCTCTTAATCTTCTTCTTTTCTCACAGGACTCACAGAACCTGAAGTCACCCAGACTCCCAGCCATCAGGTCACACAGATGGGACAGGAAGTGATCTTGCGCTGTGTCCCCATCTCTAATCACTTATACTTCTATTGGTACAGACAAATCTTGGGGCAGAAAGTCGAGTTTCTGGTTTCCTTTTATAATAATGAAATCTCAGAGAAGTCTGAAATATTCGATGATCAATTCTCAGTTGAAAGGCCTGATGGATCAAATTTCACTCTGAAGATCCGGTCCACAAAGCTGGAGGACTCAGCCATGTACTTCTGTGCCAGCAGTGAAGCCACAGCCTTGCAAAGACAACTCCAGCCTGTGCAAAATCCCTCACAGAGCTGCCTCCCTCCCAGCCGCCAGCTCCCACTTCCTGCCTAAGAAAAGGAAGTCTCTGGTTGGGTTTGTTCTTGCAGCTGTCTCCAAATAGACAGATATCTGAAATTAAATTACCAAAGATATCTTGGGCAGAAATGACCAGACACTGTAGGATTTGAAGAATGTTTACAGATACTACAGAGTGTGAGTGTGATGGTGGGCTCTGAATATGAGAGAATTGTACACAACCAAGTAACTTATATCTTCTCCTCATTCCCATTTGGCCATTTTTATTAGAATTGTTTTGTTTTAGTTGCTTAGGAAAACATATTTTAACTTCTAGGGTGGCGAGATGATTCCTGAGTGGGAGTTCAGGTATTTCCATGAGAATATAGAGGGTGCTCACGGAAATCTTCAGAAGCAGAAGGGGCTTGGTACAAAGAACTCAACTATCAATGACTCTTGCTCAGCATGTGGTCAAGAGCAGAACTTTCTGATGACCCTGTGAACCTGGTGTGATGCATTTGGGCTAATGATGCTAGCTCACAAAATAACAAGTTAAGAGAGTAGAAAACATGGAGTCTAATATTTCACACCATTTCAAGGTCAACAGAGTTCTAGACCAGCATGAGAATCGCCAGAATAAAGCAAGGCAGTGCAGGAACAGAATTCAGCAGCAAAAGTCAAGAGACACCTAGAGGCAGAGGCAGGAATGAATTTGTCACTTTCAACTTAACCTGAAGCAGCCAGATTAACTTCTTGAGTTTCATTTAAGAAATTATTCCTCTTTTAAACATACCTATTGAAGTCTAAATTTTAGGTATTTTGTATATTTCAGTTCTGGAATTTCCATTTAAATCTTGCTACAATTTCCAGTTGTCTGCTAAAATTCTACATTTTGTCATTTACTTTGTTGACTATATTAACATCCGTTATTTAAAACCCAGTTTTTGATAACTTTAACATCTGCATCTGTTTGGGTCTATTTCTTTCGTCTGTTTTCTCTGTTTGGTTTCTGGGCATGTGATTTTGTTTTCTCATACAACTAGTAATTTACTTGAATGCCGGATATTGTATATAAAAACTATAGAGATAATTTGAGGCTCTGAATGATTTCATCTTCCTCAAATGATTCACTTTTGCTTCTGCTGGGAATTGTAGCAGGGGCGGATCACCTTAATTGAGCTGATGAATGAGCTGGATCAGACCTGAGCTTCAGCCTGCATGATGGCTGCTCGCCTTTGCTCTTAGCCATGTAAGTTCCAACTAGATGTCTGAAGTTTAACAGCTAAATTAAATTGTAAATTACATAACATAACATTTGCCCATTGCAAGCATGCAATTCAATGAATTTTGATACATTTGTGGAGTTGTGCAACAATCACCGTGATCCAGCTCTAAAACATTTCATCTTTCCCCACCCGGAAAGTTCCTTCGTGCTCATTTTCAGTCAATCCCTGCTTCTACCCCCAGCACCAAGGACTGGGGTCTTTGCCAGCCTCCTCTCCTATTCAGTAGTCACTGAACGTAAATGTTCTCCAGACCAGAAAGGTGCTGGATGCTCCTCAAAGCCTGCTACACCCTCAGTCTTCCCTTTTCTTCTCAGCTACTTAGCCAACGATATAAAACTGGCAAATGACTTGAGGCAAAAGTGGTGTTAGATCTCTCCTTTCTCGTTGAGATCCCAATCCCTTAAGTTCTTATTGCCTCAGTAGCTCCAAGTGCCTTCAAACGTTTATTTTTATATTTTGTTAAGTTTTTCTAGTTGTTTTTGGTGGGAGTGTTGTTCTGCAAAAAATCAGTCTATTAACTCTGAAAGCCAGTTTCTATATTTATTAAAGGTGAGGTGCAATGTTTTATGTTTTTATTTTAGGTAGAAGTATCTTGAAGAAAGGAAGGAGTGAACCTCTCTGCCTTCCCTTTTTTTTTTCTTTTTGAGACAGATTCTCACTCTGTCACCCAGGCTGCAGTGCAGTGGGGCGATCTCAGCTCACTGTAACCTCTGCCTCCGGGGTTCAAGCGATTCTCCTGCCTCAGCCTCCAGAGTAGCTGGGATTACAGGCGTGCACCACCACACCCAGCTAATTTTTGTATTTTTAGTAGAGATGGGGTTTCACCATGTTGGCCAGGATAGTCTTGGCCTCTTGACCTCATGATCCGCCCGCCTCGGCCTCCCAAAGTGTTGGGATTACAGGCATGAGCCTCCATTCCTGGCCAGATTATCTCTATTTCTAAGAGTTCTATTACCCTTCTGCCTTTGGTCCACCATGGGACAGAGTCTTGACACGTTTGACCTTTTACCACAAGGAGGAGCTGTGACTCTACTGAGATTAAGGGAACTCAGAGGAAGGGCAGAGCATTCTCAGGATGGGAGACAGTTAAAAGAAATATTGGGTTTATTTACAACAGAGGAAAATGTGGTCTGCAGAAGCTGTGTTAATGCTGAAATGTGAGAGGATAAATATAGACTATTCATTTGCCTTGCTGTGCAGGTGTTTTTGATATAGCAAAGAGCCTAGACTGCCAGATTTGTTGCATGTGACCCTGCATGGGATGAGAAAGGGAGAGAATTTGAGCTGGGAAAGAGCAGAGCTCACAAGCAGATGCCGGTGGAGGAACTCTTCCTGAGAGGAATAAGAGAGACTCTGGATGCTGGGCCTCTCCTCCAGCTCAATCCTGCCATGAAATGACTTCCTGGAACCTGGGCAGTGAGCCTGACAAATCAGGGCTTCCTTGAGGGATCTTGCAAAGAGAGTAATTACCAAGGGAAATCTACCTATCAGACCAAAGAATACCTGGAGCACCATTCTCCTGACTCTAAATGATGAAAGACCTAAGCTAGAAAGGGTTTTTTTTTTTTTCTTTTTCCTCTTCTGAATGTTCCTCTAAGTTCTTGGACCAAGGGCTTCTTCGAAGGATAGGAAACCCGTCTCCTGGGTCTGAGCAAATGGTTCTATCAAAACAGCCTCACCAGACTCCCTTCCAGCTTCCAGCTTCAATATCTATCCCTGTCTACCAAGACCCATGGAAGCTAGACTTGTCCAGATATCAAAAGATGATGCCAAACACCTGGAGATGGGAAAGAAGGTGGCATGGACAGACCTCCAGGATGCACATCTGAAACAGGCTCTTCATTTTGTTTTGACTACAGCCTCCTGTTTCGCCTTTTCAAAAAGCATTTGGAATTCCCCTTACTTCTTGGAAATCCAAAAATACAGCAAAGATACATTTTCTATAGGCTCTAGTTATTCAGCAGGAGGGAGCTTCAGAATATCTCTATACTCTACTATGCATATTCTAGCATGCTGCCCAGAAGTGAAAGTCTAGCCAAACAGTTTAACAGGAAGACCATTAGCTGTCCTGTGGAGGTTAATTTTGCAGTTTATTTTGGAATGGAACAAAAGAAGGTATTGAAGATAGGAATCTCATTTCTACATGCTAGAATCTAAATTTCTTAACTTTCTGTAGTATGGGCCATTTTCAAATCAGCTAAAGTCCTAAAACCAGAGTATGCGAAACACACACTTCTAAGCTCAATATTAAATATCTAAAGTGACTAACTAACGTAGGGTTGGAGAGGCAGGGTCCCCCTGGACTTTTGAAATTCCTACCCTCACAAAAAATCTAGAACTTCTTCTCAGTAACAAAAATAAGATGAGGTATAATCATTTTTCATTGTTAATAAATAATCTCTATCCATCATGGCATTGCATTGAATTTATGTTAATTGTTGCTAAAAAATGACTGTGGGTTAAACATTTGTGATTCACATAAGAATAGAAATAATAAATGTAAATGTTTTAAGTGAACAAGCGAGATTTTAATAGCTTAACAGGCAAATAGCATGAACTGATGCTCTGCAAAGGTGAGGGACACCTGGCCTGAGACAGGATGTCTTATCTGATTTTGGTCTGAATTTCATTTGGAAAACTGGCAGCTGCTGGTCAACCTGCAGGGATATGATCCCATGAGCTGATATGCAATGTTGACTTTTGTATTTTTGTCATCATGAAATAATTTTTTTTTTTTTTAAATCAGGGTCAGAGTCTCGAGTAACTAGCAGCCAGCTGATAGAATGGAAGTGAAACCATGGCCCTCGTCCCCTTGCAAACCTGGAAACCCAGTGTTGAGCATGTGTGAAGAGAGAAACAGAATCAGGTGAAATGAAATCTTCCTAAGACCCTGCTCAGGAAACTAAATTTGACGTAATTGGACACAAGAGGTTGTTCATCCATTCTATTCCGCCAGAGGAGACAGGACAGATTTCCCGTGCGTTCTTGGGGAGCTGGAAGAGGGAGACAACTCTGCCAGGTGGAGTGATATTCTCATGAGAAGTGAAAAAGAAGAGGCAGAGATGGAGAGTTTGGTTCTAGAAGGGTGGAAGGTTTTGCTTATAAACATGTCAACACACTTGCTTTTCCCGCCAAGACCCAAACTTTGGGGAATTGCTCAAATATAAGATGGGGTTTAAATATTGGACAGCCAAAAATATGACCCATGTTCAAAATATGCATCCTGGTATCATTCAGTTCGACGTGTTCTAGTTCTTCTGCAGCTTTCTGTCTCACTCCTTTTGCCCCTACAACTCTCCACCTTTTTGTGGATTAAGTTATCTCCATGATAAAATTATTATGTTGTCTTCCCTCTTTGACTTTCTTGTCGGCAGCCTGGCTCTTCCCAGGGATCCCAGCGTCTATCCTCTCTCCTTTCTGTAGCTTTTTTCCCCTTCTCCAGTATGGCTGGCCCTGTCAGAAAATACGTACATAATCAATTTATTTGTCCTTCTTATCCTTTGGACAATTCTTTTGTTTGTTTGTTTGTTTTTGGTTGAGACCAAGTCTCGCTCTGTAGTCCAGGCTGGAGTGCAGTGGCAGGATCTCGGCTCACTGCAAGCTCCGCCTCCCGGGTTCAGGCCTGCCTCCGCCTTCCTAGTAGCTGGGACTACAGGCGCCCGCTCCACGCCCAGCTAATTTTTTTTTTTTTGTATTTTTAGTAGAGACGGGGTTTCCCCGTTTTAGCCAGGATGGTCTCGATCTCCTGACCTCGTGATCCGCCCACCTTGGCCTCCCAAAGTGTTGGGTTTACAGGCGTGAGCCACTGCACCCGGTCTAGACAATTCTTGATGGACAATAAAACACTTTTGCTTTTCATGTCTCCTGTAAAACACAAAACAAAACAACAACCAGAACTAACATTGCCTCATATGAGGCGAGTTTCTTTCTATCAGTTTCATTCCAGTGCCTCTCCCAGACGCTGTCCGTCTGATTTGGTAAAAACTCTTGCGTAAAATAGTGAAATACATATTTATTTAAAGTCTACTCTTTAAGAATGGTTACATCTTTACGTAGTTATGATCATCACCTTTGAATGTAGCCTCTTGTCATTTCACTACCTTCCCTCCCTACCCATTCCTTCTTTGAAAAGATTCCCATGTCAGCTGTGGGGTGCAATGTGGTAGGTACTGAATAAGACCCACAACTACGGGGGTACCTGGTTATGTTCACAGAATTGTAGAGCTAGACAGAGTGTTGAAAATTATTTATTTCTGCCTATTGTTTCATAGATCAGGAAATGGGATGCTTTAAAAAAAGTATTTAAATGTAAATAGTAACTATTTTGCTGGCCTCCATGTAACATGTATTTCATATTCTTAGTCTACAAGTAATGTGTGAATGTGTTTTTGCTCCTATTGGATTATAAGCATCATGAGAGTGAGAATATTGTTTACTCATGCTTTGCACTAAGTAGCCATTCAGTGACTATAAACAAATAAAGCATGCTTGAAGTTCCAAGAAGGATGGTGGTCATTTTTCTTTTGTTTAGTTCAAGTTCTGTGTTTAGTAAATCACAAATGAACCATCAAGGTCTGTCTTTGCAGGGGATTCACCAGTAGATGACAACACTACCAAAGTGTGTGTGTGTGTGTGTGTGTGTGTGTGTGTGTGTGTGTGTGTGATACCTTTCTGGCAGTGCTGGTCGCTGGTTTTCCTCCTGGAGGTTCCTGCCCTGGGGCCACTGACTGAGGCACTGAGGTCTGAGTGCTGGACCTTGCTGACCAGAGTAGGAGGAGCTGCAGCCCTGCCACACCCCCGAGGTTGGGTGGTTGATGGCTGGCAGAGGAGAGGAGTACCATGGGCAAGAATAAAGGGGACTGTGGTCCTCAACAGGAGATAATTCACAAAACACGAAGGCATTTTCTGTCGTCACATTGCCATCAGGTGGGTAGGGCCCAAGGATGCCGCCAAGCATCCTCCCTACACAGGACAGCTCCCCACAACAAACAATCACCTGATCCAACATGGCAGTAGTGCTGAAATTGAGAAACCCCACAATAAGCTTTGGTTGTAAACTTCGTACCAAGAAGGAGAATTCTCTGCAGACAACTCAAGGGGCAATACCGTCAACTACTTTTGTTTTCTCTGACTGCCGTGTTATTGACCTTCATCGCCATTCTTTCCCAGCACATGGTGTCTGCATATTTTCCAGCAGCCTCCTGTTTCCTCATAAATCTGCCCCTTGGACAGATAAGAACATCACAGGGAGCAGGGCTGCAGTTCACTCCCAATAATAACGCTTCAACAGGGTTTGCTCTGCATTAGCGTCACAGTCATGTGGAGTAGGTGGCTATGGCTGGTATTCAGGTGAAATCTCAGGCCAATCTCTCCTGAATCAAGGGGACCACTGATCATTAATGAGACCTTCAAGTGAGCAAAGATTCAAGAGAGCAAATTAATGTCCTGCGTCATTGTGAAGGGGAAGCAAAGGATCCAGAGAGGAAACCAGCTGACTCTGAGAGAAGGGCCTGAAAAGGAGAGGAAGGGAGGAGGTGGTCAGATCCCCAGGAAGGAGCAGGGAGGGAGGGGGCTGCTGGCCCAGGAATGACTGTCAGAGACACATCCTGGAGGCCACAATTCCACCCTCTCAATTATTCCCAGAAATTCCAAAAACTCCTTTAAAGGAGCAAGTGCAGGGCATGAAAGGGAGGAGCCATGCTAGAGGAGACCCTGGGAATCGAGGAATGATTACAGGCTGTGACCTCACTGGCGCAACACCTCTCAGCGGCAGTGGAAACCACAGCCTAGTCTTCTCACCACTGCAGACCAGAATCCTGCCCTGGGCCTTGCCTGATCTGCCTCACTCTGCCATGGGCTGCAGGCTCCTCTGCTGTGTGGCCTTCTGCCTCCTCCAAGCAGGTGAGTCCCGGGCCCAGGTGACAAGATCCTGTTGGAGTCCCTAAGCCTTTTCACCATGACAACAACAGCAGGCCGTCTCCTAGGATTTGCCTGAATTCTGCTTCTTTCCTTTGCAGGTCCCTTGGACACAGCTGTTTCCCAGACTCCAAAATACCTGGTCACACAGATGGGAAATGACAAGTCCCTTAAATGTGAACAAAATCTGGGCCATGATACTATGTATTGGTATAAACAGGACTCTAAGAAATTTCTGAAGATAATGTTTAGCTACAATAATAAGGAGCTCATTATAAATGAAACAGTTCCAAATCGCTTCTCACCTAAATCTCCAGACAAAGCTCATTTAGATCTTCACATCAAATCCCTGGAGCTTGGTGACTCTGCTGTGTATTTCTGTGCCAGCAGCTAAGACACAGCCCTGTAAAGTCACTGCATCCCTGTGCACAAACCTCCTGGCTCAGCCAGGAAGCTGTGGGCCATGTGTGCACCTGCACCCAAGGCTCCGGTCTCCATTCCCTGATGGCCTCTGATGGAGTTTCAGTCTGCAGTACAGCCAGCTAGTGCACCCAGTGGAGAAGTCCTCCATTTTATGCACACAAAAGTCTCACAGAATTGTTTATCAGCTACAGCAGGGCTTCACAACAAAGCCACTAAAGTATTAGGGCTCCACAAACAAAAAAGAGCCTGTCCCATGCACTGAAGATCTTAACTGATGGGAGAAGCTCTTTCTTTTCTTTCTGTGTGGCACATATTGGTACATATTTTATATAACATTATGAAAAAACACAGGATTGCTAAAAATGGTTGATGAGCACAAGCATAAAGGAGGGGGAAGGAAATATTTCCAAGATCAAGAGACAATTTTGATGATCAGTAAGTACTTTATTCAACAGAAAAATATTTGGAGAGGCATGAAATTCCATGGCAATAGGTAAACTGGAAAGTGTTGAGGAGACGCTGGTGGAGGCAGCCTTGTGCGTGTGGGCTCCTTCTCTTCAAGAAGGGTGACCAGCAAGGGTCTCTCCCAATTCTGATGAACGTCATCTTGAACTCTCCTCAAGAGCAGGCAATAGCCAGATGACTGGGGATATTGGGAGACCTGAAAGGACTTTGGACACAAATCTCTAGGCAGTGGTGAGCCATTGATCCTACTCCAAGTGAAACAACATGATGAAACTGATATTTTGGTAGAGGAACACTGGTAGTAGTATGGATCAGAAAGGAGATAGATTTTTGGGTGGCATGAATGATTAGGAGACTTCTAAATATCCTACATGAAAGATTAGAAAGGGTTGATGTGAAGCATTGTGGACAATATAGGCTTGAGGCTCTGCATTATGTTATTTCTTGGAAATGTATTGGGTTTTATTCTGGGAGGGTTGAATGCAGGACTTGCTAGGGTCTATTTCAGCTTTGCCCTCCCTCTTAGGGAGCCCCAGCATGTGGTCATCGTTGCTAGTGCATGGCCTTTCCAGGGTCTTAGTGGGAATCACAGTGTACCCACCATGACTCTCCACTCTCACTGGGTCTGAATGTCGTTGCCTTCCGGCCCCGGGTATCTTCTGACATCCCTGCCCATGTCTACAGCCTTCCAGAGTTTGTTCTCTTCTGGGCCTTCGGGAGTGCCACCCTCTGCATACACAACTTAGGACCTGGCCCAGAAAGAAAAATAAAAAATGAAAAAAGATTTTCTTACACAGGTTCTCAAGGCTCCTTTGTAGTACTCTGTGTCCTAAATCCCAGCTGTCTTGGAGTCAGTTATGTCCTCTTATCTTCAATCACATATACTACTTCCATTTTATATAAATATGTTTACTTGGCTTTTCGTCATATTTACCATTCCACTCTTCACTCTTCTTGCAATTCACATGGTCCTGAGATCATTTTCCTTCTTAGATCCATCCCTAATTCAGACCACTTGAACTCTCTGGTCACTACCCCTTGTTGTGGGAAATGCTTATGTTAGCTATTGTCCTCAGGACAATTAAACCTTTTGCTTTCACCATTATTCAAGTTTTCAGTTTAAATTCTATTGCTTTTTTAAAATTGTCTTTGCAATTTGGTTTACTTATTGAGAGCCAAACAGTGCAATAAAATTTTACTCATTCAAATTTGTTCTACTTCTTTGTAGAAGGGCCAAAGTGTTTTCTTGCTGAAGTAGATACCAATGGAAGCAATTTTAATGGTAATAATACTAGTGTTTAAAATAAGGCTAATTTTAGGTTTTTATCTAGTGAATAGAATATCTCCAACTGTAGCAGGATAGAGATCGATCCTATATGTAACCTCTTGAGGGGGAGAATACTCAACCCCATTAAATTCTAATCTACATGCTTTACATTTTTTGTTTGTTTGTTTTATGGGCCACATTGAAAATCTGATGAAATTTTTACATTAGAAAATGCTACAATTTTCCTCCTGACTGAGCACATCCCCAGGTTAAAACAAATCTAAATTATAAATCCTTGACTTAAATCATGGATAAGTATCTTCCCTCAGCCCCGTGTAGATTTACATATAACATAGATTTACGACCCTAATCTCATGCCTACAATTATAATTATCATCATGAAAAGGTAACACTGATGTAATACAACAATAAATAGATGGTAAAAATCACTTTGAAAGTATGAATCATCTCATTTTTGTGTTTATTTGTGTTCATTTGTATCTTCAAATGCTCTAGAATGAAAAGCCAATATTGGCATAAAAGTACCTTTTAAGAAAATTGATGATATTCCAATTCTTAACTGGTCACAAAGCATAAATAGCTTATGCAGTGAGGTACAGAAGACCCATAGGAAGTCATCCAGCTGGTTCCTAGTTGGAAAGTTCTCCACAGAACTGATGAACTAATGTGGTTTCTAACATTTTAGAAATGGCAGGGCTTTAGAGATCATCTCATTTCAGTTCTCCTGATTTAATATATGAGGAAATATGGCATCACATATATGAAGTGATTGAACAATGACATACTGATTACATTTCTCAAACTTTATGTAAGATATATTTTTATTCTCTAGTTGTTTTCTGAATATGTTGAATTGCCCTACACAAATAGAATTCTGGGGGTGAAAATGTTGGTGATTTTCTGCTTGCTCCTAGCTGTTGCTCAAGAAGTATTTGTTGAACAAGTCAGACTGGCCCAAGAACTCAAGAGGGCTGGGATACTGTCTGTTCTGCTCATTACTAGGGATCCAGACATAGACAATTTTCTGTTCTTCTTTCTTTTCTTTGTTTCATTTCGTTTCATTTCTTTTCCTTTTTTTTTTTTTCTTTTGAGGGGTGTGGTGGGAGCAGGGTCTTGCTCTGTCTGGAGTGCAGTGACACAATCATGGCTCACTACAGCCTTGACTTCCATGGCTCAAGCAATCCTCCCACTTCAGCCTCTTGAATAGCTGGGACTACACACAGGCACCACTACATTCCACTAATTTTTGTAGAGATAAGGGGTTGCCATGGTGCCCAGACACAGACATAGACAATTTATGTTGAGTAAAAATTTAGAATGTCTTATGTGTGTGGATACCTGGCGTTCTGGCTGCTGACTCTCTGTGTTGTTGCCAACACCTCCTTCATCTTCATTCTCCCCTGGCCTTTCAAACCCTTCTCTGCTGCTCAGGGTTGTGACATGTGGAACCCATCTGGATGCTGACACTGGGTCGGTGAGTGGCCAAATGCTGTTTTGGCCACAGGCAGGAGCTGTGCTCTGGTGAAACCTCTGAGGCAGGGACCTGGGGAAGGGATAGAGAGTAAGAGGAGAGATGGGCCAGGAGGGATCTTGCCCATGGGGAGCCATCCGTACCTCAACTGAGAGCATGGCTGTACTCAGCTCAAGCACACTAACATCAGCTTCAAGCTGATTTCCCTTTGCTTTGCTTCACACACCTTGTGTTGTTCTTTTTCAGCATCCTGTGTATGTCAGCTCTAAGCCCAGCCAAGCCCCATGCCCTCCACTTCAGGGACAGAGGGTGGCTCATCCCTTTCATGCTCCCTCAGCTCCCTCCCCAGTGCCTGGTGGCTGGTTGGCATCACAGTCATGCCCTTGAATGATGGGAGCTGGTGCACACTGCATCCGTGTTCATGCAGTCACCCTCCCTCCACAGAGCCGGGCAGAAAGGGCTCCACCACACTTAGACATTGAGGGAAGGGACGTTTTGAATGGCACTGTTTTATGTGATCCCGCAGGACAGAAGGAGATTCCTTGAATGGGAGTGGTCTGTTGTTGAGAGGGATCCTGAAAGACAGGGAGACAAAGATAGAGGGAGGATCCACATAATTAGGAAGCAGCTGAGAGCAAAGGAGCCCCTGCCAGAAGAATATCCTTGGGGGGTAAAAAGCCGGCTCTGCCCTTTCTCCCCAGCCGATTCATCCTAGCCCAGCAAATTCAAATCTACCTTCTATCAGAACTTAGAAAGGATGTAAAGCAGTCAGGAAGAAACATCCCCTGGGTCTGGGGAAACTATCAGGAGCACTGACATCACAAGAAAAACCACCAACCAGGGCCAAGGAGACCAGAGCCCAGCACCTCGCCCAAAGGACCCCAGTCAGAGGCCCCATCTCAGACCCGAGGCTAGCATGGGCTGCAGGCTGCTCTGCTGTGCGGTTCTCTGTCTCCTGGGAGCAGGTGAGTTAGGTTGAAATTGTCTGTCCTTGGACTCCAACCCTTTTCCTTGTGGCTGCAGGAACAACCCTCTTCCTGGGCTCTGCCTGAATTTTGTCCCTTTCCTCCTACAGTTCCCATAGACACTGAAGTTACCCAGACACCAAAACACCTGGTCATGGGAATGACAAATAAGAAGTCTTTGAAATGTGAACAACATATGGGGCACAGGGCTATGTATTGGTACAAGCAGAAAGCTAAGAAGCCACCGGAGCTCATGTTTGTCTACAGCTATGAGAAACTCTCTATAAATGAAAGTGTGCCAAGTCGCTTCTCACCTGAATGCCCCAACAGCTCTCTCTTAAACCTTCACCTACACGCCCTGCAGCCAGAAGACTCGGCCCTGTATCTCTGCGCCAGCAGCCAAGACACAGCCTTGCAGAGTCACCGCTTTCCTGCGCAGAAACCTTCGGGGCCTGCCAGGAAGCCGTGGGGGCCACGGAGGGCTCGGGTGAACATTTCCTCCAAGAGCCCCGGCAGAAGCTTCAGAACATCATAGCACCTGCTAATTCATCCATGTGGCAACTTTACATCCTATGCACATATTTAGAGTGTGGGTTTCCTTTTGCCTGAGTGTGACTCTGCCCCGTCAACTGATTTGAAAAAAGAGAAACATATTCAGATCTAGTTTAAAAAAAAATTTTTTTTTAATCATGAAATAGGCCGGGCATGGCGGCTCATGCTTGTAATCCCAGCACTTTGGGAGGCCAAGACGAGCGGATCATGAGGTCAGGAGTTTGAGACCAGCCTGGCCAATATGGTGAAACCCCGTCCTACTAAAAATACAAAAATCAGCTGGGTGTGGTGGCATATGCCTGTAATCCCAGCTACTCAGGAGGCAGGAGAATCACTTGAACTCGGGAGGTGGAGGTTGCGGTGAGCCGAGACCGTGACATTGCACTCCAGCCTGGGCGACAGAGTGAGATTCTGTCTCAAAAAAAAAAAAAAAAAATTCCTGAAATAAAGCAAGCATGCTGTAAGGATTGTGTAGCTTAAAATTTTATAAGAACCCTCTAAACAATCACCTGTGCCACCACAGAGGCACACCCTGCACTGGGTCAGACACCGTCCTGTGAGGAGCTGTGTTCTCCTGACACTTCATGTCCAGTGGTTTCCATGACTCTTCTTTGGGACCCTTCCAAAGGGATGGATGGTTCCCTTCCATCATATGTTGTTGTCATGCAGAGTCAAGCAGCACTGAGCACTGGGAAATCAGAGAAGGAACTTCCAGGCAAGGGTCCCAGTGCAGAAGCCAGCTAGAGAGGACAGTAGTAGACTCACCCTTTGGGAAATATGTTTGAGAAATATGTGTCTATTTTCACCAGTTCTATTACTCTATATTCCAGCTTGTCTATTCTCTAATTTCTCATTTGTACACTGAAAGCTAGACTGTGAATTCTAGCCCTGATCAAAGCTCCACATATGCACAGACACCTTCTCTGAACCCTGCAGGCAGCAAACTTGCCTCTGTCTGCTCCCCTTGCTGCAGAGCCCATGGATCATGGTCTAGAAGTTTCCTGACTCATCCACTCTCCTTCTCTTGGCTGGAAGCCTCCTTGTTGGTTTCAGATCTCAGCGCCTCCCTGGATTGCCTCTCCAGACTGACACTTGAAGGATTATTTTTCCCCCTTTGGTCTCTTTATTCCCAATGTGTTCAATCATCAGGCTCAGAGCCTGATGCCTCCAGAGCGCAGCTCTACATTAGCTTTTAGAGAGGAGAGTGGGTCCTGGCTGTTCTGTTTATCTGTTTTCATTCACTAATTCATTCATTCATTTATTATAGAGACAAAAGATTCCCTATCTCAAGATATATGGTCATCTGTGCTGTATCAAAAGAGAAGATATTCTTCTCACAGTTTTATGAAATGAGGTAGCTTCACAACTTGTGGGGAGCAGCCTCTTAAGTTAGTTGTCAAAATTAGGCTTTTGCCTAAGTAAAGTTAGGATCCTAAATTAGGCTCCTACTCTCCCACAAAAACTGGGAGACAGGGCCTCTATCTTCCTTGACGATTGTATCTCAAAAAGATGGTTCCTAGAGTCTTGGGAAAGACATTCCTGGGTCATAAAGCTGGCTAGAGGTTTACAGAGATTTTAATAGGATTGTCAAAAAGCCTTTTCTGTGTTTATTGAGATGATCATCTGGGTTTGTTTTTAGTTCTGTTTATGTGGTGAATCACATTTGTTGATTTGTGTATGTTGAACCAACCTTGCATCCCAGGAATGAAGCCTACTTGATTGCAGTAGATAAACTTTTTGATGTGCTGCTGGATACAGCTTGCCAGTATTTTGTTTAAAATTTTTGCATCGAATTAAATAATTTTTAAATAAGGTGACTTACATTAATTGCTTTTTAAATATAAAACCAATTATGCGTTCCTGGGGCAAATCTCATCTACTGATTAGATATTAATCTTTTTATACATTGTGAGTTAAATTTACTATTTTTGTTAAGGATTTTTGCTTCTATGTTAATATTAGTACTATTTATTCTTCACAATTTGTAAATTGATAAACTTGCTCAATTTCTTCAACAAAGTAAGCTGGGCCTGGAGTTTTCTTTCTGGAAATGCTTTTAATTATTATGAGTTCAATTTTTAAAACTACTTCTACATGTATTTTTAAATATCCCTATGGACATTCAAGTTATCTACTTTTTGAGTGGGTAATTGTGTTTTTTGGGGAATTTGTTTATTTTGTCTGCTGTTGAATTTATTGGCATAATATTAATCTTTCATTGGAGTTCTAATTTGCATTTCTCTAAGGATTAATGATGTTGAGGACATTTTAATGTTTTTATTACCATTTGCAGATATGTCTTTTTCATATACCTATTAATGCTTTTGCCCAGTTTTAAAGGTTAAATTATATATCTTTTATATTGATTTATAGGAATCCTTTATAAAATATAAAGGATTTTTTATATTATATATACTCCTTTATATAATCTGGATACAATATTCTAGTCTGATATATGTATTGTGAAACTTTTTCCTCAGTCTGAAAATTTTCCTTTCCACTTTCTTGATAGTACCTGGGCACAACCCCTATGAAATGAGAGTACCCTTCTGTCTCCTTTAATTTTGTCTCTCTACCTTCACCCTTATCAGTATTTGGCAGACAATTAATTCAGTCAGATTGAGATAGTGCAAAGGCTTCTAGCTAGCCCTCGCAACACTGGCTTGGGTATACCTCTAATCTCCAATCACACGAAACAATTTGCCAGCCCAGAAGCTACCCCTGCTATGTATTCTACCATGAGTAGACCTTAAATGTGCACCTCCCACTGTCTCCATAATACATATGGCAGAATGGTGATGGATCCTTCTTTTGGCAGACTTTCCACAATGCATGGAGCTATGCCTATCCAAGCACATCTCTGCATGGACAAAGGAAGGGGTGGATAATTGAGTCAGTGTTTCTGCTTCTTGCTTGTGAGTTTTCCCCAGTAAATCTTGTTTTATGTGTATATTGCACAGGGCTAGTGCTGTCTACATGTCCCTTCATATGATTGTGCTCTCACAGAATTCTGAGGCTGGAAGGAACAAACAAAAGTTCTCATAAAGAGAAATTTAGTCACCTCTAGAAAGAAGTCCGTGCTTAATGGCTTTGGAGTTTCTGTGAAGAAAGGGTTTCCTCCTGCCTTAGAAGGTGGGCAAAGTGAGCAACATCTTCACCAAGTCAGGAACACTTGATTTCAGCCAGAGGCAGAAGTGGGGTTCTATGATAATGCCCGATTGTGGTTACAGAGGGACTCCATGAGCAAGGCCATGGAGGTGAAAATGGATTCATTTGGGCTGAAATCCTGTAAATTGAAGTAAGCAGGAAAACCCAGCGCACATTCCAATGGAAGATGCAGCTTCCTAATATTGTGCTTTCAACTTAGATTCTGCCATCTGTAATTACTCCACACACTTTCTCAAATCATTAGCACAACTGTGGGCCAGGTAATCATTTAGCCCCTTTGCTTGGTACAAGGTAGCCATGCTCTCTACTTAGCTCCCTATTTTTCTCTGGGAAGCTTTTGCTGAGACCTGCAGTGACCATGATTCTCAGATTTCTCTCTTTCTTATTGTCATTTCCATTTATATTTTAACTTTAATTGTAGTTTATTTGATTAACATCTGACATTTTTATGTTTCTCTTTTGCTTATTTGACCTCACTTAATGATAACCCAGGTAACTGGTCAGCTGCTGCTAATCAAGTTATATTTTCTGGGGTTACATTGGTTATTTTTCCCTCTAAAGTTTCTATCTGTGTAAGAATTGAGGTAGCAGAACCTTCTCTCTTTTTTTTTTTTTTTTTTGAGACGGAGTCTTGCTCTGTTGCCCAGGCTGGAGTGCAGTGGTGCGATCTCGACTCACTGCAAGCTTCACCTCCCGGGTTCACACCATTCTCCTGCCTCAGCCTCCCGAGTAGCTGGGAACCTTCTCTTTTTTGGAAACAGGGTCTCACTCTGTCACCCAAGCTGGAGTACAGTGATGCAATCATGGCTCACTGCAGCCTCAACCTCTGAGATTCAAGCAATCCTCCCACCTCAGCCTCCCAAGTAGCTGTGACTACAGGCAAACACCACCACCACTGGCTAACTTTTTTGTTTACATTTTTGGTAGAGATGAGGTCTTGCTATGTTGCCAGGTTTCTCTCAAACTCTTGAGCTCTGGTGATCCTCCCGCCTTTACCTCCCAAAGTTCTGGGAATACAGGTATGAGCCACCACGCTTAGCTTCTCCTACTGATTTCTGAAATTTAAATGTAGATCAGACTGTCTCCACGCAAGGAGGAAGTCAGATAGGGCAGAGCTTTACCAATGTCCACGGTTTGTTTTCTCACTGCAGTCTTGGACTTACCACTCATCTCTTCATTCTCTGGCCCAAAATAGCTTCAGTCTTCCCAGAAGATTCTCATGATTTTCAGTTTGTTTCTGGTTTCTTAGTTATTTCTTGTCTCATCAGGCTCCCCTGAGGAAGAAGCCAGGAGATGCTACAAGTCTGCAATTTTAGGGGCAGTCAGATCGAGTGCGCTGGTCTTTTGCACTTCTTTATAATATTATCTAAGCCTCCTCTTCTTTGAAATATAATGGCTATTCATCATGGGATATGAGGCATCTCAGAAGCAATCTAAATATCTGTTTGTTTCTTTTTCTAGTAAAGAATTGACCAGTATTCTAGCAATTTTATTTTAGGTATTCCTTTAAAAGTAAAAAATACATAGTTTTTCTTAACGTGACTTCTATTGATAGTTTATATTTTTATGATTTTGTGTAGTAGCTTTACCTTCCCTAGGATCAGAAACCACATCAGATAATCAGCTTCTATTATGAAAGAAGCTGATTCTTCTCTTTGGAGAGTGAGGTATGCAGAAAATCCATAAAAGGTATTAAGTTATAGAACACTGCCATCTGAACTTGAGAGAATTTTAACTGGTTTATATCCATGAATCCTCCCTCAGTAGGGTATTTTTGTTCTCTGGATGGCATCTTGGAAGAGGTACTGGTCATTGATCATATCGCACTGGCACATTGGCTAGTGACCGCTAATGTCAGATGCAGCTGGATTGGAATCTCTTTTCATTGCTTTCTCATGGGGTCATTTGCCTTTGGACTTAAAAATCAAGAAATTTCATAATGACAATATCTAGATTTACTGTATATATGTAACTATTCTTAAAATTTGATAACAGATATGTCAAATGTAGATATTTTAAGAAATTTGGATTGGAAATAAACTAAATCAGAAGTAGCAAGTGAAGGATAGCGGTTCTGTAATAGAATCTTTCTCAGATTCTGTTTTCCCTAGTCTCATGTTTCTTTTTTAAATCCAGTCTGGCCTCTCCTTCTTAGCTTACTAAGTATAGAACCACAAATAGAAACTTAGAAATTTAATCATTTTCTGCACATATCTTTACTCATATATGGGAAAATGGGCAAGAGGATATTGTCAGTGAACTCAGGCAAAAAGAGGATTTCTAAAAGAGAGAGTATAGATGATGGGAACGAAACAAATTCCCCAGCAGCATGGGAACAGTGGGTACTGTTTTGTTTATTTTTGGATAAGCTGATTAGTTGGCATGTAGCACAGAGTGGTCTGAAAGGTCTGCTTGGAGCAAGCTGGCTGGAGTCATCACAGAAAAAAGAACTTTAATAATAAATCACCCACAGATCCCTGAGAGTCTGCCTGCCGCGAGGGAGACGGGATGACTTGATGTGATTCTGGCACAGTTCTTCCTGCAGCACACCTACCTGAGCTAGGCCAGGTTTGCATCATCTCCTTCATCAGCATTTTCTCAAAGGCAACATTTCTTTTCTATCACTTTTTTCCCTTTTACAGTGCAAAAAGTGATCTTGAAGAACATAAGTTTTAAAATGTGGGGGTTTCTTTTAGTTCCCCTAGAGAAACAGTATAATAGTCAAGATGGTGAAATCGTTCCTAATTTAAATATGTCCCATGTCCCTTGCACCATGTTAGAAAGGCTGTTTCCATCAGCTCAGACAGCCACAGCAAATAGCACAGACTGCATGGGTTAAATACAAATCTTTTTTTTTTCACAACTCCAGAGCATGAAATGGGGATGCCAGCATGTGGGGCTCTGGTGAGGTCCCTCCTCTTGGCTTGCAGAGCACCCTCTTCCAGTTGAATCCTCACATGGTGGAGAGAGAACAAGCCAGACATCAAGTGTCTCATCTCAGAGGGCATTAATCATACTGGATCAGGGCTCCACTTTTATTTTAAACTCATGTAAACATAATTTTCTCTATAAAGACCCTATCGTCAAATATTGTCTCCCTGGGGGTTGTATTTTGGAGGGGCATCAATATTCAGTCCACTAACAATGGCAAAATCTTGGTTACCGCGCAGTGGGCCACATGGGGGTGCTGTGGAACCACTGAGCTCCAAATGTCTCTGGGGCGTGCACAGAGCCAGGAGCCTGGGACAGGGAGGGTTAAGGAGCAGCCTTGCTTGATGTTTGTGCTCACTAAAAAATGTGATGACGGATACATAAAACTGCAGGTGTGCCCCTCATCAGGGAGCCATGCACTTCAGCTACGCGTGGGTTAGGAAGCCTCTGTGAGCCAAAGAGGGAGAATGAAGATGGGGTGTCCCATGCTGGGATGGGACAACCTGCATGTCCAGGGCAGGGGCAGATAGAGGAACAACTGCCTGGAAGGAAAAGCAAAGGAACTGTGGGGGGGACATGCAGCCTAACCTCAGTCCAGCCCCACATGGTATGTGAGAGTATCAACAGCACAAAGCAGAGGTCCTGGATCGGGTAAGCCAGGGGCATAACAAGGAAGGCAGGATGCATGGGAACCTGCAGAGATGACATCAGAGTAGTGATATCACAGCCTAACATCCATTCAGAGACGCGATGCCCAAAACCCCAGCTCTCAGAGGACAAGTATCCCTCGCAGGGTGACACCTGACCAGCTCTATCCCACCTGGCCATGGGCTCCAGGTACCTCTGATGGGAAGACCTTTGTCTCTTGGGAGCAAGTGAATCCTTGGCACAGGTGGGATGTCTCTGAAGCACGCCTCATCCAAGGCACCCTCAGGCTCCCTCCTGTGTTCTTGCCCTAGCCTCTGTCTCCCTCCCTCACAGGCCCAGTGGATTCTGCTGTGCAGAACAGAGAGCAGTGGACCTCAGGAGGCCTGCAAGGGGAGGACATAGGACAGTGACATCACAGTATGCCCCTCCCACCAGGAAAAGCAAGGCTGAGAACTTAGCTCTTTCCCAGGAGGACCAAGCCCGGAGCACAGACACAGTGCTGCCTGCCCCTTTGTGCCATGGGCTCCAGGCTGCTCTGTTGGGTGCTGCTTTGTCTCCTGGGAGCAGGTGAGTCCCTGCAGACAGGATAGCACCCCATTCTGAGCCTGTCCTCACCCTTGTGTCTTCCACTTTACCATGGGGAGGCATCACCAGGCTGTCTCCGGTGCTCATTCTCCATCTGCTTTTCCCACAGGCCCAGTAGAGGCTGGAGTCACTCAAACTCCAAGATATCTGATCAAAGCGAGAGGACAGCAAGTGACACTGAGCTGCTCCCCTATCTCTGGGCATAGGAGTGTATCCTGGTACCAACAGACCCCAGGACAGGGCCTTCAGTTCCTCTTCGAATACTTCAGTGAGACACAGAGAAACAAAGGAAACTTCCCTGGTCGATTCTCAGGGCGCCAGTTCTCTAACTCTCGCTCTGAGATGAATGTGAGCACCTTGGAGCTGGGGGACTCGGCCCTTTATCTTTGCGCCAGCAGCTTGGCACAGCCCTACAAAGCCAACCACATTCTGTGCACAAACCTCCCTGGCCCAATGTGGAGCAACCTCAGCCCTGACATATCTGTGAGAACCTGGGGACTGCAGGGAGAAAGAAAGGCAATTTAGAATGCTAGGATCCACAGCCTGGGGCTTTCTGCAACTAGGGCTGGGGAAAACAAGGCCAAGAGAGCCTGCTCAGAGGATGGTGCTGCTTCCGTAGGTTGACTGCAGCATTACCTTCTTTGCCGACACTGTAAGCTACAGGAGTAGAGGAAATGTGTGTAATTTAACAGCTGGCGCACTCTTTTTCAGGACAAGGGATTTAATTTTGTGGTCAAGATTGTTGATAACAGTGTAGTGTAGAAGGGAGAGTCACGGGGTTTGCTTTATACAACTTGGGGAGAAGAAATTGAGGTTTTGGGAAAGTCAAGTAGAGAGAAAACGAAAGATGATTGAAAATAGAGATAGAGCAGAAGGTGATGAAAAGTGGTATTCTGTGCACCATGAACTCTCTATCCCCCACCCCCAAAGTTTTCAATACCTAGAAAAAATAAGGAAAGTTCTTATAGCCACTGGAATCACGTGGTAGCCGGTCCCAGTCGGAGGCATCACCAAAGAGCCGCTTGGCCATTGTGAGAGCCCCGGAGTTGCTTCTGCTGTCTTCCTTCTTCCAGCCCTGATCTTGACTCCTCAGGCCACAGTCAGGTACTTCCCAAAACACAGAGGAAGGTAAAGTCACCCTTCTTCCTAAAGGGGCAAATACTTTCCAGTTTCCCCCCAAATAAATTCTGCAACCCTGGGATTCCTTTCTGACACTCACCTCCCAAATCCAATTACCTTCTATGACCAAATGCTCTTTGAACATTTTCTAAAACTCAGCAGTCTCTACATCCTCTGCGTTTGTCCTCACTGTTTCCATGGCCTGGGAGGACCTTTGTTCTCCTAAGACGGGGCCACATACTGATCATCTGTCAAGGACAGGCTCACACCTGCCTTCCTCTTCACTTCTTACTGTGACATTCCCTGGGACTGTACTGTATCACTCTCTTTCCTTTATTTTAAAGCCAAGCATACAATTGATACTCTTTGATGTTTGCAAAACTAATAAGTTATTGCCCTCTCATACAGAATCCTGGAGTGTGATTAATTACTGTCTTCTCTTTACAAGGGACTCTACATGAAATATCATGGAGAATGATTATGAATAGTCTTAGTATTTCATGTAACTTCTGTAATATTCCTAGCAATTGTGTCTTCACAGTCAGGATTGATGACCAGTGCTGTCAAGTTCCCAAAGGGTATCTAATGCTGGAATTTGCAACTGTTCTTTTGGAGTGAAGAAAATTATGTTATTTAGGCTGACTGAAGAATCACTAAAGAAAGAAAATTATGGTACAGTAATATTTATAAAGACTCATAATCCTGTAAAAAACTTCCTCACCATAACCACACTTTCCACAGCCACATTTTTAGAGATTTGGTGAGGGTGGAATATAGTCAAAGGTGCTTCTTAATCATCCTTGATGAAATCAACCGAAATCAATCTACAACATTGAAAAAAAAAAAACTAGCTTTGCTCAGTAATGGAATCTTATCATCCTTGACAATGAAAAGATATTACGTGTTTGTGAGTGTGAATGTGTGTGTGTGTTTTCTTGTGGATACTCACTGACATAGAAGTTTCTCCCCTGGTGGCATTTTATGAGGTGCTGGATCACTGGCAGAGCTCCTAGGCACTTCTAGGTAAGGATAGAAAATAGCAGACCTAACGGAATCTGCCTAAGTTATAGCTGATAAGATAGTTTATTTCAAGATTTTATACATTCAGAAATAAATTTGTAAAATCAAAAAATCCTTTTTATAAAATGTGCTAGCTAAAATTTGTGAATAATTAAACTAAATGCAATGTGTGAAAAGATGTGCATCTGACTAATCAAAGGGAGCTCTGCAATGTAGTATTTTCAGCCCAGATTGGCTTGATATTGTCACACTTTCATCCTGCGGCCTGTATAATTCTGGCTCCTTTCTTCCATCTTAGGATGCTCATTGCAATAATGTAACAGTAATTTCTTGTGCAATCAAGATGTGTCCTTTTGTCTCCACTGGTCAAGGGTGAGTTTGAAGTTCCACCCTAAATCAACCCTTCCGGGAAAGCAATAGACAGGGTGTGTGAAAGAATGGGGGCTGCAGGGGTTGGAGTGGGGGCAACCGTGTTCCTGACTTGGACTATCCTGAGCTCATCAGGTCAGAAGGTGTGAATCCATGGGACTGTGGAATGTTGGCCACTTGGGGGCGCTGTGGCCCCACTATGCTGCAGGGAAACCTGGGGAGGGGTGGAAGGGTGGCCAGGAAAGGAGGGCGGAAGGGAATGCCTGGCTGCCTGCTGACATCAGGAGATTAGGTGGAAATTAGAGTAGGTCCTGGCCTGGGACTGCCCAGGGAAAGGTAGGGCCAGGGTTGGCACCAAGAAGGGAGTGTTTCTGCCTCTGCATGGGCAGAGGAGGGTGTAGGGGCTGGGGTGGCAAGGGCTGGGAATCAGTGTCAGGACAGGGATAGGGTGGGCAGAGGAAAGTGAGGTGTGATGTGGGCATGCGGGGACTGTGACCAGCCACCTCCCCTTTAGTTGAGGGGCTGTGCGGGACAGGAAGGCTGCATGGAGCTGCTGAGCCTGAGTCTTTCAATGGGTGAACAAGGCAGGAGTGGCCTGCAGAGAGAGTACCTGGAAAAGGACTGTACCCCAAGGAATTGGGTGACACTTTCTTAGCCCCACTCAGGGAGTGACCCTGAGGAGGGTGCTGCCAGCCAGAGGGGCTCAGGTCCTGGTGAGCTGACAGGCTTTTTCTCCAGACACTTCCTGTTGTTTCTGTATGTGATCTGGTTTTATGCTCACTGAAATCATGTAAGGTAGGTATGATTTCACCTGTTTATACATCTGAAGGAAAGCAGCTGTTCCGGGTCTCATATTAAGTAATTGGCTGAGGTGTTTTCCTCCAACATCTCTGCACCAGCCCCGTCCCCCGACTCTGTATATCTGTCCCTTCATCTGGCTTCCCCTTTCCAGGTCCAATTAGCAGGAGCACAAGGTCATGCCTCATATGTGACCATTATAACCTCTTCCCTGACAAGTCCAAGGAACACGTGACTTCCAGGCCAAGCATATCCATTCACCTTTCACTGAAGCAAAACAGAAGGATGAAATTATCTGCACTGTACACATTGTAACTGATACAATCTACCTTGAGGAAAAGTAACAAGAAAAATTGTTATTCATTAGTTATTATTTTATTTAATATATGTTTGGAGATCCTTTCTTTGTATAAATATTTTATGACATAAAAAGCAAAATAAAAAAGAACAAATGAAAATAAAAAAGACAAGCTTGAAAGAATAATAAATGTTTCTTACTTTTTAGAGTATTAAGGTTTGCATTAATTTTTTTTAACTTATTCAAAGACGTTTGCTCAGTTTCTGAATTATACAGATTTCCTTTTTTTCTTCTCTTTCTTTCTTTAGCCACCTACACCTTTTTCTGCCAACTTTTTAGTTTAATAACCTAAGGCTATCTTTTAAACAGATTTTTAAATGTACAATATAGTATCATAATCTACAGACACAAGGTTGGACAGCAGATCTCTAAAACTTCCTGATTCTTCTTTACTGAAATTTTGTAGCCACTGGCGGCAGCCGCTCATTTCCCCCACTTCCCAGACCTTGGAAATCACCATTTTCATCTTCACTTACATCAGTTTGACTTTTAGGTTGCCTCATGTAAGCACAATCATGTAGTATTTGTCTTTCTGTGCCTGACTTTTTCAACTCAGCATAATGTCCTCCAGGTTTAGCCACATTGTCATGTATGGCCAGATTTTCTTCTTTTTAATGCTTAATGATATTCCATTGTATGCATATACCACATTTAAGGTCTGAATATTAAATGTATAGTATCTTATTGTTTCTGCAAAACCATCTGTCACAGGAGTGGCAGGGTTATTTGCAGAACAGTAAGCACTGAGTATATGAATGCACATTCATTCGAAGTTCAATTCTGCTTCATAGCGAAGACTTCAAAAAAATAATAATTTCACTATTTATTGTTATTTTACTATACTCAAATAGAATTTCTTTCTTCTTTTTCTCTTTCTTTTTTTTTTGATACAGAGTCTTGCTTTGTCGCCCAGGCTGGAGTGCAGTGGCATGATCTCAGCCAACTGCAACCCCCGCCTCCCAGGTTCAAGTGATTCTCCTGCCTCAGCCTCCCAAGTAGCTGGGATTAGAGGCATGCACCACCATGCCCGGCTAATTTTTTGTATTTTTAGTAGAGATGAGATTTCACAGTGTTCGCCAGGATTGTCTTGATCTCCTGACCTCATGATCTGCCCACCTCGGCCTCCCAAAGTGCTGGTATTACAGGTGTGAGCCACCGCGCCCAGCCAATACCCCAATACCATAAAATATTTAGCATATAGTAGAAATCTAGCTATTTTTATTTCCTTTGCTAGTCTCGGGCAGCCTCTTCCACTGTGCCAATGCCCAAAGGCAGTTAAAGACACATTTTGCCTGGAAATCTTAGGGTGAGGACTCAGGAAGCCACAGAAATGGAAATATATATGCGTGATGATTACTTTGAAAGTATGAACTAGAGAATGTAGCATATATCCCTCCTCAGGCATTTAAAACTCAGTATTATTGATATATAAGTTATATAAGCATTACACATTTTAAATAAACAGATCGGTTATACGTAACCAAATAATTAACAGAATGAGGAGCTCCTGAAAAGTTTTATGGTTTTAAAAGGGGTTGAAGCCAGGTGAGCTACCAGATCCACATTAGGGACAATTCTATCTGGAGATGGATATTGTGATGAAACAACCTCAAAAGGTCTTCTAACCTGGTACAGACTGATTTTACAAAGTTTATTTATTCATTTTCTTTCATTTCTTTTCTTATCTGCTCATTCACTCCAATTATTTTGTAATGATATTTTGGCGAAAATTAATCATCTTTAAGGGAAATATTTTGAGTTTCATCAGACACACATGCAGCTGAGCTTTGTGTTCACACACTGAGTGCCCTGGGGCCAAACAAAATACAGTAATAGTGACCTTGTTGAGAGATGATGTCACACTGGGAGAAAGGTTCTGTTTGTGTTGACACTAAGTGTCCAATTCATAAAACCTAAGCCTTGAGCTAGGAAATGCCCTTTTCTGCCCTGGTAAGCAGGCTCCTACATTGTGTGTTTCTCTGTCTCCTGGTCTAGCCTGGACACAGACAGGGCACCCACTCACGAACTTGTTACATCCTGGCTGTGAATTTCAGCACCAGGTGGCCCTTTGCTCTGACTTCAATTTCTGTGTCCTTCTCTCCTAAACACCATGGATGCTGAGTGACTCAGACTCCAGTCATGTGCTTTTGCCAAAAGGAAACTAGCACAAGAGGAGGTGAGCAGAATATGAAACAAAACCGTGTACTCAGGACCGGCAATGTGACTTACTGGCAGCTCTTTGCTCAAATATTGTAAGGAAGTTGAAGATCATGACAGTGTTACAGTAACAGGGATCTCTTTAAGTGTGGGGCTCTGTGCACTAAAATACGGTTTTTTTTTTCCTTTTTTTTTTTTTTTTTTTTGAGACGGAGTCTTGCTCTGTTGCCCAGGCTGGAGTGTGGTGGTGCAATCTTGGCTCACCGCAACCTTGCCTCCCGGGTTCACGTGATTCTCCTGCCTCAGCCTCCTGAAGTAGCTGGGATTACAGGTGCGCACCACCACGACCAGCTAATTTTTTTTTTTTTTTTTTGTATTTTTAGTAGAGACGGGGTTTCACCATGTTTGTCAGACTGGTCTTGAACTCCTGACCTCATGATCTGCCCACCTCAGCCTTCCAATGTGTTGGGATTACAGGCGTGATCCACTGCGCCCGGCCTTTTTTTTTAATTGTTACTGAATTAGTGGTGAGAATCCTGACCAAGGGAATATTCCCTATGAAATATGACACTTCAAATAAAATGAGAGCGCTTTTTCTTATCCTGGAGCCTACCTCTTCTCTCCTCTCCCCACATCCCTCACACATCAAGACACCTTTGTGCCCACAGATCATGGGCAGCGTTGGGCAGCCACTATCATCCACACAGAGAGGACAGTCAGCAGCGTGAGGTGGTTCTGCCTGCTACGGTCTCACCCCAGGCACAGAAAGCAAGAGCCCTGGGTGGAGCTGAAGGTGCTCAGCTGGGCTTGTCAGGAGTCCCATCTGTCGGTGAATTGAAAAGAAACAGAGCAAAACGACTCCTCCAATGGTGATGAGCCTGCACCTGGGATTTGGAAACTTGGTAACAGAGAAAACCAATATAGACAAAGGATTTTAAACAGGATTATGGTCAATTAAGCAAATTAGAAAAGGATACTTGAAGGGGTATTTGGGACACAGGAGGCAAAAACACCAGGAAGACATGGAAGTTTCCCTAAGAGTCTAAATTAGAGAAATATTTAGATAACTGACACCAGTGTATGAATGAGGAATTATATCATCACAGGGATAAGAGTTCCATTGAGTTACAAACTGCTTCCAAAGAGGTTAAGAAAAACTCGTAAGGCTGTGTCAATTCAGACAAAGGCATTCTTCCCATTCAAACGGTTCACCGGTGCATGAATCTTGAATTTGACCATCTGGGGAAGGGGCGTGGCCTCTCCTGATAGGAAGGCTCTGGGGCCCAGGCAGGGAGAATGAAGTCTCAGAATGACCCCCTTGAGAGTCCTGTTCCCCTATCACCGATGCACAGACCCAGAAGACCCCTCCATCCTGTAGCACCTGCCATGAGCATCGGGCTCCTGTGCTGTGTGGCCTTTTCTCTCCTGTGGGCAAGTAAGTCCTGGGCAGGGCCCCAGGTGTGGATTTCAAGGCCCAGCCTGTTTCCATTGTAGCTGCAGCATCGCTTTGTTCTTCTCTGCAGGTCCAGTGAATGCTGGTGTCACTCAGACCCCAAAATTCCAGGTCCTGAAGACAGGACAGAGCATGACACTGCAGTGTGCCCAGGATATGAACCATAACTCCATGTATTGGTATCGACAAGACCCAGGCATGGGGCTGAGGCTGATTTATTACTCAGTTGGTGAGGGTACCACTGACAAAGGAGAAGTCCCCGATGGCTACAATGTCTCCAGATTAAACAAACGGGAGTTCTCGCTCAGGCTGGAGTCAGCTGCTCCCTCCCAGACATCTGTGTACTTCTGTGCCAGCAGTGAAGCCACAGCGCTGCACGGCCATCTCCTCTCTGCACATAAAGGCAGGGAGGCTCTGCCCTCCTCCCTCACCCCAGACTCAGTGATGCCCTGGGCAGAGTTCTCTGCACCAGGAAACTTGAAACCCCATCATCATGGGTCTGAGGCCCCCAGGATGAAACAGGATTTGTATTTCAGATCCATCTAGACTCTCGTCTCTCCCTGGGGACCATGTTGCTTCTTCTCTCTAGGGTTTCCCCCAGCCCCCACCCTCATGTTGTCTCTCCTGTGGCCCACCTTTCCCATCTGGGCAGTCACCCTGCAAGGCCTTGCTGGGTCTCTCCTCCCCTCACTTCCCCACACCTCTCCACAGCAGCCATGAGGGGAGCCCCTCTTCTGTGCCTCCTTCCTTCCCATCACAGAGACTTCAAAGTCCATTTTCTCTGCCCTGGGCTGGAGGCTTCCTTTCTGCAGTGGCCAACTCCTACCTGTGCTTCAGATCTCAGCATGATCAGCCCTCCTGTGGGAAGCATGCCCTTGCCTCCCAGCTGAGATCAATTTTTCTGTTATAAGCACTGGTGGTAACATGTGCTTGTTAGTCAATAGAGTTGAGCACAGTTGGAGTTTTCCAGTTACTTGTCTGGATATTTTTCCGCTCATGTCGATTTTAAACTCCATAAAGGGGAAGGCTGTGCTTGTTACATTTACCAACAGCTGTTCCTGGCATGAAGGGAGACCTGTTTCACAGATAATGGATGAGTTAATGAATGACAGGCTGATTGAGTGATGAGCGGGTGGATGAACCAATAACAGGAACACTCCAGGTCTGCTGTACCCTGGCAGAAATCTAGAGTTAACTGTGCCTGAGATGCTCTGCTATGAGCTCTTCAAAGGGCACTCGCTTGTTGAACAAGCGTTGGACCATTCGTTGTGCAAGCCAGTTTGTCAGTTCGTCTAGGAGTTTCCAATTTTAAATATCATATGTTCTTCAAACTCAATGAGGGTAAAGTCTACATTATATAATTCTAATATCTAAGTTATTTTTTAAAGTTTTGGGTTAGGAACCAAAAAGGAAAGAAGAGGGAATATCTTTAGACTTAGGAGTTTTTTTATTGAAAATGTATTTATATAAATTTTTCTTGGAAGAACAGGTAGGGAAAGTCATGACTACACAGCCTTATAGGTGCTAATTTCTGGAGAAGGTGTCATGAAAAATAACAAAAATGAGAACTGTGTTCTGGAGGGAACATTGTGACTGTCCTGAGAGCGTGTTCTGATCCCAGGAACCAAAGCCAGGAGTGTGTTTGGCAACTCAGAGTGCAGCAGACAATTCTTGGCCCCGTGCATTTGGGATAAGACTGGAGACAGCTGGAAAAGCTATGGACTGGACGTTCTGCACTCTCAATGCAGGACTCTCTGAAATCCCACAGATTAATGTCAGGTAAATATATTCCCACTATTAAGACAACTAAAGCAAGAACCAATGAAGAAAAGTGAGTAGAAACAATAAGCAATTGAAATGTATGAAGACAAGGAATTTTGCCATAAAAAGATATAAAAGTTAAAGAGCTATATTTAAAGGAATACAAAAGCGAATTGATATGTGAACATGAAAAAGAAGACTGTCAGAAATAATCAAGGAAACATTAAAAAATAATCAAAGAGAATACAGTAACGATTAAGATTATCATTGAAAACAAAATGGAAATGAAGAAAAGATGACATGCTTCAAAAGAGATTGTTACTGAGGTCAAAGACAGATCTGAAGAAGTTACCTAGAATGCAGCACGGAAAATTAAACAGGAAACAAGAAAAGGTAAGGGATAAGGAATAAAACGCTTGTGGGTTCTAGTGTATTAGGGTATATATAATATTTTGTTGGAACTTCCCATTTTTCTTACACATGATTGAAGTGTCACAAAGAGAAAGTAGAGAGAATGATAGGTGATAATTATGAGACATTAGCTGAGAATTTTCAAGACGTGTTTCAGGACCTAAATCCTCTGTTTCAACAAGTTAAATGAATATGAAGTAGATGAATACATATGTTATGGTGAAATTGCGGAACACAAATGACAAAGAAAAGATTTTAAAAGTAGCCCAAAAGATAACTATCTCCCAGCAGAATAGACTGAAAGGAACAGTGAAAGTCAAGAAAGGAGATTAAAAATAAGCATCAAGTCAGAATTATAATTCTCATTCATTAAATATTGAGATTGAGGTAAATATATTTATAGATAGAGAAAGAAAAAACGCGGTGAGTTTGTCACCAAGGTATCCTTTCTGAATTATAGTTAACAAAGATGGGAAGTGGCCCCAGAAGAGAGGCATGAGGTGCCGCTCGTGAGGGAACCCATGTGATGGGACAGCCCCATTGGGCACGTGTGACTGGGGGGATGGAGGAGGCTGGGGCATCAATGGGGATGGCACAGGGGACTCTGACTTGCAGGAAAGACAATGAGCTCACCTTTTGGTGCCTTGTGTTGGCGGAGCTGTTGACACATCCTAGAGAACATGCCCAGCAGACAGAGGAGTGGCTGTGGGATGAGGAGATAAACTCAGAGATGCAGCGTGAGGCCTCCGGGTCCAGACAGCATGAGAGCCCAAAGCGATGATACATGCATTGATGTTGTTAAAAAGGATTTTTTTTTTTTTTTTTGAGACAGATTCTCGCTCTGTTGCCCAGGCTGGAGTACAGTGGCGCAATCTCGGCTCACTGCAAGCTCCGCCTCCCAGGTTCAAGCCATTCTCCTGCCTCAGCCTCCCAAGTAGCTTGGAATAGAGGCGCCCGCCACAACGCCTGGCTCATTTTTTGTATTTTTAGAAGAGACAGGGTTTCACCATATTAGCCAGGATGGTCTCGATCTCCTGACCTCATGATCCACCTGCCTCCGCCTCCGAAAGTGCTGGGCTCACGTCTGTAATCCCAGCACTTTGGGAGACCAAGGTGGGCGGATCACTTGAGGTCAGGAGTTTGAGACCAGCCGGGGCAATGTGGTGAAACCCCGTCTCTACTAAAAATACAAAAATTAGCCTGGTATGGTGGTGTGAGTCTGTAATCCCAGCTACTCAGGAGGCTGAGGCAGGAGAATCACTTGAACTTGGGAGGCAGAGTTTGCAGTGAGCCGAGATCACACTGCTGCACTCCATTCTGGGCAACGGAGCAAGGCTCTGTCTCAAAGAACAAACAAGCAAAAAGCAAGGAACTCATAAATATTTAAAGGAGTCATTTAAGTATGTCCTAAAATAAATCCTTTGTTCCTGTCATTGCATGGATTGAGAGAGGATGTGATGTCACTATGGGACCTTCTGTGTGGGAACAAGGACATCCCTCCTCCTCTGCTCCTACTCACAGTGACTCTGATCTGGTAAAGCTCCCATCCTGCCCTGACCCTGCCATGGGCACCAGGCTCCTCTGCTGGGCAGCCATATGTCTCCTGGGAGCAGGTGATTCCTCAGACGCCAAGCAGTCTCCTGTGTGCGTGTGTGTGTGTATGTGTGTGAGATGTGTGTGTGTGTGTGTGTGAGAGAGAGAGAGAGAGAGATTATAGTTGTTTTTCTCATTCAGTTCCCAATTTCTGTCTCCACAGATCACACAGGTGCTGGAGTCTCCCAGTCCCTGAGACACAAGGTAGCAAATAAGGGAAAGGATGTAGCTCTCAGATATGATCCAATTTCAGGTCATAATGCCCTTTATTGGTACCGACAGAGCCTGGGGCAGGGCCTGGAGTTTCCAATTTACTTCCAAGGCAAGGATGCAGCAGACAAATCAGGGCTTCCCCGTGATCGGTTCTCTGCAGAGAGGCCTGAGGCATCCATCTGTACTCTGAAGTTCCAGCGCACACAGCAGGGGGCTTGGCCGTGTATCTCTGTGCCAGCAGCTCAGCCACAGCACTACTGCTCCAGTGTCAGCTTGGTTCCCTAGGAAATGGGGTTTCTAGAACCTGAATGCTGACAGATAAGAGTTGTATATGTGTATACCATGCAACCTGCGTTTAAAAATGTATGTACATAGTGCAATGACTAAATCTAGCTAATTAACATATGCAGTACCTCAATCCTTATCCTTTCCAGTGGTGAGAATACTTAAAATGTACTCTGTTAGCATTTTCCCAGAATACAATCCACTGTTGCTAACTCTAGTCATTTGTTGTATAACAGATCTTTGTAACATCTTCGTCTTATCTGAGTGAGATTTTGTATCTGTTGACCAACATCTTCCCAACAGTCCATCTCTACTCCAGCCTTTGCTAATTACTGCTCTAGTCTTTGAATTTGAAGTAATTTCCCTGAGGTCTTTAGCTCAACACGATGGGGGAATTTTCTCTATAATGATGCTTATATTATTTTTGTTTTGTTATTTTATATCTTGCAATATAGTGTTTATTGCAAATATAAATAAGTATATTGTAATAAAAATCCTTCACCTCTCTTTGGGTAAAGCTACAGTTCACATATTCTAAATTTCATGCTGTGACCAAAGCTGACATAATTATGGATCATGGGTTTATGGGAGTCCTCAGAGACAGCCCCATACACCAAGGTTAAGATAGAATATTCCAGACCCAGCCAGGACAGAAGTGCATGGTCCTGCATAGCTCCTTGGAAAATTATAGTTCCCCAAATTCAGTTATTGGATATTGTGGTGCCGCAGACACCGAACGTCTTTCTCTAGCAAATGATGGTCCTTGGCAGGGATTGTTCTGAACCCATTACAATTTTGCCATCATCAAATCACTCCTTGCTGTTACCTTGTGTCTCCTGGGAGTGAGGACACCCTGGGCACAGATGGAAATTCCCTGACCTTCGGATGCTATTTCAAGGACTTCCTAAGACCTTGTGTCCATCTTTTTCCACCTTTATCCACATGACTCCTGAGACCCACGCTCCCAATAGTGGACCAGCTCTGATTCTTAGGCTTGAACAGAATTCAGACCACAGCTGTAAACACTGTTGCTGAAAAAAGATGTAAAAAAGGTGGGCAGGGTTTCCTACCTACACTGAGGGTGAACATACAAGGGCATAAAGGGAATATTTTATTAATAGCTAAAAAAAGAAGAAATACAAGCCCTGCTCTAATGAAATGAGAACTGTAGCTTCACCCACAGAGAGATGGAAGATTTTATTACAATATACTCATTTATATTCATAACAAATAATATATTTGAAAAAATAAAGAAAACAAAAAGTAATATAAGCATTATTATAAAGAAAATACCCCTGTCTTCTTGAGTTAAAGACCTCAGGGAAATTAAGTCACATCAAAAGACTAGAGCAGTAATTACCAGAGGCTGGGGTGGAGATGGGGTGCTGGGGAGATGCTGGTCAAAGGATACAAAATTTCACTCAGATTGGAGGAAGAAGTTTAAAAATCTTTTATACAACAAAGTGACTAGAGTTAATAACACTGGACTACATTCTGGGAAAATGCTAACAGAGGTGAATTTTTTAGTTGAACAAAAGCAGAATGTCCATAAAATTATTTTGAATCAAAGTCTAGAAGCTTTCAAACCAGTTGGCATAGCCTTGTGTTCTGTGATCTCAGCAGCTTCAGAGGACTTGGCAATCCTTTCTCTGCACAAACACCCCTTTGTCCACTCTAAGAACTAGGGACACACACTCTTATCCTATCACGAAAACAACAGGCTGTGCTATAGTCGCTGGTAACTCGTTTTAAGGGTGTTGAGTATGAAGGATTGAACAAGATTGAAAGCTATGCTCCTGAGTCTGGGAATGTGCTGGAGCCAGCTTGCATGATTCAGAAGAGCCAAATAGGCAAACCCTTCCCAAATCCTCATTGAATGAAGCCATGATGACATCTTGAAATCTGCCATAGTGGCTATGTTGATACCATAGGAACTGACAAATGCTACTAGGCATGGCCCCACCCTCACAGATATCCAGTTTACAAAGACATCACTGGAATGTTTTCTGATACAATGATGATCCTATTAGGGCATGTCTTATGGGGCCAAAAAGGCTCAGAATCCACTGTCCATCTGTTTCTGCTCCTAGAAGCCATAGTCTAAGGGAATCTCAAGTGATCCTACTTCTATCCAATCTCCAAATTCCCTTGCTCTGTGGGTCTGTGTCTCCTATGAGCATGCCAGTCTGAAACAAGACAACTATTTGGAATGTAGCTAAAGGAAACAGGGAACCAGTCCATTATTTTCAAATTATCCTTCCTTGCATGAAATATGCAGATGCTGCAATCACTGAGAACAGAGATGGGACAAGCAGAAGCTCTGGGCTGTGAGTCACTTTATACTATAGTGCACCGCTATTCCTCTGTGGCACTGACAGACCCTGCAGCATGGACTAATTTGCATAGGAAACTAAGCAGCCCCTGACTGTCAGGTATGACCCTGGATTAATTTTGGGCTGAGAGGTCAGAAGGATCATACTCACCTTAAATATTATCCTCTCCAAGCTACAATACTGCCACTGTCCATCTTAGTCCCAGGATGTTGTCTGGAGCTCCAGAGAATCCCTTCTCTTGGGGCAGAATCACCAAGGTGGCTCCCTCCAGATTTCCGCAGTCTCCAGTGGGTATGGGGCACAGGTGCCATTCTGTGTCTCAGGTAGAGAGAGGCATCATGTCAAATGATATTTGTAAAAGAGGGATTAAAATTCTGAGGCTCCTCTCCAATATTTGACATAATTTTCTTTGCTTCTTGTTTCATTCTACAATCTCACAATTTAGGAGAGTAATTCTTTTGCAGTTGCATTGTTGACAGCATTTGGGAAGGTTTTTGTGGTTAAATTAATTTAAACAATCATTTTAATGGTGTATTTCTTCTGTTCACGATAGAACAGTGAAAGCAGTCATTTACACATCCTGTTGATGAAGGTGTTGTTTAAGGTTCATGATCCGCACCTAACTCTCAATCTAGTTGAAATGAAAAGGTGCAGAATTAGGTGGCAAGTGAGCAAGCTATGAGAGAGGCTCATGCCAATTACTGTGGGATTTGGAGGGAGGGAGAGATGACCTCTGCTTTAGACCATGCTCCACGAAGAAGGAGTGGGAGTTTGTCCATGGGAGACTGCAGAGGAGTAAATACCAGCAGCTTCTAACTGGGGTGGAGTGAGGGCTGCGGGAGCAAATCCTTGGAACAGAAAATGGTGCATGTGAGCTCTCACAGAGGACAGTGGACAGTGGAAAGGCCACAGTCCCCCGGCAGGTTCTGTTTGCTAATGATACTATTTTGCACCAGTGTGTCCTTATCTCACACCACTCCTCTGCCTCTTCCAGAATAATCTCTTCCCTCTCCGCTGCTCAGATCAGCAGATGTGCCTTGTGCAAGTTACTCATTTCACATAGCAGGCCTTTTGCTGGTCTTAATTATATCCATCCTTACTTTCCACATTAGATACTGTGTATTGCCTTGCAAATGATCCTACTTTTTATATTCCTATTTTTCACTTGTTAATGCATATTTGACCCCTTCTTGAAGGTCAAGATGACCTTGGAAATATAAGGCTATCTCATTATCTGGTCAGTCTTTTACTAATCTTTATTTTTATCGTAACATTGACTGTAATTTTGGGGGACATGTTTGTTTATCTTGAATTTCATTGAGTTTCCTCAAAGCATGATTTTGAGTTCTTTGTCTTAAAGGTGGCATATCTCTGTCTGTCTAGGGTTGGTCCCTGTTTTATTTTTTTTGAGAAATTACCGACTTCACCAGACGCTGTAAACTACCAGGATAGAGGAAGTTTTTGTGATTTCATAGCTTGGGTCTTCTTTATTCAGGGCAGGGAATTTTATTTTGGGGTCAAGATTGTTGAAAATGGCATAGTGAAGAAGGTAGAGTCACAGGAGTTTGCTTTATATACTTGAGGAAGAAGAAACTGAGATTTGGGAGAAGTCAAGAAAAGAGAACCTGATCAAAGATGACTGAAAATAGTAATAGAGCAGAAAATGATGAAAGGTCGTGTTCTGTGCACCACGAACGTTCTTCTCCCCACTCCAAAAGTTTTCGACACCTAGAAAATATAAAGAAAGGACTGATAGCAATTGGCATCACGTTGAGGCCAGTTTCAGTTGGGAAAAACACCAAACAGCCGCTTGTCTCCTGTAAGAACCCTGAAGTTGGTCCTGATGTCTTCCTTCTCGACTCTGGCCCTGATCTTAACTCCTCAGGGAAGTCAGGTACTTCCCAAAATACAGAGAATGTCAGATTGTCCTTGGTTTTGAAGGAGAAAATGCTCTGCACTTCTCCCCAAGATAAATTCTGCTTTCCTAGGAATGCTTTCTAACACTCGTCATCCAGATCTGATTACCTTCTGTGACCAAACGGTTTCCGAAGATTTTGTAAAACTCAGCAGCCTTTCACATCCTCTGCGTTTGCACTCACTGTTTCCATGGCCCAGAAGGACCTTTATTTTCCCACGACAGGGCCAGATACTGCTCATCTGCCAAGGACAGGCTCCCTCCCACCTGTCTTCCTCTTCACTTCTCATCCCAGCATTCTCTGGCACTCTATGATATCACTCTCTTCACTCCATAGGCCAAACCAAGAATATAATTGGAACTGCCTGATGTTTATAACATGAATCAATTCAAGTCCACTTACATAGACCCCTGGAATATATGAATTACTATCTCCTCTTTACAAGAGACTTCTACTACATGAAACATACTGGAGAGTCTTTAGGGATAGGCTCAGTTTTCTACACAAATTCTGCAATATCCTAAGCAGTCCTGTCTTCACAGTCATAATTGATGACTTGTTCTCTAAAGTACCCGAACTGTGTTTAAAGTCAGAATTTGCAAATGTTCTTCTGAGAAAAAAGAAAATCATTACGTCTTAGTGACATTTATCCAGTCTCACAATCTTGCTGAAAAATATTTGTCATCATAACCACAATTTCCATGACCACATCTTTAGATATTTGGTGAGACTGGAAACATCAACAATGGTCCTTCTCAGAAATCAACTTAAAACACTGAAAGAAAAAGTAGCTGTGCTCAGTAATTGAACCTCATCAGCCTTGCCAATTAAAACACGTTGTGTGCGTGTGCTTGTGAGTGTGAGTATGTTTTCTTGTGGAGATGCAAATAGTTTCTGTGGGTGGCATTTACTAAGCATCACTGGATCACTGGTGGAGTTCATAGGCACTTTCCTAACCCCAGGGAGTGATGGGAAATGTCACAGCCACTGAATCGGCCTAAGTTATAGCCGATAAGGTTGTTTATTTTAAAATTTTACAAATTCAGAAATAAATTTGTAAACTCAAAAAATGGGGCCGGGTGCAGTGGCTCATGCCTGTAATCCCAGCACTTTAGGAGGCTGAGGGAGGTGGATCACGAGGTCAGGAGTTTGAGACCAGCCTGGCCAACATGGTGAAACCCCATCTCTGCCAAAAATACAAAAATTTAGCCAGGCATGGTGGTGCACCCCTGTAATCCCGGCTACTCAGGAGGCTGCGGCAGGAGAATCACTTGAACCTGGGAGGTGGAGGTTGCACTGAGCCGAGATCGCACCACTGCACTCCAGCCTGCGTGATAGAGCGAGACTCCATCTCAAAAAAAAAAAAAAAAAAAAAAATCAGGAAATCCTCTCTTATAAAACACATGATGTAAAATTTACTGATATTAACTTAAATACAAAATAGGAAAAGATTGGGTCTGATTAAGCAAAGGGAGCCAGGGAACAATGCAGTGTTTCTGGGCTAGGGGGACTTGACATCCTCACACTGTTTAATTAAGGGTCTGCTTAATTTTGGCTGCTCTCTAAGTGCAACAACGGTTTATTTTGTAATAAAAAGATTGGTTCATGTGTCCTTTTGCCTCACTTGGCCCAGGGTGAATTTGAAGATCAACCCTAAATTGGCCTTTTGCGGAAAGCATAGAGGGTGTGAGGATGAGGGTTGCAAGGGTGGGAGTGGGGCATCTTTGTTCCTGATTTGGACAATCTTGAGCTCATCAGGTCAGGTGTGAATCCATGAGACTGTGGAATGTTGGCCACTTGGTAACGCTGTGGCTCCACAATGCTGCAGGGAACCCTGGAGAGGGGTGGGAAGGTGGCCAAGAGAGGAGCTGAAGACTATGCTTGGCTGCCTGCTGGCTTCAGGGGAGTGGTTTGATTCAGAGTGGATCCCGAGTTAAACACAAACTCCCCACTACCAGAGAAGAGTAGAGGTGCTGGAGGCCTCAGTTTGCACCAAAGAGTAGAGTGTCCCTGTGTCTGCTTGGGCAGTGGATGGTGAAGGAGCTTCAGCCACAAGGGCTGGGAATCAGTGTCAGGGCAGGGACAGGGCAGGTAGAGGAAAGTAAGGTGTGATGTGGGCATGTGGGGCCTGCTCTCCACCCACCAAACCTTTAGTTTCAGGGCTGTGTGGGACAGATGCATGGAGCAGCTGAGCCTGGGACCTGCCAAAGGGTGCAAGGGGCAGTGGTGGCCTGCAGGGAGAGAAACTCGCAAAGGCCAGTTCCCGCAGGAAGCTCCAGAAACATTCCTGCCCCCACTCAGGAAGTGACCGTGAGAGACATGCTGCCAGCCAGAAGGGTTCAGGCCCTGGAGAGCTGATAGGCTTTTCCCAGGCACTTTCTGCTGCTTCTACATGTGGTCTGCTTTAATATTCACATAAATTATGCAGGATAAGTATTATTTTACCTGTTTATGAATCTGAAGGAAATCAGCTGTCCTGAGTCTCATATTTAATAACTGGCTGAAGACTGGGTGCAGTGGCTCACACCTGTGACCCTAGCAGTTTGGGAGGCCGAGGTGGGCAAATCTCCTGAGCTCAGGAGTTCGAGACCAGCCTGGGAAAATTGGTGAAACCCTATCTCTACTAAAAATACAAAAATTTGGCCAGGTGTGGTGGTGCACACCTGTAATCCCAGCTACTCAGGTGGCCAATACAGGAGAATCGCTTGAACCCAGGAGGCAGAGGTTGCAGTGAGCCGAGATCATGCCATTGCACTCCATCCTGAGCAACAGAGTGAGACTCTGTCTCAAAATAAAACAAAATGAAATAAAATAAGTCTGAAGCCTGTTCTGCCAACACCTCTCCTTAACCCCTTCTTTGTAGCTCTATCCTTTCACCTGCTTTCCCCTTTACAGGTCCCCATCAACAGGTTGTGAAGTTCATGCCTCATACATAATCAGTATAGTCTCTTCCCTGAGAAGTCCAAGGAACATGTGACTTCCAGGCCAAGCATATACATTCATCCTTCATTGAGACAAAAAAAAAAATTGTAATTTTCTGGCCAGGCATGATGCTTCACAGCTGTAATCCCAGCACTTTGGGAGGCTGAGACAGGTGAATTGCTTGAGCCCAGGAGTTCAAGACTAGCCTGCCAACATGGAAAAACCACGTCTCTACTAAAAATAAAATAAATCAGCCAGGCATACTGGTGGGCACCTGTAATCCCAGCTACTCAGGAGGCTGAGAAATGGGAATTGTTTGAACTCAGGAGGTGGAGGTTGCAGTGAGCTAAGATTGTGCCATTGCAATCCAGGCTGGACAACAGAGCTAGACTCCTGAAAGAAAGAAAGAAAGAGAGAGAGAGAGAGAGAGAAGGAAGGAAGGAAGGAAGGAAGGAAGGAAGGAAGGAAGGAAGGAAGGAAAAAAAGAAAAAGAAAAAGAAAAAAAAGGGGTGGTAATTTTCTGAACTGTAGACTTCCTGTAATGGATGCAACATATCTTGAGAAAAAGGAACACTAGTAATTGTTATTCACTAGTTAATTTATTTTATTCTTTTATTCAATAAACTTTTTTGGGGGACCTACTGTGTATAAGATACCCTATGTTGTCAAATAGAAAATTAAAAAGAAAAGTATCTGCAGATGATGGCAGATTTTAAAAAATAAAAAAAGAAAATAAATAAAGAAAGAAAGAATATTTAAAAATAAAAAATATTTTTTGGCTATTTATAACACTAAGGTCTGCATTTATTTTCATTTTTCAATTGTTTTATGTTTATTTTCAATTGTTTTATGTTTAGTGTACTTAGTTTTTGAATTTATATATTTCCTTTCTTCTTCTCATTCTCTCTTTGGTTTCTCCTTCTCTCTTCTTTGCCAGCTTGTATTTCTTTTTTATTTAAACTTTTGGTAAGGACATTTAACATGAGATCTATCCTCTGAACAGATTTTTAAGTATACAAAACAGTATCATAGTCTACAGGCACAAGGTTGTACAGAAGGTCTCTAGAACTTCCTCATCCTGCTTAACTGAAATTTTATACCTGTTGACAGCAACTCCCCATTTTCCCCAACTCCCAGCTCTTGGAAAGAAACATTCTCATCTTTGCTTCCATGAGTTTGACATGGTTGCCTCATATAAACAGAAACATGCAGTGTTTGCGTTTCTGTGCTTGACTTATTCACTTAGAACAATGTCCTCCAGGTTCATCTATGACACATATGGAAGGATTGTTTTTCTTTTCTAACCCTTAATAATATTCCATATTTCAGATCTGCAGGATTAAATGGATATAACATTTGGCTATTTCTATGAAACTCTCTGTCATGTGAGTGGCAGAGTCATTTGCAGAGCTGCAAGCACTGAGTTTATTCAGGCACATTCACAGATAAATTCTGCTCCATGGAGAACATTCAGAAAAAAATAATAATGCCAACTTTTATTTGTCAATTCACTATATGCCAAATAAAAATCTTTCATTTGAAAACGTTCAATTAATTAGAAATTCAGCTATCAGAAAAAAACCTTAAGATGCAAATGCTATTCTCATTTTACAGATGAGGGAATTGGCTCATAGGTTAAAAAACTTGACCAAATTGAAGAGCTATTAGGATACAGTATTGGGACTTCAACCCTGATCTGTCCAATTTTTGCATTTATAACTCTGTGCTATAGTGCATTTCATAGAGAGAGATGCCTACCTTCAAAAATCAGAATATTGGATCCTACATCCCTTTCAGATCAACTGGCTCTAACAACATGGAAAGAGATCAGTTTACCCTGGAGACAGTGACGTAAGGAGAGATCTCTGGCTAGATGCCATGACACTCAGCCCTGACTCCCATTCTAACACCAACTTGTAAAGACCTGAGGCCATTCTTGACATGCTGCATTTAGTTTGTGTTTTGGGTTTTTTTTCTGTAAAATGAGATGACTACTGCCCATATGAAGAGTTGTACAAAGATTTAATATCACAAAGTATCTAGCATATAGTAGATTCTAGCTATTTTGATTTCCTTTGCTAATCTCAAGCAGCCTCTTCCACTGTGCCAATGAGCAAAGACAAATATGAACACATTCTGCCTAGGAATCTTAGGCTGAGGACTCAGAACTCACAGAAGTGGAAATATATATGCTTGATGATTCATTTGATGAAATTACCTGCAGAACATAGCGTACATGCCTTCTCAGACATTTTAAAATCAGCATTATTGATATATAAATTGTACAATATAAACATTACACATGCTAAATAAACAGATCAATGGTTATATATATATATATATATAGACATATATATGGGTTATAAGGATATATATGTATATCCTTACAACCACTATCCCTATAAAAAGGTCTCTATCACCCAGAAAGCTCTCTCATACCCCTTTGCCATGACTGTCTCCATCTCTGACAACCAATGATGTGATTTCTATCACTGGAGAATACATTTTTTTCAAAAAATCTATTAGTAACATTTTAAAACCTGTATTGATTAATCCTTTTCAAATACATACATTTAAGAGTGCAAGGTGGTCCTGGAAAGTTTTATGGTTTTAAAAGAGGCTAAAGTTCTGTGAGCTACCTGATCCATGTTAGGGACAATCCTATCTGGAGATAGGTAAGAGGATGAAATAGCCTCAAAATTACTTTCCAGCTGGTGGAAGCTCATTCTCCAAAATTATTTATTCATTTTTATTTATTTCTTTTCTCATCTACTCACTCATTCAAATTTTTTATTTTATAATGGTATTGTGACAACAATTAATCATTTTAATGGAACTATTTTGAGTTCCCATCTGACACATATTTAATTGGCCTTCAAGTTCACACACTGAATGCAATGGCACCAAACAAACCATGGTAACAGTGACTTTGTTGGGAGATGGTGTCACATGTGGAAAAGGGTTCTCTTTGCTTTTACCCCAAGTATCCAACCCATAAAACCTGAACTTTGAGCTAGGAAATCTCCCTTTTTGTTCTGGCCCTACCCTGGGCACCAGGCTCCAGCACCATGTCTCCTTCTGGGTTCTGGCCCAGAGAAGTTCTTGGCACAGTGGTAGCACCCACTCATGGGCTTGCTGGATCCCAGCTGTGAATGACAGTAGCAGGGCCCCCTTTGCTCTGACTTTAATTTCTGTGTCCTTCTCAAATAAGCCCTATAGATGCTGAGTGGCCTGGACCCCTGCCATGTGCTTGGGCTGAAAGAAAGACAGCACGTGGGGAGGTGAGCAGGAGCGAAGTTGAAGCAAATCTAGAATTGACATGGAAAGGACTTTGGACATAAATCCCTAGGCAGTGGTGAGCCACTGGTCCTACTCCAAGTGAAACAACATGATGAAACTGATATTGTGTTACAGTAACATTGGTAGTAGTACGGATCTGAAAGGAGATAGATTTTTGGGTGGCATGAATGATTAGAAGACTTCTAAATATCCTCCATGAAAGATTAGAAAGGGTTTATGTAAAGCATTTTGGACGACATAGGCTTGAGGCTCTGGATTATGTTATCTCTTGGAAAGAGTGTTGGGTTTTATTCTGGAAGGGTTAAATGTAGGACTTGCTAGGTTCTATTTGAGCTTTGCCCTTCCTCTTAGGGAGCCCCAGCGTGTGGTCATCATTGCTAGTGCATGGCCTTCCCAGGGTCTTAGTGGGAATCACAGTGTATTCGCCACATCACTCCCCTGCAACTGGGTCTGAATGCCCTGGCTCTTCTGAAATCTCTGCCCATGTCTTCAGCCTTCCAGAGCTTGTTCTTTGCTCAGCCTTCTGGTCTGCCACCCTCTGCATACACAATTTAGGATCTGGCTCAGGAAAAAAAGGGGGGTTTTCTTACATATAATTTTTGGGTTCCTTTTTACTACCCTGTGTCCTAAATCCCAGCTGTCTTGGAGTCAGTTATGTCCTATCTTCAATCACATAAACTAACGATATTTGGTACAGACATGTTTACTGACTTTACTTCACATTACCATTCCACTCTTCACTCTTCTTTCTTGCAATTCAGACTGTCCTGAGGTCATTCTCCTTCTTCAGATCCATCTGGAATTCAGATGACTTCAACTCACCTGTCACCCACCCTATGCTTTGAGACATGTTTATGTTAGCTACTGACCTCAGGGCAGTCAAGCCTCTCATTGTCATTGTTATTCAAGGTAGGTTGAATCCCACTAAAAAACAAAAATCCTTGAAATTTGGTTTACTTATTGAGAGCCACACAATGATATCAAATTCTTTTTAATTCAATTTTTTTTTCTTTTTTGGTGGAAGGGCCAAGAACTGTTTCCTTGCTGAAGCAGACTTCTATTATAATAATGTGAATACTAACAACATTAACCTTTAAATCAGGTTGATGTTAGGTTCTTATCTAAGAATGAAGTATATCCAACTGTAGCAGGTTGAAGGTCTCTCATATATGTAACCTGTTCAGGAGGAGACAATTCAACCACTTTTCTTAAATTCTGATCTACATGCCTTTACATTCTTTGCTTTAAGGGCCACATAAAAATACTCTGAAACAATTTACACATCAGAAAAATGCTAACACTTTCCTCCAGGCCCAGCACATCTCCAAGTTAAAAAATCTCTAAATTATCAACCCATAGTTTAATCATGGTAACTCCCTTCTACCCCCAACATAGATTTTTATGTAACTGATTGTAACTACAACCTTAACCGTACAATCACAATTGTCATTACAAAATACTAACAAACATGTGCTATTAACAATAGATGGTTAAAATCACTTAGGGATTATGAATCATTTCATTTTTGTGTTTATTTATTATGTCAGTTTCAAGCTGATTTCCCTTTCCCTTGTTCCACACACCTTGGGTTGTTCTTTTTCAGCATCCTGTGTATGTTAGCTCTAAGCCCAGCCAAGGCTCATGCCCCTCCACTTCAGGGACTGAGAGTGGCTCATCCCTTTCGTGCTCCCTCAGCTCCCTCCCTGGTGCCTGGTTGCTGGTTGGCATCACAGCCATGCCCTTGAAAGATGGGCGCTGGTCCACACTGCATCCGTGGTCATGTAGCCACCCTCCCTCCACAGAGCCGAGCAAAAAGGGCTCCACCGCGCTTAGGCATTGAGGGAATGGACATTTTGAATGGTGCTGTCTTGTGTGATCCCTCAGAGGAGAAGGAGATTTCTTGAATGGGAGTGGTCTGTTTCTGAGAGGGATCCTGAAAGACACGGGGACAGAGACAGGGGTAGGATCCACATAATGAGGAAGCAGCTGAGAGCAAAGGAGCCCCTGCCAGAGGAATATCCTTGGGGGGTAAAAAGCTGACTCTGCCCTTTCTCCCCAGCCCATTCATCCCAGCCCAGACAATTCAAATCTACCTTCTATCAGGACCTAGAAAGGATGTAAAACGGCCGGGTATAAATATCCCCTGGGTCTGGTGAAACTGTCAGGAGCAGTGACATCACAGGAAAAACCACCAACCAAGGCCAAGGAGACCAGAGCCCTGCACCTCACCCAGAGGACCCCAGTCAGAGGCCCCATCTCAGACCCGAGGCTAGCATGGGCTGCAGGCTGCTCTGCTGTGCGGTTCTCTGTCTCCTGGGAGCGGGTGAGTTGGGTTCAAATCAGCTGTCCTTGAATTCCAAGCTTTTTCCTTGTGACTTCAGCAACAAGCCTCCTCCTGGGCTCTGCCTGAATTTTGTCCCTTTCCCCCCACAGTCCCCATGGAAATGGGAGTTACGCAGACACCAAGACACCTGGTCATGGGAATGACAAATAAGAAGTCTTTGAAATGTGAACAACATCTGGGTCATAACGCTATGTATTGGTACAAGCAAAGTGCTAAGAAGCCACTGGAGCTCATGTTTGTCTACAACTTTAAAGAACAGACTGAAAACAACAGTGTGCCAAGTCGCTTCTCACCTGAATGCCCCAACAGCTCTCACTTATTCCTTCACCTACACGCCCTGCAGCCAGAAGACTCAGCCCTGTATCTCTGTGCCAGCAGCCAAGACACAGCCTTGCAGAGTCACCGCTTTCCTGTGCAGAAACCTTAGAGGCCCTCCAGGAAGCCGTGGGGGCCACCAAAGCCTTTGGTGAACATTTCCTGCAAGAGCTCAGACAGAAGCTTCAGAACATCATAGCACCTGCTCATTCATCCATGTGGCAACGTTACATCCTATGCTCATATTTAGAGTGTGGGTTTTCTTTAGCTTGTGACTCTGCCCTGTTAACTGATTTGAAAAATGATAAACACATTCAGATCTAGTCTTTTTAAAATCCCTTTTTAAATTGTAAAATAAAGCAAGCATGCTATATGGGGATTGTTTAGTTTAAGATTTTATAAGACCCTCTCAACAACCACCTGCGTCACTGCAGAGTCATACCCTGCACTGGGCCACACAGTGTCCTGTGAGGAGCCAAGTTCTTCTGACACTTTATGCCTGGTGGTCTCCATGCCTCTCTTTCTCAGGAACCAGGGGTCCATTCTGTCATAGGTTGCTGACACCCAAGGTCAAGCAGCACTGGGTTTGGGGGAATCATAGAGGCAACTTCCAGGCAAGGGTCCCAGGGCAGGAGCCAGCTGGAGAGAACAGTAGACAACTGAGCTTTTGGGGAATGGGTTTGAGAAATATCTGTCAACCCAATTCTATTATTCTATCTTCCATCTTGTCTCTTCTCTATTTTTCTTATTTAAACTCAAAGCTAGAGCGTAAATTCCAGCCCTGATCAAAGCTCCATATCCCTGACAGACACCTTCTCTGAACCCCGCAGGCAGCAAATGTGCCTCTGTCCACTCCCATTTGTGTGGGCGGTAAGCCACCCAGGTCCTGAGGCAAGAGACGGAGGGCATGAGCTGTTCCAGTATAATAAATAAAATATATAAAATAAGAATAGTTACACTAGTAATAGATTATAGATATGATGATATACGAATATTATGAATCATCAGTTTGTAGCATTACTCTTCATTCCAATATTATAATAATCCTTGCTCTACAATTATAACCTAGGAAAAACCAGGCCATACAGAGATAGGAGCTGAAGGGGCACGGTGAGAAGTGACCAGAAGACAAGAGTGTGAGCCCTCTGTCACGCCCAGACAGGGCCACTAGAGGGCTCCTTGGCCTAGAGGTAACGCCAGCGCCTGGGAAGAAGCCTAGAGGAGCTTGGTCTAGCAGTAGTGTCAGTGCCTAGGAAAAGCACCCATTACTTAGCGGACCGGGAAAGGGAGTCTGCCTTTCCCTGGGGGAGTTAGAGAAGACTCTGCTCCATCACCTCTTGTGAAGGGCCTGACATCAGTCAGGCCCACCTGCAGTTATCCGGAGGCCTAAGCGTCTCCCTGTGATGCTGTGCTTCAGCGGTCATGCTCCTGTTTCACTTTCATGTTCTGCTCTTTACACCTGGCTCTGCCTTCTAGATAGTAGCAGAATTAGTGAAAGTATTAAAGTCTTTGATCTCATGCAGTAGCAAAGCCAACCTACAAAAAATTGGAATGTTTTCCCCTACATCCCTGCTGGCTCTAATAGCGTCATAGTCAGAGATCAGTTTACCCTGGAGACGGTGGAGTAGGGAAAGAAGTCTGAAGGGGCACCATGACTCCCAGCCCTGACTCCCACTCTAACACCAGCTCATCAAGACCTGAGGCCAGTTCTTAAAGGGTTAAGTTTAGTTTTTAAATTTTTTTAATCCATAAAATGAGACTACTACTGTCCATCAGAAGAGTTCTAGATAACCTTTAATGGCATAAAGTATTTAGCATATAGTAGAAGCCTAGCTATTTTGATTTCCTTTGCTGATCTCAGACAACCTCTTCTACCATACAAATGTGCAAAGACACATATGGACACATTCTGCGAAGGAATCTTAGGTCGAGGACTCGGAGGTCACAGAAATGGAAATATATATGCCTGATAATTCATTTGATAAAATTAACTAGAGGATGTAGCATACATATTTCCTCAGACATTGAAAAATCAACATTATTGATATATAAATTATATGAAGTTAACAGGACACCTTTTAAATGAACAGATCAGTGACTTTTGAGCAACATATATCTACATACGCAACCACACCTCTATGGAGATGTATCTACCTCACCCAGAAAGTCCCTCACTCCCCTCTGCAATGCCTCTGTCTGTCCCAACAACCAATGATGTGACTTCTATCACTGGAGAGTCATTTTGCTCACAAACATTTTTAATGCAAATGTCAAACCTCTTCTGATTAAACCTCCTGAATACATAGCTAAATCATCAAGGCAGGGAGGAGTTCCTGGGAGGTTTTATGGTTTTAGAAGTGGTTGAAGCCATGTGAGCTACCTGATCTATGGTAGGGACAATTCTATCTGGAGTTGGATATTGGGCTGAAATAACCTCAAATGGTCTTTTCGACTGGTAGAAGCTAATTCTACAAAATTTATTCATTTTCATTCATTTATTTTCTCATCAACTCATTCAATCAAACAATCCTATGTTACATTTTGACAAAAATTAATCATCTTTAAGGAAATTATTTTGAGTTCCCATCAGACACACATGCAGCTGGGCTTTGTGTTCACACAGTGAACATGCTGGGGTCAAGCAAACCATGATCACAGTGACTTCATTGACAGATGATGCCTTATTGGGAGAAGGGTTCTCTTTGACTTGACCCCATGTGTCCAACCCATAACACTGAGCCTTGAGCTAAAATCCATCTTCCTGTTCTGGCCCTGCCCAGGCACCAGGCCACTGTGCTGTGTGTTTCTCTGTCTGCTGAAGCAGAGTCCTGGGTGCAGATATGAAACCTATTCGTGGGCTTGTTTGATCCCAGCTGTGACTTTCAGTACCAGGAGGTCCTTTGCTGTGGCTTTAATTTGTGTTTTCCTTACTCTTAAGTTCCACAGATGCTGAGTGACCCAGACCCTGGTCATGCTCTTGTGCTGAAAGGGAACCACCACATGGAGAGGTGAGCAGACTATGAAACAAAATCATGTATTTACAACCAGTGGCAAGACTTACTGGCAGGTCCTTTGTTCAAACACTGTTGAGAATTTGAAGATCATGACAGCAGAGTTTAAAACCAAGTGCAGGGTCCTTCCAAATGTGGGGCTCTGCGCACCAAAGATACAGTTTTGGAGCTCCTTTTAAAAACAACACAAAAAGACAGTCCATGTTCATGGCTGCAGGCCATGAGAGAGTATTTTTCTTTTTTATTATAATTTAATTTTTATTTTTCCATATGTTATTGGTGTACAGGTGGTATTTGGTTACATGAGTTAAGTTTTCAAAGATGATTTGCAAGACTTTGGTAAGCCCACCACCTGAGCAGTATACACCGCACCATATTTGTAGTCTTTTATCCCTCACCCTCTCCGGCTCTTTCCCCCACAAATCCCCGAAGTCCATTATATCATTCTTATGTCTTTGTGTCCTCATAGCTTCACTCCCAGATATCGGTGAGAACATGTGCTGTTTGGTTTTACATTTCTGAGTTACTTCACTTAGAATAATAGTCTCCCATCTCATCCAGGTAGGTCACTCCAAATGCTGTTAATTCATTCCTTTTTATGGCTGCATAGTATTTCATCATACACATATATATACATATACATACATATATATCACAGTTTCTTTACCCACTCATTTATTGATGGGCATTTGGGCTGGTTCCTTTTTATTTATACTAAATTAATGGCAGGTACATTCTTCCTTACCCTAAAGTCTGCTCTGTCTCCCCATGTCCCTTACACATCAGGACACCTTTATGCCCATAGATCATGGGCAGTGCTGGGCAGCCACCATCGTTAACACAGAGAGGGCAGTCAGCAGTGTGAGGTGGTTCTGCCTGCTGCGGTCTTAGCCCAGGCACAGAAAGCAAGAGCCCTAGGTGGAGCTGAAGGTGCTCAGCCGGGTTTGTCAGGAGTCCCATCTGTCAGTGAGTTGACAAGAAACAGAGCAAAACGACTCCTCCAATGTTGATGAGCCTGCCCCTGGGATTTGGAAACTTGAAAACAGAGAAAGTCAATATAGACAAAGGATTTTAAACAGGATTATGGTCAATTAAGCAAATTAGAAAAAGATACTTGAAGGAGTACTTGGCTCAAAAACACCAGGGAGACACGAGGAGTTTTTCTAAGATTCTAGAGACTATAGCAATACTTAGATAACCAATATCAGTGTATTAATGAGTAATTATTATTATTATTATTTTGAGATGGAGTCTCACTCTATCATCCAGGCTGGAGTGCGGTGGCATGATCTCGGCTTACTGCAACCTCTGCCTCCCTGGTTCAAGCGATTCTGGTGCCTCCAACTCCCGAGTAGCTGGGACTACAGTAGCTACTCATCAGGATGCCTGGATAATTTCTGTATTTTTAGTACAGATGGGATTTCACCATGTTGGGCAGGCTGGTCTCCAACTCCTGACCTCAAGTGATCTGCTCTCTTCAGCCTCCCAAAGGGCTAGGATTACAGGCGTGGGCCACCGTGCACAGCTGAGTAATTATATCATCATGGGAATAAAAAATATACATTGAGTTACAAACTAATTAACAAAAGATCAAAAAAAAAAAAGTAGACTTGCATCAATTCAGACAAAGGCATTCTTCCCATCCAAACTCTTCACTGGTGCATTGATCTTGAATTTGACCATCTGGGGAAGGGGCGTGGCCTCTCCTGACAGCAAGGCTCTGGGGCCCAGGCAGGGAGAATGAGGTCTCAGAATGACGCCCTCGAAAGACGTGTTCCCCTTTCATCAATGCACAGACCCAGAAGACCCCTCCGTCCTGCAGCCCCTGCCATGAGCCTCGGGCTCCTGTGCTGTGCAGCCTTTCCTCTCCTGTGGGCAGGTGGGTCCTGGGCAAGGCCCCTTGCGTGGATTTCAAGGCCCAGCACCTTCCCATTGGGGCTGCAACATCGGCTTTGTTCTCCGCAGGTCCAGTGAATGCTGGTGTCACTCAGAGTCCAAAATTCCGGGTCCTGAAGACAGGACAGAGCATGACACTGCAGTGTGCTCAGGATATGAACCATAACTACATGTACTGGTATCGACAAGACCCAGGCATGGGGCTGAGGCTGATTCATTACTCAGCTGGTGAGGGTACAACTGCCAAAGGAGAAGTCCCCGATGGCTACAATGTCTCCAGACTAAACACACAGAATTTCCTGCTCAGGCTGGAGTCGGCTGCTCCCTCCCAGACATCTGTGTACTTCTGTGCCAGCAGTTACTCCACAGTGCTGCACGGCTGTCTCCTCTCTGCACATAAAGGCAAGGGAAGGTACTGCCCTCCTCCGCAGCACAGATTCAGCGATGCCCTTGGTCCTAGCACTGAAAACTTTGGAGCCCCAATGGGCCCGTGCAGTGCGAACCTTCGTCTGTGCCAGGTGCCTCTGCAGTCGGTCTCGGCCAGGCCTGGACTGGTCCCAGGACCTCAGATGTCTTCTTTGTTGCCCTCTGGTCCTTCCTCTGAGCTGTCCTTTTGGGCTGGGGCCAGGGGTTTCCCAGCTCTGACTTTCCTAGTCATTCACCTGAGTCTGAGGCCTCCTAGGTGAAATAGGATTTGTATTTCAGATCCATCTAGACTCCCGTCTCTACCTGGGTACCACGTGCTTTCTTCTCTCTATGATTTTTCCTCATGTTGAACCCTACGGTGGTCTCAGCTGCAGCCTGCATTTCCTATATTCACAGTCGCCCTCCAAGGCCTTGCTGGGTTTCTCCTCCCCGACCTCCCTGCCCTTCTCTACTCCAGCCATGTTGAGAGACTCCAAAGTCCATTTCCTGTGCCCTGGGCTGGAGCCTTCCTTTCTGTAGTGGTCAACACCTACCTGTGCTTCAGATCTCAGCATCATCAGCCCTAGTGATAATCACCATTATGCTTCCCTTGGCTCCCAGCTGAGGTCAGTTTCCCTCTCATAATCTCTCATGGTATCATGTGTCTGTTAATCAGTAGAATTTAGCACTGTTGGAATCTTCCAAGTACTTTAAACCCCATGAAGGCCAAGGCTATGCCTGGGTTATAAATCAGCAGCTGAGCCTGGCACAAGGGGAGAGGCCTTTCAGAGAATGGATGAGTCAGTGATGGAGTGAGTGATGAGTGGATGGATGAATCAATAACAGGAGCACCCTAGATCCATTTTACCCTTGCGGAGATCTGGCATTAAGTACAAGAACTCTTACCCCTTTGATTGCTGGGCTAGGGGAGGTCCCTGAAATTAATGGGGAGTCGCCATCACGGGTGGCCCCACCTTGGTCAAAGATTCCTCCTGCGTCTGCAGCACCAGACCTCCTCCAGGTCTCTGTGCTCTCCTTCAGACTCTTTCCCACAACAACTCTACACAGATCAGAGATCCCTTTCCAGAAACCCATGCATAGAGTTGTGTTATTTCGGAACCACTTCTGGTACCAAAAACTCCATTAGGTTTACATCAATAAAACAGAATCACTAAAAGTACTATGGAGAGGAGGATTTATGACAGGAGTTAGACCTTATATAAATGTAGGGGGAGCTGAGGAAGAGAAAGTCTGGAGGGGAGATATAGCTAGGCAGATTTAATTCATGATTAATGTGACCGTGACCTCTTATTCTACTCAAAGGAGAGCATATGATTTCAACAAAAAAAAAATATTGATTTTCCTTTGTAAAAGTTTGATCCAAATAGTGAGCTATTTTTGTCCCATAATTGTCTTAACTTGGCTAATGGTGGAACAAATCCGACTTTGATTTCCTTGAAAGAACAGGAAAAAAACCGTCATTCATATACAGTCTTACAGGCTCTATTTTATGGAGGAAGCATAATAAATAGGAAAGAGAAAATCAGAATTATTTTCTGGAACCTACATTGGGACTGTCCTCAGAGCAGGTTGTGATGTGAGGAGTCAAATCTACAGGGGTATTTCGCAGCTTGGAGCGCAGCAGACTGTTTCCGACCCCATGCATTTGGGGGTGAGACCAGAGACAGTTGAAAAACTATGGAATCTTGACATTCTGCACTCTCAACCCTGGCCTCTCCCTGAATTTCACAGATTAACATCAGACCAATTTATTCCGACTATTAAAAGTATTAAAACAAAAACCAAGGAGGACCAGTGAGCAGAAGCAATAAACCATTAAAATGGACATCCTAAAGATTTAAAATTTTGCCATCATAAGATGTGAACGTTTGAAGAGCTACATTTAAATGAATACAAGAAGGAACTGAAACAAGAACACGAAAAAAAGAGACGGCCTGAAACCATCAAAAAACATTAAAGAAATAATCAAATAGAATGTCTAGAAATCATTATGACTACTCCAGAAAACAAAATGGAAGCTAAACAGCAGATTCAATGCTTCTAAAGAGATTATTAGCAATATCAAAGGAGGATCTCAAGAAATCACCTAGAATGCAGCACAGAAAATTAAATGTAAAATATAAAAAAGTGAAGGAATAAGGAAAAAATGAAGTTTCCAGTATATTAGAGAGTATATAATGTTTTATTGAACTTTTTCTTATTTTCTTGTATATAACTGAAGTTTCAGAAAGAGAAAATAAGGCAAATTGCCTGACATGATTGTGTATGTGATGCTAGCTGAGAATGTTCCTGAGATGTTTGAGGACCGAAATCCTTGTTCAAGAATTCAGATGAATTGCAAGACGAATAGGCAGTTCCCAGTGAAACTGCAGACCACAAATGACAAAGAAAAGATTTTAACAGCAGTCAAAAGGGAAAGATAAATATCCTCCAGTGGAATAGAATGAAAGAAATAGTCAAAGTCAAGAAAGAGGATTAAAAATAACTGTTAAATCAGAATTGAGATTGATAAAAAATACCTACAGGACAGGAAAAGAAAATATGGAAAACCAAAATAATTCCGTGAGTTTGCCACCAAGGTATCTTTTCAGAGTTATAGTTAACAAGGGTGGGAAATGATCCCAGAAGAAATGTATGAGGGCAGTTTGTGAGGGAACCCATGTGATGGGACAATCCCGTTGGGCACATGTGAGTGGGGGAATGGAGGAGGCTGGGGCATGAATGGGGATGGCAGAGGGGACCCTGACTTGGAGGAAAGACAATGAGCTCATCCCATGGTGCCTGGTGTTGGGGGCACTGTTGGCACATCCTACAGAACGTGCCCAGCAGACAGAGGAGTGGCTGTGGGATGAGAAGGTGAACTCGGAGATGCAGCGTGAGGCCTCTGAGTCCAGACAGCATGGGAGCCCAAAGCGATGTCCCATGCAATAACGTTGTTTACAAGGAGCTTATAAATATTTAAAGTAGTCACCCAAGTGTGTTCTAATATAAATCCTGTGTTCCTGAGGTCATGCAGATTGAGAGAGGATGTGATGTCACGGTGGGAACTTCCGTGTAAGGACAGGGACGTCCCTCCTCCTCTGCTCCTGCTCACAGTGATCCTGATCTGGTAAAGCTCCCATCCTGCCCTGACCCTGCCATGGGCACCAGGCTCCTCTGCTGGGCGGCCTTCTGTCTCCTGGGGGCAGGTGAGTCCTCAGACACCAACCATTCTCATTGTGTGTGTGTGTGTGTGTGTGTGTGTGTGTGTGTAGGGGTGGGCTGTGTGCATTCGTGTGATGACTAAAATTATTTTCCTCATTCTGTTCCCAACTTTGTCTCCACAGATCACACAGGAGCTGGAGTCTCCCAGTCCCCCAGTAACAAGGTCACAGAGAAGGGAAAGGATGTAGAACTCAGGTGTGATCCAATTTCAGGTCATACTGCCCTTTACTGGTACCGACAGAGCCTGGGGCAGGGCCTGGAGTTTTTAATTTACTTCCAAGGCAACAGTGCACCAGACAAATCAGGGCTGCCCAGTGATCGCTTCTCTGCAGAGAGGACTGGGGGATCCGTCTCCACTCTGACGATCCAGCGCACACAGCAGGAGGACTCGGCCGTGTATCTCTGTGCCAGCAGCTTAGCCACAGCATGGCACAGTCGCCTCCTTCCTGCTCATAAACCTCATCCTTCTCTCTCCTTGCAGCTCCTAGAGACCCTTAACAGAGGCTTCTCTTTGCTTCTCCCTCCCCATGGGAAACAAGTAGATTTGGACCTCAGCTTGTCCTTTGGGTAGAAAGAGACCACAGATTCACCCCTGAGACACAGTAACTGTAAATGTGGGTGGTGGAAGCAATCGTGGCCCACCGGGCTATAGGAGTCCTCAGAGCCAGCTCATTGCTCTAAGGCAAGCACTGGGTGCCTTAGCCTTGGCCTTCAGGGCTGGGACACTCAGTCTTCTTTGGGGCCTGGGAGGTTGCTGCCCACATAGAGAAGCTTCGGGCATGGCCGAGGAACAGGTGTCTTCCCCTACATGTGTTGGGGCATCTGCAAGGTCTGAAGCTTCATCCACAAGAACATTCTTTCTTCTGAAGCCTCTTCTGTCACATTGGAAGTTTTCTGCAATACAAGAGCAAACCATTCTTCCTGTTTGATTTAAAAGTCTTTGTGGCTTTTGTGGCCATTACTTGGTGAATACAGCCAAGATAACAATAAGACTTCATTTCTTCTGCCTAATGTAAGCAATGCGAGTTCTTTATTTTGTTTTCATTTACCACTGCTCCTGTCCTGAGAGACTGAAGCATGCGTCCACTACTGCTCCAGTGTCAACTTGGTTCCCTAGGAAATCGGGTTTCTAGAACCTGAATGCTGACAAATAAGAGTTGTATATATGTATACCATGCAACCTGCATTTAAAAATGTATGTACATGGTGAAGTGACTAAATCTAGCTAATTAACATATGCAGTACCTCAATCCTTATCCTTTCCTGTGGTGAGAATACTTGAAATGTACTCTGTTAGCAATATTCCAGAATACAATCCACTGTTGCTAACTTTAGTCACTGTGTTGTACAATAGATCTTTTGAACCTCTTCCTCCTATTTGAGTGAAATTTTGCATCCTTTAACCAACATCTCCCCAGCACCCCATCTCCATCCCAACCTCTGGTAATTGCTGCTCTAGTCTTTTGATTTGAAATAATTTCCCTGAGGTCTTTAACTTGAGAAGATGGAGTTTTAAAAACAATAATGCTTATATTACTTTTGTTTTGTTTGTTATTTTACATATTGCAATATAGTGTTTGTTGCAAATATAAATGAGTATATTGTAATAAAAATTCTTCACCTCTCTTTGAGTGAAGCTACATTTCACATATATGAAATTTCAAGCTGTGGTCAGAGCTGACATGATTATGGATCATGGGTTTCTGGGAGTCCTCAGAGACAGCCCTGTACACAAAGGTTAAGATAGATTATCCCAGACCCAGCCAGGACAGAGGTGCCCTGAGTCCTGCAGAGCTGGTTGGGGAATTATAGTTCCCTAAATTCACTTATCAGAAATTGTGGTAGCTCAGATACCAAATTTCTTTCTCTAGCAAATGATGATCGTTGGCAGGGATTGTTCTGAACCCATTCTATTTGCTCCATCAACAGATCATTCCTTTTTTAGTTGCCCTGTGTGTCCTGGGAGTGAATAAGTCCCAGGCACAGATGGGAATTTCCTGACCTTAGGATGCTGTTCCAAGGACTTCCTTGCTAGACCCTGTCTCCAGCTTTTCCCACCTTTATCCTCATGACCCCTAAGACAAATGGTCCTAATAATGGACCAGCTCTGAAACTTAAGATTGAACAGAACTCAAACCACAACTGTAAACACTGATGCTGAAAGAAGTGGTAAAAAAGGTGAGCAGGGTTTCCCACCTGCACTGAGAGTGAACATACAAGGACAGCAAAGGGAAGGTTTTATTAATAAGCAAACAAGAAGCAATAAAGGCCCTGCTCTAAATGAATGTAACTAATCTCTTTGAGTTAAAAAAGGAGCACGTCAATAGAAGTATTTCAAATCAAAGTCTAGAAGTTTCCAAACCAGCCAGCACAACCCTGAGAGCTCTGTGCTCTCAGCAACTTCAGAGAACTCATCAATCCTTTCTGGGCTCAAACTTCCCTTTGTCCACTCGAAGATCAGGGTCACACTCTCATCCTATTACAAAAACAATGGGCTTTGCTATCTTGCTGATGCCTCATTTCTAGGAGTTGAGTATTAAGCACTGAAGAGCTTTGAAAGTTGGGCTTCTGAGTCAATTGATGTGCTGGAGCCAGCTTTTCTGACTCACGAGAGACAAATAGGCACACTCTTCCCAGCTCCCCATTCAGTGAAGCCATGTTGACAGCTTGAAATCCACCACAGTGCCTGTGTTGATACAACAGAAATTGGTAAGTGCTACTAGGCATGTGCCCACCTCCACAGACACTCGGTGTACCAGCACATCACTGGAATGTTTTCTGAGACAGTGATGTCCCTGTTGTGTCGTCATGTCTTGTGCGGCCAAAAGGACTCCGAATTCACCTCCTCTCTGTTCTTGCTTTTGGAAACCATAATCTAAAATAACCTCACCTGACACTATTTCTATTCAATCTCCAAATTCCCTCACTTTGTGGGTCTGTGTCTCCTGTAAGCATGCCAGTCCACAACTTGACAACTATTTTGAATGTAGCTAAAGGATACAGTGAACCAGTTTATTATTTTCAAATTATCCTTCCTTGCATGGAATATGTAGATGCTGCAGTCATTGGGAACAGAGATGGGGCAAGCAGAAGCTCTGGGCCGTGAACCACTTTAGAGTCAGACAATTCTTCAGTGGCACAGACACACCCTTGGGCATGGACTAATTTGCTTTGGAAACTAAGCAGTTCCACACCAGTCACCAATGACCTTGGATCTATTTCCAGCTGAGAGGTCAAAAAGATCACACTCCCTAAATGTCCTCCTCTCCAATATATAGTACAGCCCCCGTCCATCTCAGTCCCTGGAGGTCATCCAGAGCTCCCAGAGAATCTCTGCTCTGGGGCAGAATCATCAAGTCTCCTCCTCGCCAGCTCCCCACAGGCTCCAGCAAGGCTTTCCTGCCAGGTGCAGGGCATGGGTGTGGCTCTGCTGTCTCTCAGGTAGAGGGAGGCCATACGATGATGTTTGTATAAGAAGGATTGGGTTTCAGAGGTTCCTCTCAAATACTTGACATAATTTTATTTGCTTTTTGTTTCACTCTACAATGTCACCATTTAGGAGAGCAATTATTTTGGTTGCATTATTTATGGCACTTTGAAAGATTTTTGTGGTTAAATTAATTTAAGAAATCATTCCCATTGTGCATCTTTTCTGTTCAGATATAATCTGAGGCAGTGAAAGAAACAGCAATGATTCTGAAAGCAGTCACTTACATGCCCTCTGATAAAGGCATTGTTCAAGGTTCATTACTCACACCTAACTTTCAGTCTACTGGAAATGAAAGGCACAGAGTTGGGGGCCTGTGATCAAGCTATGAGAGAGGACTATACCAGCTACTCTGGGACTTCAGGGCACGAAGAGATGACCTCCCCTTTAGACTCTGCTCAACGACGAAGGAATGAGTTGGTCCATGGGAACCTGAGGAGCAGAAATTCCGGGAGCCTTTAACTGGGACGGATCAAGGACTGTAGAGCAAGTCATTGGAAAGGGAAATGGTTCATCTGGTCTGTCACAGAAGATAGTGGATAGAAAGGTCATATAATCCCCAGTTCCCTGGCTGATTTGCTTCCTTATGATACTATTTTGCAGCAGCGTACCGTCATCTCACACCACTCCTCTACCTCTTCCACAATCATCTCCTCCCTCTCTGCTGCTCAGATCAGCACATGTGCATTGTACAAGCTATTCTTTTACTGTAGCAGGCCTTTTGCTGGTCTTAATTATATCCATCCTTATTTTCCCATTAGATACTGCTCCCTCCATGATTGCTTATTGCCTTGCAAGTGATCCTTTACCCCCCGCCCCCAGACAGAGTCTCACTCTGTCGCCCAGGCTGGAGTGCAGTGGCGCAATCTCGGCTCACTACAAGCTCTGCCTTCCGGGTTCACGCCATTCTCCTGCCTCAGCCTCCCGAGTAGCGAGTAGCTGGGACTACAGGCGCCCGCCACCACGCCCGGCTGATTTTTTGTATTTTTTAGTATAGAGACGGGGTTTGGCCGTGTTAGTCAGGATGATCTCGATCTCCTGACCTCGTGATCCGCCCGCCTTGGCCTCCCAAAGTGCTGGGATTGCAGGCAGAAGCCACTACGCCTGACCAAGGGATCCTATTTTTTATATCCCAGTTTTACTTTTTATTAACACATATCTGACCCCATCTTGAAGGTAATCACATTATCTGCCTAGACTTCTGCTAATCTTTATTTTTATGGTACCATTGTCATTTGGGGGGACATATTTGTTTATCTCTGGTAATGGAAATGAAATTACGTTACACTTCACTTTCTGTGTTTTCTTCCTACTTTAGGGTAAATATTATTTCCTCCCATTCTTCCTATTCTATTCCTCTCTCTTTAGATAGTTTTAAGGGAGAAAATGTCCGTGAGACTGTAACTGCAGCTATGGGGTAAGAATTATTTTGAATGAGGGTGGGATATTAAGCTTGATAACTCAAAGGAACAGTCAGGGTTAAAACTAATGTTGGGATCGGGGTTCAGAGAAGTTGCTTATAAAACCTGCAGGATGGCACTTCTGGAATAATCTCCCGGTTCCCTCTGCAGACACTTCCCAGCATCCCTTGGGCCATTTCCCTTGCAAAAGCAATGATGACATTTCACTTATTGGCCACAAGATGGCACTGTGGTCCACTGGGATCTAAGGGACTCTGGGGAGAGCCTGGGAGAGCAGCCTAGGAAGGAAAGGGTTAAGAAAAATTAGGGCTGGCATCCAATATCATGCAGATGTTGCAGCAGTTTTCAGTTATTGCTAGACTACCTACAGTTATACAAGATACAGGAAATACCTCTAATCTTTAATGAGATCCACAGTTGAAGAATTTTGGCCTGGCAGCCTTGGTGTCAAGGGCAGGTGCAGACAGAGGAGCAACTGTCTCAGAGGAAAATGGGAAAGTGAGGGGTGGGCTGTGGCTTAAGCCCAGTGCGTCTCTGCTGCACCCCATCTTCCCTGCAGCTCTCACCAGGCAACAGCCTCCATGAGAGTAGGTGGATCCTGCCTGAGCCCAGTCAGAATGCCCCGGACTAGGTGAACTCTGTAGGCATGGGGAGTAACACAACAGGCCCACCTTTCACAAGTTTCCAAAGTCTGGGCTCCAAGCCTTTTTTCCCCCTTTCCTCTGCAGAGTCCTGCCACTTCTGAAGTCTTGTCCTCACTTTCTGCCTGCCTCTCCCACAGCCCCCATGGAGGCAGGGATCAGCCAGACACCAAGATATCACAGACACAGAGGGAAAAAGATCATCCTGAAATTTGCTCAGATTAGGAACCATTATTCAGTGTTCTGTTATCAATAAGACCAAGAACAGGGGCTGAGGCTGATCCATGATTCAGGTAGTATTGGCAGCAGGACCAAAGGCAGGGCCAAGGAAGGGTACAATGTCTCTGGAAACAAGCTCAAGCATTTTCCCCCAACCCTGGAGTCCGCTAGCACCAGCCAGACCTCTGTACCTCTGTGGCAGCGCATCCGCAGCCCTGCACAGCCAGCTGCTCTCTGCACAAAAAAGGGCAGCCACAGGCTGGAGGTGGGCACTCCTTCCCATGGCCCCTATCTTAACCAGGAGATAGAGGTGCCCTTTTTGAAGCTCTTCTCAGATGTCCCAGCAATGGGCTCCCAGTCTGTGCATCCTCCTGCAGCAGGAACTTCAGTGTGAGCTGAGGTCCATCACTATGATGTGGATGCACGAATGCAAACAACACTTAATGTTATTTTACTCAATTCAGAATATTCTGACAGTTGCGTAAAATAGGAATAGTAGCTCCCAAAATGAAATTTGTGTCTCATTTTCTTTATGAGAGAAAAGAAAAAAAACAGAAAGCAGCTGGGCAGCTTTAACCTGCTTGAGTGATCTGGGATTCTACAAGTCTACAAGTGGTACAAAGAACATCACCTTGGCCTGGATTCCAATGGATACCAAACACTGCAAAAAGCCTTGAAAACAATTTATAAAAGACCTAAGTAAACAATCTACTTATAGGAAATGTTAGTACATCCACCGCATAGATGGATCAACTAGTGAAATTATTATGTAGAGATTATCAGCTAAGCCTCTACTTATTACCTCTGAGCGTAGAGCAGTGTTTGCGCCTTCTGAGGGTATCTTAAGGAAGGAACTTAATTCTTACCATTACTTTGGCTTGGATTAAAATCCATGAGCTCGTCGTTTTTATTGTAAAATATTACAGAATAATAATGATCAAACGTTTTATTTTCCTCTAGCGTTTATTCCTCTTTAGAACGTGCAGGTTGAAGCTCACACACATGAGCGGGGTTCCTTAAGATGAGATCCATTAACTCCAGGACTGGGAGGTACACAGCTGGCCTTCACAGGAAGTGCAAACCCCAAATGCAGTGACCCCCCCTGTGTCTACGCTGTGCCCAATACCCCTCTGTGAGGGTGACATAAAGGCGGGCAGACTCCTTGCTTGGCAAAAAAAATCAGTTCACCAATTGGCCACTTTGCTGAAGACCAGAATAAAAGGCTAAATTGTGAGAATGATGAATGCCCAATTCCCAAATTGTGAACTGTGTAACAGTTCACGATTCTTGGAATAATTTCAACCATGTGTGGTTTGTTTTTTTTTTTAAGTTTTTCTTTGTCGACAGCTTTCTTTCGGCCACTGATCCTCAGTTGTTTCCCAGCCCCCTTGTCAGCTGATCTCATTTTGATGCTAATTTTTTTTTTTTGCTAGCTTTGGGATTATTTGTTCTTGTTTTACTATGCCCTCTAAGTGTGGTGGTAGGTTGCTAATGTGAGATCTCTCTAACTTGTTTATGTGGGTGTTTAGTTCTGTAAACAATACTCCTAACACTGCTATAGCTGTGTCCCAGAGATTCTAGTATATTTAATCTTGGTTTTCATTAGTGCCAAAGAATGTCTTGTTTTCTACCTTCATTTTATGGCTTACCCAAGTCATTCACTAGCAGATTGTTTAATTTCCATGTAATTGTATGATTTTGAGAGATCTTATAACTCTTGATTTCTATTTTTTTTGTGCTGTGGTCCAAGAGTATGGTTGACATGATTTCAGTTTTTTTTTTAAATTTGTTTACAATTAGTCTGTGTCCAATCATGTGGTTGATTTCAGAGTATGTGCCATGTGTAGATGAGAAGAATGTGTATTATGCTGTTATTGGGTGGAGTGTTCTGTAGATGTCTGTTAGGACCACTTAGTCAAATGTTGAGTTTAGTTTATGAATAACTTTGTTAGTTTTCTGCCTTGACAATCTAATACTGAGTGTTGAACTCTTCCAGTATTGTTGTGTGGTTTTCTACGTGTCTGTAGGTCTCTAAGAACTTGTTTTATGAATCCAGGTGAACCAGTGTTGGGTACCTATATATTTAGGATAGTGAGGTCTTCTTGTTGAATTGGGCCCTTTATCATTATGCAATGCCCTTCTTTGTCATTTCTGATAATTGTTGGTTTAAAGTTTGTATTGCCTGAAATTAGAATAGCAACTTCTGCTCTTTTTTGTTTCCCATTGGCTTGGTCATTTTTCTCCATCGCTTTATGTTGAGCCTATGGGAGTTGCATATGAGATGGGTCTCCCGAAGACAGCATACAGTTCAGTGTTTCACTTGTTTATACAACTGGACGCTCTTTTTTTTTTTTTTTTTTTTTGAGATGGAGTCTTGCTCTGTCGCCCAGGCTGGAGTGCAGTGGCGCGATCTTGGCTCACTGCAAGCTCTGCCTCCCGGGTTCACGCCATTCTCCGGCTTCAGCCTCCCGAGTAGCTGGGACTACAAGTGCCCGCCACCACACCCAGCTAATTTTTTGTATTTTAGTAGAGACGGGGTTTCACTGTGTTAGCCCGGATGGTCTTGATCTCCTGACCTGGTGATCTGCCCGCCTCGGCCTCCCACAGTGCTGGGATTACAGGTGTGAGCCACGGCGCCCGGCAGCTCTTTTAATAATAAATGACTTTTATGTGCTGTGTTTAGCCTGTTTACATTCAAGGTTAATATTAATACTTGTAGATATGATCCTGCCATTGTGTTCTTGCTTGGTTGTTACGCAGACTTGATTGTGTAGTTGCTTTATAATGTCAATGGTCTATGTATTTGAGTGTGTTTTTTGGTGGCTGTTAGTGATCTTTCATTTCTATGTTTAGGACTCCCTTCAGGACCTCTTGTAAGGCAGGTCTGGTAGTAACAAATTCCTTGAACATTTGCTTGTCTGAAGGGATCTTATTTCTCCTTTCCTTATGAAGCTTAGTTTGGCTGGATATGAAATATATAGGGATACTGGTTGGAATTTCATGTCTTTAAGAATGTTGAATATTGGCTCCCAATTGTTTCTGCCTTGGAAAGTTTCTCCTGAAAAACCTGCTGTTAGTCTGATGGGATTCCCTTTGTAGGTGACCCGCCTTTTCTTTCTAGCTGACTTTAATATTTTTTCTTTCATGTTGACCTTGGAGAATCTGATGACTATGTGTCTTGGGGGTGGTTGTCTTTTATGGTATCTCATAAGAATTCTCTGTGTTTCCTGAATTTGAATGTTAAACTCTCTAGCAAGGTTAGGGAATTTTTTGTGCTCAATATCCTCCAATATGTTTTCAATGTTGCTTACTCTCTCTCCCTCTCTTTCAGGGACATCAATGAGTCATAGGTTTGGTCTTTTTACATAATCCCGTATTTCTCAGAGGTTTACTTCATTCATTTTTCTTTTTTTTCCATTCTTTTTTTTGTCTGACTGAATTGATTCAAAAATAAGTGTTCAAGCTCTGAGATTATTTTCTCATTGATTATGCTGTTAATACTTCTGATTACGTTATGACATTGTTGAGGTTAGTTTTTCAGCTCTATCAGATCAGTTTTGTTCTTTCATAAAATAGCTATTTCATTTTTCAGCTAATGTGTCATTTTATTGGATTCATCAGATTCCTTAGATTGACTTTCAGCTTTCTTCCGAATCTTGATAGTGTTTGTTTCTAACCTGTTTCTGAATTCTATGTCTATCATTTCAGCCGCTTCAGCCTGGTTAAGAATCATTGTTGGGAAGCTAGTGTGTTCATTTGGTGGTAAGAAGGCACTCTGACTTTTTAAATTGCCAGAGTTCTTTCACTGGTTCTTTCTCATCTCTGTGGTCTGAGGTTTCTTTAATCTTTTAAGCTGATGTCTTTTGGAAGGGTTTTTTGCTTTTATATTCTATGCCCTTGAGGGTTTCACTGTTACATAAGCTGGGTTCAGGAGACTGGCTTCATTTATGGAATATTTCAGGGGGCTAAGATTCAGCTCAGTATTTCTGGGCTGCGTGTTGTAGGCCTGTGGTGCTGGAATTAGGCCCAGAGCTTTGGTTTTTGACCCCTTAAGGCTAAAGCACCTGCTACACCAGAGGGGCTGAGGCGTTCCCAATTCCACTGGCAACAACACTGCAATGGGGAATGCCAGCCAAAGTATTTTTTCCAAATGGTGGCATTGGGGTACATGCTCAGAAGCATGTGCCAATAATGGCAATGTGGCAGTTTCCATACATATGTTTGTGCTAGCTTTTTTATTATTATATAGTAAATTTCTTTGCCTCTTTTCATAGTTATTGTCTTGAAATATATTTTATCTGATATAGATATAGCTACTCCTGATCTTTTCTGGTTTTCATGTGCATGAAACATCTTTTTGTTATCTCTTCACTTTCAATCTATATGTCTTTTTAGGGGAGGTGTGTTTCTTGTAAGTGACAGATCATTGGGTCTTATTTTTATATTCGTTCAGCTACTCTATGTCCTTTGATTGGTGAGTTTAGATCATTTACATTCAATGTTATTGTTGATAACTAAGTACTGGCTCCTGCCATGTATTTGTTTTCTGGTTGTTTTGTGGTCTTCTCTTCATTTGTTTCTTCTTTCCTGTCTTCTTTTTAGTAAAGGTGATTTTCCCTGATAACGTGTTTTCATTTCTTGTTTGTTATTTTTGTGTATCTGTTGTATGTGTTTGTATTTAAAGTTACTACGTTGCATATGTTTGTATTTAAAATTACTATGCATGAGGCTTGCAAATAATATCTTATACTGATGACAACATAACACTGATTGCCTAAGCAAACAAACCAAAAAAAAACAAAACAGAGAAAACTAGTAAAAATCTTATATTTTAACATTGTCCACCTACCTTTCAACTTTGTGTCATTTCTATTTTTATCTTAGGCACTGTCTATGTCTTGAAAAGCTGTAGTTTTTTTTTTAATTGGTTCATCTTTTAGTCTTTATAAGTAGTTTACACGTCGTAATCACAGTATTATAATATTGTGTTTTTCTTCGCACTATTATCAGTTAGTTTTGCACCTGCAGATAATTTCTTATTTCTCATTAATGTTCTTTTCTTTCACGCTGAAAAATTATCTTTTGCATTTCTTCTAGGATAGTTCTGGTGTTGAGGAAGTCCCTCAGATTTTGTTTGTCTGGGGAAGTCATTATTTCCCTTTCATGTTTGAAGGGTATTTTCACTGAGTACACTATTCTAGTATTAACGTTTTTTTTTTTTAGCATTTTAAATATGTCATGCTGCTCTCTCATGACCTGTAAGATTTGCACTGAAAAAGTCTGCTGCTAGACTATATTGGTGGTCCATGGTATGTTATCTGTTTCTTTTGCTGCTTTTAGAATCCTTTCTTTATCCTTGAAATTTTGATTTATCCTTGAAGTTTGATTATTGTCTTGATGTAGTCTTCTTTGACTTAAATATGCTTGGTATTCTATAATCTTCTTTTACTTGAATATTGATATCTTTCTCTAAGTTTGGGAATTTCTCTGTTATCATAGCTTTGAATAAACTTTCAGCCCTATCTCTCTCTCTACCTCCTCTTTAAGGTCAATAACTCTTAAAGTTGCCCTTTTGAGGCTATATTCTAGATCTTGTATTTGTGCTTCATTAATTTTTATCCTTTTGTCTCCTCTGATGGTGTATTTTCAAATAGCCTGTCTTCAAGCTCACTGATTCTTCTGCCTCATCAATTGTGAGGTTGAAACCCTGATGCATTCGTCAGAATGTCAATTGCATTTTCAGCTCCAAAATTTCTGCTTGATTGTTTTTAATTATTTAGCTCTCTTCTGGATTCTGAATTTCTTGGCTGTGTTGTCTTGAATTTTGTTGAGTTTCTTCAAAACAGATATTTTGAGTTCTGTGTCTGAAATGTCACACATCTCTCTCTCTCTCTGGGATTGGCCTCTGGTGCTTTATTTGGTTCATTTGGTGAGGTCATGTTTTCCTGAATGGTCTTGAGACTTGTGGATGTTTGCCTGTGTCTGGGCATTGAAGAGTTAGGTATTTATTGTAGTCTTTGCAGTCTGGGCTTGTTTGTACTCGCCCTTGGAAAGCTTTTCAGGTATTTGAATGTACTTGGGTGTTGTAATCTAAGTTTTCTGTCTCTGAAACCTTATCTGCATTAGGGGGCACCCCAAGTCCAGTAATTCTGTGGTCCTTGTGGACTCACAGATATGCTGCCTTGGTGGTCTTGGATAAGATCTGAAAGAATTCTCTGGATTATCAGGCAGAGACTCTTGTTCTCTTCCTTCATTTTCACTCAAACAAACATCTCTGTCTCTCTCTCTGCTGAACTACCTGGAACTGAGGAGTAGTGGTACAAGCTCCCCTGTTTCTACCATCACTAAGACCCTAGGTCAGAACTAAAGCCAGCATGATAATGGGTCTCACCCAAGGTCCACAGTAACCACTGCCTTGCTTGTTGCCTGTGTTCAAGGCCCCAGGGATCTACAATCAGCATGTGGAAAAGTCAGCCAGTCTTATACCCTTCCCTTCAGGGTCACGAGGCCCCCTGACCCCAGGCACATCCAGAGATGTTATCCAGGAGCCAGGGCCTGGAGTCAGAAACCTTGGGGATCTAACTGGTGCTCTATTCTGCTGCAACTGAGCTGGCATTCAAGTCACAAGATAAAGTTATTTCCACTCTTCCCTGCCCTTTCACAACCAGAGGAGTCTCTCCCTATGGCTACCACCGCCCCAGGCCCACAGCAAGAATTGCCTGACTATTGCCAATGTTCACTCAAGGCCCAAGGACTCTTTAGCCAGCTTGTGGTAAATGCTGCCAGGCCTGAGACTCTTCTTTTAGGGCAATGGGCTCTCCTCTGGCCCAGGACTGGTCCAGAAATGCAATCCAAGAGCAAAGTCCTGGAATCCGGGACCCCAGGAGCCTACTTTGTGCTCTACTCCACTGTGGCCAAGCTGGTATCTAATCTGCAAGACAAAGTCTCTTTTATTCTTCCCTCTCCTTTTATCAAGCAGAAGGAGCCTCGCCTCATATTCATCACAGCTGGGAATGTGCTGCATCACACCTGAAACCAGCATGTCTCAGATTCTCACCCAAGCTCTATGGCAAGTACTACCTGGGCATTGCTGCTGATTATTCAGGGCCCAAGTGCTCTTTATTCAGCAGATGATGAACCTTTCTGGGCCTTGTTCCTTCCCCACAAGGCAGCACGTTCCCTTCTGGCCCATGGTGTGTTTAGAAATGTCATCCAGGAGCTAGGGCCTAGAATTGGGGCCTCAGTACTCTGCTCATTGCCCCATCTGACTATGGCTGAGCTGGTGTCTGATTTTCAAGAAAAAGTCCTCTTTACTCTTCCCTCTCCTGTCTTTAAGTGGAGAGAAGGTATATTAGGCCATTCTAGCATTGCTATAAAGAATACCTGAGACTGGGTAATTTATAAGAAAAGAGGTTTAATTCGCTCATGGTTCTGCAGGCTGTACAAGAGGCATAACACTGGCATCTGCTTCTGGGAAGGTTCCAAAAGCTTATAAGTATGCAGAAGGCCAAGGGAGAGCAGGCACATCACATCGCAAAATCAGGAGCAAGAGATAGAGAGTGGAGGGTGTATTAGTCTGTTCTTATGCTGCTAATAAAGACATATCCAAGACGGGGTAATTTATTTAAAAAAAAAAAAGAGGTTTAATAGACTCACAGTTCCACATGGCTGGGGAAGCCACGCAATCATGACAGAAGGTGGAGGAAGACCAAAGGCATGTCTTACATGGCAGCAGGCAAGAGAGCTTTCACCAGGGAACTCCCATTTATAAAATCATCAGATCTCCTGAGACTTATTTACTATCATGAGAACAGTATGGAGAAAACCACCCTCATGACTCAATTATCTCCACCTGGCCCTCGCCTTGATACATGATGATTATTACAATTCAAGGTGAGATTGGGTGGGGACACAGAGCCAAACCATATCTGAGGGGGAGCTGCCACACACTTTTAAATGATAAGATCTTGCAAAAACTCACTCACTATCATGAAGACAGCACCAAGCCATGAGGGTCTGCCCCCATGACCCAAATACCACCCACCAGGCCCCACCTCCATCACTGGGGATGACAATTCAACATGAGACATGGGTGGGGACAAATATTCAAACTCTGTCATTCTGCCTTTTTTCTCTCTCAAATCTCACGTCCTTCTCACATTGCAAAATACAATCATGGGTTTCCAACAGTCTCCCAAAGTCTTAACTCATTCCAGCATTAACTCAAATGTCCAAAGTCTAATGCCTCATTTGAGACAAAGCACGTCTCTTCCACCTTACTAGCCTGTAAAATTAAAAATATATATATTTACTCTTAAGATACAGTGAGAGTATAGGCATGGGGTAAACATTCTTCTTCCAAAAGGGAGAAATTGGGCAAAAGAAAGGTGCTACAGGCGCCATGCAAGTTTGAAGCCCATCAGGAAAGTCATTAAATCTTTTTGTTTGTTTGTTTGTTTGTTTGTTTTTGAGACAGAGTCTTGCTCTGTCACCCAGACTGGAGTGCAGTGGTGCGATCTCAGCTCACTGAAACCTCTGCCTCCTGGGTTCAAGTGATTCTCCTGCCTCAGCCTCCTGAATAGCTGGGATTACAGGCACCTGCCACCATACCTGGTTAATTTCCATATTTTTAGTAGAGATGGGATTTTGCCATGTTGGCCAGGCTGGTCTCGAACTCCTGACCTCAGGTGATCTTCCTGTCTTGGCCGCCCAAAGTGCTGAAATGATAGGCATGAGCCACTGCACCCAGCCAAAGTCATTAAATCTTAAACCTCCAATAGTTCTTGACTCCATGTTCCACATTCAGGGCACACACTGGTGCAAAGGGGGACTACCAAGGTCTTGGGAGTTCTTTGCCTGTGGCTTTCCAGAGTTCAGCCCCCAGGGTTGCTTTCACATGTTCTTAGGTGTTTTGGCTTGTCCAGGCACAGGGTGCAAGCTGTCAGTGGCAATATCGATCTGGGGTCTGGAGGGCAGTTGTCCCCTTTCCAAAACTCCACTAGGCAATGCCCCAGTGGGATTCTGTATGGGGCCTCCAACCTCTAATTTCCTCTCTGCATTTCCCTAATAGAGATTCTCTGTAAGGTTTCCACCCTTGCAGCAGGCTTCTGCCTGATCACCAAAGGTTTTCCATAATTCTCTGAAATCTAGATGAAGGCTGCCAAGCTTTCTTGATTCTTGCATTATGTACACCTGTAGGCTTAACACCACATGGAAGCCACCAAGGCTATAGCTTGCATTCTCCAAAGTGGCAACTCAAGCTGTATCTGGGCCCCTTTGAGCCACAGCTGGAGCTGGAGCAGCTGGGATGCAGGCTGATGTGTCCTGAGGCTGGGCAGAGCAGCAGGACCCTGGGCCTGGCACACAAAACCATTCACTCCTCCTAGGCTTCAGGGCCAGTGATGGGAGGTACTGCCTGGAAGATTTCTGAATTGTCTTCAGGCAATTTCCCCAAAGTCTTTGCTATTAGCACTTGGCTCTTTTTAAACTATGTTAATATCTCTAACAAATGGTAGCTCCACAGCCTGCTTGAATTCTTCTCCCACAACATTTTCTTTATTTGCCACATGGTTAGGCTGCAAATTTTCCAAACTTTTACACTCTGTTTCCTGTTTAAATATACATTCCAGCTTTCAGTGTTTTCTTTGCTCTCACATCTGAGTGTAGGCCGTTAGAAGCAGCCAGGCCACATCTTCAACACTTTGCTGCTTATAAATTTCTTCCACCAGATACACTAGGTCGTCACTCGCAAGTTCAAACTTCCACAGATTCCTAGGGCAGAGGCAAAATGCACCCAAGTTCTTTGCTAAGGCATAACATGGGTGACCTTTGCCCCAGTTCCCAATAAGTTTCTCATTTCCATCTAAGACCTCAACAGCCTGGACTTCACTTTCCATATCACTATCAGCATTTTGGTCACAACCATTTAACTAGTCTCTCAGAAATTCCAAACTTTCCATCATATTCCTATCTTCTTCTGAGCCCTCCAAACTCTTCCAACTTTTGCCCATTACCCAGTTCCAAAGCTGCTTACACATTTTCAGTTATTTTTATAACAATACCCAACTCCTTGTATCAATTTTCTGAATTAGGCCATTCTTGCATTGCTGTAAAGGAATACCTGAGACTAGGTCATTTACAAGAAAAATGGTTTAATAGGCTCATGGTTTTTCAGGCCGTACAGAAGGCATAACACCAGCATCTGCTTCTGGGGGTGGTCTCAAAAGCTTACAATCATGGAAGAAAGAAAAGGGGAGGCAGGCACATTACATGGTGAAAACAGGAACAAGAGAGAGAAAGAGAGTGTGTGGGGGAGGGAGGGAAGGTCATTTAAAACATACTTTTAAATGACCAGATCTCACAAGAATTCATTCTCTATTCTGAGGACAGCATCAAGCCATAAGGGATCTGCCCCCGTGATACAAACACCCCCCACCAGCATGGGGATTACAATTCAACATGAGATTTGGGTGGGGACAAATATCCAAACTATATCCGAAGGAGTCTCACCTAGAGCTGTGGGCTGTGCTGCCTGAGGTTGGGGATGGGGTGGCATAAGCAATTTCTTGGCCACCCCAGCTGGTGTCTCACTAGGTCATGTGTCCCCAAGTCCACTGACTCTGAGTTCAGCACAGCACCAAGACTTGCCCAGGAATTGTAGTCCTTGTGGCCTGGACTGTGTTTCAAGTTTAATTTATTTAGGACCCTAGGGCACTTTAGCCCATGGTAGCGAGGCTAGCCAGGACTCAGGTTCTGACTGCTGGGATAAGTGATTCCCCTCTGACTAGGGCTGGTCTAAATGTTCTTCCATGAGTGCTGGCTGAGTTCTGCCTGCTGTTGCTATCCACTGTGTGAGGACAGCAACGAGTTCCAACACAAAGTCCCACAGTCACTGCACTCTCCCTAACCCAAATGCACAGACTGTCTCTCCAAGCCATATGGCCACTGCCAGGGGATGGGGGAGGCATGGTATTGGCAATTCAAGAGTGTCTTTTCTACCTCTTTAGTGCCTCTTTCAGTGATATGAAGTTAAAACCAGGTACTGTGGTCACTTAGTTGATTTTTGGTTCTTATGAAGGTGCTATTTTGTGTGGATAGTTGTTCAATTTGATGATCTTGTTTGGAGGAACAGTTAACGAAGGCTTCTATTTGGCCATCATGTTCTACCTTCTTCTTAATCATTCTATTGGGTCTGTAGTGATATCTCTATGCATTTTTCTATAAGTAATTATATTTACATTTTTTTCTGTTTTCATTAGTAATTTCTATCTCCTTTTTTCAAGTGTCTGCTTTTAAATTTGCCTGTTTTAAAATCTTAGGTTGTTTGTTCTTATATTCCTAATACGTATAATATGTTTGTATTTTTTATATAAACCTTTTGACCATTAAATATATTGAGTTAGTCTTCTCCCAGAGTGGCCTGCCTTTGTACGTTCTGAATAGTGTCTTCTCATGAACTGAAATTTTCTATTTTTTGAAGTTTAATTCATATATATTTTTCCTTTTACAGTGACTACTCTTTGCATTTCAAGGATATCTTGCCTATAACAAAATTATGAGTTGTTCCATTCTGTTACTTACTCTACTCCTCCTCATTAGTAGCCCCATCCCTTTTTCTTTGTCATCACTTGAAAATGCTAAATCTCCAAAATCACAAATTAAACATTCCACTATCTGCCTACAGCTTCTTATCCTATCATACCTGTTCTTTGATATTATTGACATCTCCTCTCCACTGGTAAATATTCTTTCTATTTCCTAGGGTCCCTACAGAATTTCTTTACTCATTCTAGAGCAGATATGAGGATGCTACGTGTTAAAAATCCTATCTTGCAAATAGTTATTATTTTATATTGATATTCTTAGGTTTCCCTTTCATTTACAAAAATAAACAAGAATAAAAGCACTGATCTCTCTTTGGCATGGCAGAAGCTGAATGCTGTCAGAGTAAGTCACACCTGCACAAACTGTTATCATGATAAATACATAGTCACTAAGCTCACCTGCCTTTATATCACTGCTTTGAGATTATAGTATGGTCCTTTTACTAGCTCAGTCTTTCACCCTCCTCAAATATTATTTCAAATATTTAAGACTTTTTTCCAGTCCCTAATTCTTCTCTTCTTGCCTCTTAAGCCAAAGGCACATCTTGTTAGGACATGCTGGACCTTGTATCTCTGCAACTAACACAGTTTTTCTACTGTGTGAAGGTGTCACCTTGAGTGAAGATGGTTCTTGTGGACAGGAACCCAGTGTGGGGCTCAACTCTAAAGGGATGTGGCAATGGGTCTGAAAATGGGTTCTCAATGAAGCATCACAGTGTTTATGAAGTAGATCCACCCTGCCACAGACTTCTAGGTAAGAGTAGGTGAGCATGCATCATGATTCTCTACTAGAACCTCTTTAGATTCCATGTACTCAAGTCATACTATTTATTTTCATACTGCATATTTTAATGCTTCTCCCAACTCTTTTGGTAATGCTAATTGCATGTGATAGAATTTTTGTTACTGCTATTTGCAAAGAGTGAGAAATTGTATTATTTCTTATTGCAGAATGTTAGAACTTGTATTATTTTGTTAAAGCAAAATAAGATCTCCAAGACTCACTTTTCCATTGCTATGTCTATTAACCATGGTCCTGGAGGTATTGAGGAGAGATGAAAAGACAATTTACAAAACTGTGGCAAGGTTAAGGAACCCAGTAAGAGAAGAGAAAGGATTATGGGGATAGTATAGTGAGTGCTCTTATTCACATTGGCCTAAAATAAGTAGGAGAGTGTGTGGATCTCGGGGCTTTTGACATTTTACATTTGGGGTAAGGATGTTTGTAGGGTAGAGACCTTTGGTAGAGAAAAGCAATCAATATGAAATAGTCCAGCAAGGAGGCAGCCAGGAGACACACAAACCGGGACAGTTGGTTACCCTCTCTCTCTCTACTCTCCTGCCATTTTCTCTCATAAAACAAACGCACTCTGGAGTACACAAAAAGAGATACAGTTACTATAATCCATTGGCATCAACCTCTGAAGGCAGGATGGATCTGGAGGGATAAACATAACCTACCCAGAGGATGACTCATAGGGTGGCCTTGTGGGTGCTGAATCCCAAGTGGTTAGGTCTGTGCTGTGAGCTGATAAAGCCCCAGAATTATTTATGGGGAATCTATACTCCTAATAATTTACAGACAACACAGATCCACTTTGGACTTGATCAGATGGACAAAATCTTGGGGACTTGACATCACTGCGCACACACGGGAGGAGCTGGGATTGTTGTCCAGGAAAGGAAAATATAAGGAGAAACCTTGGTTTGAATTTGGTGTCAGACATATGATGAGAGGACAGCCAGGAAGATCTGGAACATGAAGATTTAATTACAGGCCACTAACTCTCAGCTGACGGGCAGGTCTGTGAGTTCCAGAATGGAGCACTGCAGCAGTAGGTGGGGAGGAGGCTGAGAGGGCGATGAGGCAGTCTGGGTGCTGAGGGCAGTGCAGTCAGAGAAGCAACTGCCTCATCACAGAAGCTTCTGCCCTTACTCAGCCCCCTTGCTCTGCAGGATGAGGAGGGAGTTCCATGGGTAGGGACCACTGGACCTAAGGAAGCCTGAAGGGGAAGGACCACAGGACAGTGACATCACAGGATATCCTTCCTATCAGGAAAAGTGAGGCTCAGAACTCAGCTCTTCCTAGGAGGACCAAGCCCTGAGCACAGGTGCAGTGCTGCCTGCTCCGCTATGCCATGGGCTCCGGACTCCTCTGCTGGACGCTGCTTTGTTTCCTGGGAGCAGGTGAATCCTGTGGACAGGACAGCACCCCTATTCTCAGCTTGCCCACCCCTGTGTCCCCCACTTCACCATGGGGAGGCACAAGTTCATTCTCCACCTATTTTTCCCTCAGGCCCAGTGGAGGCTGGAATCATCCAAGCTCCAAGACACCTGATCAAAACAAGAGACCAGCAAGTGACACTGAGATGCTCCCCTGCCTCTGGGCATAACTGTGTGTCCTGGTACCTACGAACTCCAAGTCAGCCCCTCTAGTTATTGTTACAATATTGTAATAGGTTACAAAGAGCAAAAGGAAACTTGCCTAATTGATTCTCAGCTCACCATGTCCATAACTATTACTGAGTCAAACACGGAGCTAGGGGACTCAGCCCTGTATCTCTGTGCCAGCAACTTGATGCAGGCCTGCAGAGCCAAGAACATTCTGTGTACAAACATCCCTGCCCCAGTGTGGAGAACTTCAGCCCTAACATATCTGTGAGAACTTGAGGACTGTAGTGGGAAAGAAAAGCAATTTCAGGAAGCTGGATCCTACAACCTGGGGTTTTCTGCCAGTTAGGAGTGGGGATAACAAGGCCAAGAGGGTCTGCTCAGGAGGTGGTGAAAACTACCTTCTTCGCCAAACGCTGTACACTATAGGGATAGTGGAAGTGTTTGTAATTTAATAGCTGGTGCCCTCTTTACAGGGCAGCAGATTTAATTTCAGGGTCAAGATTCTTGATAATAGTGTGGAAGGGAAAATCATAGGGTTTGCTTTATATAATTCAGGGAGAAGAAAGTGAGATTTGGGGAAATTCTATGAAAGAGAAAATGATCAAAGATAGTTGAAAACAGAGATAGAGCAGAAGGTAATGAAACATGGTGATCTGTGCACCATGAGCTCCCTTCTCCTCCCACAGTTTTTGATACCCAGAAAATACAAAGAAAGGTCTTATACCAACTGACATCTCCTGGGGACTGGTCCTAGTTGGGGATATCACAAATAGCAGCCTGCCTGATGTGAGGGCCTTGGGGTTGGTTCTGACGTCTTCTTTCTCGACTTCTGGATCTAGTCTTGCCTGCTCGAGGCACAGTCAAATACTTCCCAAAACACAAAGGAGGTCAGGTCAGTCTTGGTCCTAAAGGGGCAAATGCTCTCCGTTTTCTCCCAAGATAGAATTCTGCATCCCTGGGATTCCTCTCTGAGACTCAGTGCCCAGATTCAATTACCTTCTGTAATTAAACAGTTCTTTGAACATTTTCTAAAACTCATCAGCCTTGGTATCATGTGCATTTCTGCTATTTCCTTGGCCTGGAAACTTTTGTTCTCTCCAGACACATCCAGCCCCGGCTCATCTGTCAAGGATGGTCTCACATCTGCCTTACTCTTTGCTTCTTACCCTGACATTCTCTGGAACTGGACTGTATCAATTTATTTATTTACTTTTTTAAGACAAGAGTCTCACTCTGTTGCCTGGGCTGGAGTGCAGTGGCATGATCTTGGCTCACTGCAACCTCCATCCCCCCGGTTCAAGCTATTCTCATGCCTCAGCCTTGAGAGTAGCTGGAATTACAGGCACATGCCATCATGCGTGGCTAATTTGTTTTGTATTATTAGTAGAGACAGGGTTTCACCATGTTGGCCAAGCTAGTCTCAAGCTCCTGACCTCAAGTGATCCCCACGCCTCAGCCTCCCAAGTGCTGGGATTACAGGCGTGAGTCCCTGCGCCCAGCCCTGGACTGTATCACTTTCTTTTCTTTATTTTCATAAGAAAAGCCAAGTTTATAATTAATAGTATCTGAAGTTTTTAAAATGAAAAAGTTAATGCATACTTATACAGAATCCTGGAATATCATTAATCACCATCTTCCCTTCAATGGGACTCCTCTTTCTTAAAATGTAATGAAGATTCTTAGAGACAGTGTCAGTTTTTCATATAATTTCTGCAATATTCTAAGCAATTGTGTCTTCATAGTCAGAATTGATAATCAATGCTATAAAGTATCCTAACTCTAAGGCTGGAATTTGCAAATACTCTTTTGGAGCAAATAAAATTGTGTTGTAGTAATATTCATCCAGTCTCATGATCCTGAAAAAACAAATTATTCAGCATAACCACACTTTCCACAGCCACATTTTTAGAGATTTGATGAGACTGAAACATCATCAAAGATGCTTCTCAGAAATCAACCTAAAAAACTGAAATAAAAATTAGTTAAGCTCAGTAATGGAATCTTATCATCCTTTCTGAGTAAAAGATATTGTGTGTGCAGGAACAGAAAACCAAACACCACATGTTCTCATTCATAAGTGGGAGTTGAACAATGAGAATACATGGACACAGGGAGGGGAACATCACACACCGGGGCCTGTCGGGGGGTTGGGGGAAGGGGAGGGAGAGCATTAGGACAAATCCCTAATGCACGTGGGGCTTAAAGCCTAGATGACAGGTTGATGGGTACAGCAAACCACCGTGGCACATGTATACTTATGTAACAAACCTGCACGTTCTGCACATGTATCTCAGAACTTAAAGTAAAATAAAAAAAAAAAACCCAAGATATTGTGTGTGTGTGTGTGTGTGTGTGTGTGTGTGTGTGTGTGTGTGTTTTCTGTGGAGACTCAGCCGCATGGAAATAGTTTCTCAGGGTGGCATTGCTAAGAGGTGTTGGGTCATTGGCAGAGCTCCTAGGTACTTCTGGGTAAAGAAAGGAAATATCAGACCCAATTGAATCTGCCTAAGTTATATACAGCTCATAGGGTCGTTTATTTCAAGATTTTTAAAAATTCAGAAATAAATTTGTAAAATTGAAAAATCCTCTTTATAGAATGTGCTATCTAAAATCTGGGAATAATAAATCTAAATATAGGCCAGATGCGGTGGTTTACACCTGTAATCCCAGCACTTTGGGAGGCCGAGGCAGGTGGATCACGAGGTCGAGAGATCGAGACCATCCTGGCCAACATGGTGAAACTCCGTCTCTACTAAAAATACAAAAATTAGCTGGGCATGGTGACAGGCACCTGTAGTCCCAGCTGCTCAGGAGGCTGAGGCAGGAGAATGGCTTGAACCCAGGAGGTGGAGGTTGCAGTGAGCTGAGATTGCGCCACTGCACTCCAGCCTGGGTGACAGAGCAAAACACTGTCTCAAAAAAAAAAAAAAAAAAAAAAAAAAGTCTAAATACAAAGTGTGAAAAGGTGTGGCTCTGATTATTCAAAGGGAGCTCTGGAATGTCGTGTTTCCAGCCTGGATCTGCTTGATATCCTCACACTGTTTCATCCTGTGGCCTGTATAATTCTGGCTCCTCTCTTCCATCTTAGGATACTCATTGCGATGATGTAGCAGCAGTTTATTGTGCAATCAAGATGTGCCCTTTTGTTTTCACTGGCCAAGGGTGAATTTGAAGTTCCACCCTAAGTCAACCCTTCTGGGAAAGCAATAGAGAGTGTGTGTGTGAGAGGGTGTGGGTTGCAGGGGTTGGTGTAGGGGCATCTCTGCTCCTGACTTAGACAATGCTGAGCTCATCAGGTCAGAAGGTCTGAATCCATGAGACTGGAACGTTGGCCACTTGGAGGCGCTGTGGCTCCACAAAGCTGTGGGGAACCCTGGGGAGGGGTGGAGGGTGACCCAGGAGAGGACGGCTGAAGGGAATGCTTGGCTGTGTGTTGGCATCAGGAGGCGGCTGGAATTCAGAGTAGGTCCTGGGACTGCCCAGGGCAAGGTAGGCACACCAGGGACCTCAGTTTGCATCAGAGAGAATGTCTTTGCCTCTGCATGGGCAGTGGAGGGTGAAGAGTCTGGGGCAGCAAGGGCTGGGAGTCAGTGCCAGGAAAGTGACAGGGGTTGTCAGAGAAAAATAAGGTGGGATATGGGCATGTGGAGACTGTGTTCCACCTGCCCCACTTTTAATTTCAGGGTTGTGTAGGACAGGAATGGTGCAGGAAGCAGCAGAGCCTGGGGTCTGACAATGGGTAGAGCAGGCAGGGGTGGCCTGCAGGGAGAGTTACTGGGAAAGGCCGGTTTCCCAAGGAAATGCCTGAAACATTCCTGCCCCACTCAGGAAATGACCATGAGGTGGGTGCTCCCAGACAGAGGGGTTCAGGCCCTGCGGAGCTGACAGGCCTTTCCCAGGCACTCTCTGCTGCTTCTACATGTGATCTGCTTTAATGCCCACTGATATCAGGCAGGGTAAATATGATTTTACCTGTTTATACATATGGGGGAAGCAGCTGTCCCTCTTCTCATGTTTAGTAACTGGCTATAGTCAGTTCCTCCAACACCTCTGCACGCCGCCCTGCTCTGTACATGTGTCCTCTCCTCTGGCTTCCTCATTTCAGATCCCCGTTAGCAGGAGGGAAAGATCATGTCTCATATGTGGTCATTAAAACCTCTTCCCCAACAAGCCCAAGGAACTTCCAGGTCAAGCATCTACATTCATCCTTCACTGTAGGAAAGAAAAAGAAATAAAATTTTCTGCACTGTGGACTTTCTGTAACTGATGTAATATACCTTGAGGAAAATGAGCATAAATAGTTGCTATTCATTCATTCATTAATCTTATTCTTTTACTCAATAAACTTTTTGAGGATCCTTCTTTGTATAAGGTATTCTGTGACATAAAATTGAAAAGAAAAAATATTAAGTGGAAAAAATGTTTCTTGCTTTTTAGAGTGTTAAGGTTTGCATTTATTTTTTAAATTGATTTCTTTATTAAAAATAGTTTACCGATTTCTAAATTATACAAATTTACTTTTTTCTCTTTCTTTGGCTAACTAGTCCCATTTTAGACAGCCATTTAATTTAACTGTGGTAGGAATATGTAATATGAAATATATCTTTTTAACAGATTTTTGTATGTACAATACGGTATTGTAATCTACGGGCAAAAGGTTGTATGGCAATCTCTAGATCTTATTCATCCTCCTTAACTGAAATTGTATACCATTGACAGCAACTCTCCATTTACTCCAATCCCCAGCCCTTGGAAATTACCTTCACCTTTGCTTCCATTACTTCGATTATTTACGTTCCATCATATAAGCAGAATCATGTGGTATTTGCCTTTCTGTGCCTGGCTTATTCACTTAGTGTAATGTCCTGTGGGTTTATCCACATTGTCATATATGGCTGGATTTTCCTCTTTTTAAATGTTTAAAATACTTCTTTGTATGCATCTAACATGTTTAAGGTCTGAAGTATAAAATGTGTCATATCTGACTGTTTCTATGAAACAGTCTGTCACATGACTGGCAGTCATTTGCAGAACTGCAAGCACTGAGTACACTGATGCACATTCACAGTTCAATTCTGCTTCACGGAGAAGACTTAAAGAAAATATTAATCTAGTCATTCATTACCATTTTATGATGCACAAAATAGAAAGCCTTCATTAGGAAAATTTCAATTAATTAGAAATTCAACTATACGAAAACATCTTAACGTGCAAACGCTATTCTCATTTTACAGGTAGAGGAATTGGCCCATAGTTTAAATTACTTGACCAAATTAAGTAGGAATTAGGATGCAGTACTGGGGTTCTAACCCTGGTCTATCAAAGCCCTGTATTTTATAGCTATATGCTATAATCTATTTCATAACAAATGATGCTTATCTTCACAAAAATTCAAATGTTATCTCCTAGGTCCCTTTCAGACCTGCTGGCTCTAATAACATCATACACAGAAATCAGTTTACCCTGGAGAGGGGGGGTGGGAAACAACTGTGAATGGGTGCCATGACCTCAAGCCCAACTCCCATTCTAGCACCAGCTCCTCAAGACGTGAGGCCAGTTCTTGACAGATTTGGCTTAGTTTGTTTTCTGTTTTTTTGTTTTTGTTTTTGTTGTTTTTTTTGTTTGTTTGTTTTAATCTATGAAATGAGACTGCTACTGTCCATCTGCAGGGCTGTGTACAAAATTAAATAGCATAAAGTATCTAGCATGTAGCAGAAATCTAGATATTAGGTTGGTGCAAAACTAATTGAGGTTTTTGCCGTTACTTTTAGTTACTTTTAATGGTAAGAACTGCAATACTTTTGTACCAACATAATATTTTGATTTCCTTTGATAATCTCAGATAGCCTCTTTCACCATGCCAATGTGCAAAGGCAGATACGGACATATGATACCTAGAAATCTTAGGTTGAGGATTCAGAAGTCACAGAAATGGAAATATACATTTCCTCTGATGATTTATTTGATGAAATTAACTAATTAACTAAAGAATGCAGTATGGATCCCTCTTGAGGCATTTAAAAATCAATGTTGTTGACATATAAATTATACAATGTAAACATTATACATTTTAAATGAACAGATCAGTGATTTTTGAGCAATATATATGTATACGCCCTTATAATCCCCACCCCTCTTAAAATATAAAATATCCCCACCCCTATTAAAATGTAGAATATCTCCAGAAAGTTCCCTCGAACACCTCTGCAATGCCTATCTTGGTCCCAGAAAACCAATGATGTAACTTCTATCACTGGAGAGTAGTTTTGTTCACAAATATTTTTAATGTCAATTTAAAACCCATACTGATTAATCCTCTTGAATACATAGCTAAATAATCAAGGCAGGGAAGAGTTTCTGGGAGGTTTTATGGTTTTAGAAGGGATTGAAACCATGAGAGCTACCTTGATCCATGGTAGGAACGATTCTGTCTGGAGATGGATGTTGTGCCGAAATAACCTCAAAAGGTCTTTTCAGCTGGTAGAAGCTGATTCAACAACATTTATTTATTCATTTTCATTCATTTCTTTTCTTCTCCATTCATTAACTCAAATTGTTTAGTAATGATATCCTGGTAACAGTTAATTATCTCCAAGGAAATTATTTTGAGTTCCCATAGGACACACATGCAGCTGGTTTTGTGTTCACACACTGAGAACGCTGGCGTCAAGCAAACCATGGTAATAGAGACTTCATTGAAAGATGATGTTACATTGGGAGAAGCATTCTTTTTGCCTTAACCCCAAGTGTTTAACTCATAAATCCTGAGCCTTCAGCTAGAATTCATCTTCCTGTTCTGGCCCTGTCCTGGGCACCAGGATCCTGAGCTGTGTGTTTCTGTCTCTTGAACCACAGGAGTCCTGGGCACGCACATGAAACCCACTAACGGGCTTGTTGGATCCCAGCTGTGACTTTCAGCACCAGGTGGCCCTTAGAAGTGACTTTAATTTCTGTGTCCTTCACTACTAAGTGAAGCCCCATAGATGCTGAATGACCAGACCTTGGTGATGCATTGTGCTGAAAGGAAACCAGCACAGGGGGAGGTGAGCAGAATATGAAACAAAATCATGTATTTACAACCAGCAACATGACTTACTGGCAGATCCTTTTTTCAAACACTATTAAGAATTTAAAAATCATGACAGCAGAGTAATAAAGCAAGCGTGGGGTCCTTCTGAATGCAGGGCTCTGTACACTGACGATACAGTTTTTGAGCTCCTTTTCATTTATTACTAAATTAATGGCAGGAATCCTGAACGAAGGGATATTCCCTATGAAGTCTGCTCCCTCTCGCCAAGTCCCTCACTCATCAGGACACCTTTGTGCTCACAGGTCTTCAGCAGCGCTGGGTGGCCACCATTGTCCACACAGAGAGGGCAGTCAGCAGGTGAGGTGGTTCTGCCTGCTGTGGTCTCACCCCAGGAACAGAAAGCAAGACTCCTGGATGGAGCTGAAGGTGCTCAGCTGGACTTGTCAGGAGTCCCATCTGTCAGTGAATTGACAAGAAACAGAGCAAAACGACTCCTGCAATGTTGATGAGCCTGCCCCTGGGATTTGGAAACCTGATAACAGAGAAAACCAATATAGACACAGGACTTTAACAGGATTATGGTCAATTAAGCAAATTAGAAAAGGATACTTGAAGGAGTATTTGGGACACAGGAATCAAAAACACCAGGGAGACATGAGGATTTTTCCTAAGATTCTAGACTACAGCAATACATAGATAACTAACACCAGAATATTAATGAGGAATTATATCATTGCAGGAATAAAATTTATATTGAATTACAAACTGTTTGCACTAAAGTCAAGAAAAACTTGAAAGCCTTATATCAAGAAGCATTCTTCCCATCCAAACTTCAGTGGTGCATTTATTTTGGATTTGACCCTCTGGGGAAGGGGCATGACCTCTCTCGACAAGAAGGTTCTGGGGACCAGGCAGAGAGAATGAGGTCTCAGGATGACTTCCTTGACAGCCCTGTTCCCCTTTCATCAACACACAGACCCAGAAGACCTCTCTGTCTTGTAGCATCTGCCATGAGCATCAGGCTCCTGTGCTGTGTGGCCTTTTCTCTCCTGTGGGCAGGTAAGTCCTGGGCAGGGCCCATGTGTAGATTTCAAGACCCAGAGCCTTCCCATTGAGGCTGCAACATTGGCTTTGTTCTCCTCCTCTGTAGGTCCAGTGATTGCTGGGATCACCCAGGCACCAACATCTCAGATCCTGGCAGCAGGACGGAGCATGACACTGAGATGTACCCAGGATATGAGACATAATGCCATGTACTGGTATAGACAAGATCTAGGACTGGGGCTAAGGCTCATCCATTATTCAAATACTGCAGGTACCACTGGCAAAGGAGAAGTCCCTGATGGTTATAGTGTCTCCAGAGCAAACACAGATGATTTCCCCCTCACGTTGGCGTCTGCTGTACCCTCTCAGACATCTGTGTACTTCTGTGCCAGCAGTGACTCCACAGTGCTGCACAGCCATCTCCTCTCTGTACATAAATGCAGGGGAGGCTCTGCCCTCCTCCCCGACCCCAGACTCAACCATGTCCTTGGCAGAGTTCTCAGCACTGGGAATCTTGGAAGCCCAATGGGTGCCGGGCAGTGTGAGCCTCAGTCTGTGCCAGGTGCCTCTGCAGGCAGTCCCAGCCAGGCCTGGACTGGTCCCAGAGCCTCAGAGGTCTCTTTTGTTGCTCTCTGGTCTTTCTTCCAAGCTATCTTTTTGGGATGGGACCAGGGCTTTCCCAGCTCTTACTTTTTTACTCACCATCCTGAGTCCGAGGTCCACAGGATGGAACAGGATTTGTATTTCAAATCCGTCTAGACTCCTGTTTCTCTCTGGGGGCCACGTTGCTTCCTCTCTCCAGGGTTTCCTCCAGTACCCACTCTCATGTGGTCTCACCTGTGGCCCGCCTTTCCCATCTGAGCAGTCACCCCCGAAGGCCTTGCTGGGCCTCTCCACACCACCTCCCCTCGCCTTTCTACTGCAGCCATGAGGCTGCCTCTTCTGTGCCTCCTTCCTTTCCAACACAGAGACCTCAAAGGCCATTTCCTCCGCCCTGGGCTAGTGCCTTCCTTTCTGCAGTGGTCAGCTTCTACCTGCACTTCTGATCTCAGCATGATCAGCTTCTCCTGCTGGAAGCACTCCCTCAACTCTCAGCTGAGGTCAAATTTCAGTTTCCCTCTCATAAGCTCACAGAATCATGTGCCTCTTAGTAAAGTTCAGCACTGTTGGCAATTTTTCCAACACTTGTTTTATTCCTTTTGTGCTCCACTTAATTTTAAACTCATGAAGCTGAAGGCTGAGCTTGTTACATTCACCACCAGCAGTGCCTGGCAGGCAGGGAGTCCTCATTCATTTCACAGAGAATGGATGAGTGAGTGATAGGTGAGTGAGTGATGAGTGGGTGAATGAACCAGTAACAGGAACACACTAGATTCATTGTACCCTGGCAGAGGTCTAGAGTTAACTTTGCCTGAGATGCTCTGTTATGAGCTCATCAAGGAGCACTCACTTGTTGAACAAGCATAGGACCATGCATGGTGGAAGCCAGTTTGTCATTCTGGGAATTTCCAGTTTAAAATATGATGTGTTCTTCAAGCTGAATGAGGGTAAACTCTCTGTATGTAATTCTAATATCTAAGCTATTTCTTAAAGTTTTGGGTTAGGAACAAAAGAACCCCTGAAGAGGGCACATTTGTAGATTTAGGATTTTTAAAATATATTTATATTATTTTCCCTTGGAAGAACAGGATGGGAACAGCCTTATAGTTGCTAATTTGTGGAGAAGGCATCATAATAAAAGTAAGAGAAAATCAGAATTGTGTTCTAGAGGGTAAATTGTGGCTGTCCTGAGAGCATGTTCCCCAGGAACCTAAACCATGAGCGTGTTCAGGAACCCAGAGTGCAACAGACAATTCTTGGCCCCATGAATTTGGCGGTAAGACTGGAGACAGTTGGAAAAACCATGGAGTTTTGAAGTTCTTCACTCTCAATGCAGGCCTCTCTTGAACACCACAGATTAATGTCAGATAAATATGCTTCCACTATCAAGACTATTAAAACAAGAACCAATGAAGAGAAGTGAGCAGAAACAATAAGCAATTGAAGTGTTTGAAGACAAGAAATTTTTACCATTAAAAGGTATGAAAGTTTGTAGAACTATATTTAATGGAAATTGAAATGTGAACAAGAAAAAAAGACTGTCAGAAACCATCAAGATAACATTAAAAAATAATCAAATTCAATACAGAAATGATTAAGATTATCACTGAAAACAAAATGGAAATGAAGAAAAGATGAAATGCTTCTAGGAGATTATTAGTGATGTCAAGGACAGAGCTGAAGAAGTTACATAGAATGCAGCACTGAAAATTAAATATGTAACTTTAGAAAGAGCTTAAGGGTGGTTTCCAGCATAGTAGAATATATAATTTTTAATTATATATATTTATTTATATAAAGTTATTTATATTTATATGTTTAATTATACATTTATTATATAAAATATAGAATATATATTATATAAAATATGGAATATAGAATATATATTATATAGAATATAGAATATATATTATATAGAATATAGAATATATATTATATAGAATATAGAATATAGAATATATATTCTATAGAATATATAATATTCTATAGAATATATATTCTATATTCTATATTCTATAGAATATATATTCTATATTCTATAGAATATATATTCTATATTCTATATTCTATAGAATATATAAATATATATATTTCCCATTTTTCTTATAGATAATTGAAGTTTCAGAAAAAGAAAGTAGAGGGAATAAGTGATTGTGATGAGACATTAGCTGAGAATTTTACAGAGGTGTTTCAGGACCTAAATTCTCAATTTCAAGAATTCAAATGAATATGAAATAAGATAAATGTTTATATTATAATGAGATTGTGGAACATAAGTGACAAATCGATGATTCTAAAAGCTGTCAAAAAGAAAAGATAAATCTCTCCTAGTGGAATAGACTGAAAAGATCAATGAAAGTCAAGAAAGAGGATCAGAAATAACCATTTAGTCAGAATTATAATCCCCATTCATTAAACACTGAGATGGAGGAAAATATATTTACAAGTGGAAAAATTAAAAAAAAAGACTATGAGTTTTCCAATCAGGTATCTTTTCTGAATTATAGTCAACAAAGGTGGGAAGTGGTCCCAGAAGAAAGGCATGAGGTGCAGCCTGTGAGGGAACCCATGTGTTGGGACAGCCCCGTTGGGCACATGTGACTGGGGGATGGAGGAGGCTGGGGCATCAATGGGGATGGCATAGGGGACCCTGACTTGCAGGAAAGACAATGAGCTCATCCCTTGGTGCCTTGTGTTGGGGGCGCTGTTGGCACATCCTAGAGAACATGCCCAGCAGACAGGAGCGCCTGTGTGGTGAGAAGATAAACTCAGAAATGCAGCATGAGGCCTGTAGCTCCAGACAGCTCTAGAGCACAAAGTGAAGACCGATGCATTGATGTTGCTTAAAAGGAGCTAATAAATATCTAAAGCAGTCATCCAAGTGTTTTCTAATATAAATCCTGTGTTCCTGACGTTGTGGGGATTGAGAGAGGAAGTGATGTCACTGTGGGTACTGTTCTGTGTCAGGACAAGGACGTCCCTCCTCCTCTGCTCCTGCTCACAGTGACCCTGATCTGGTAAAGCTCCCATCCTGCCCTGACTCTGTCATGGGCACCAGGCTCCTCTGCTGGGCAGCCCTGTGCCTCCTGGGGGCAGGTGAGTCCTCAGACACCAACCAGTCTCATTCTGTGTGTCTGTGTGTGTGTGTGTGTGTGATGAGTACAATTGTTTTCCTCATTCTGTTCTCAACTTGTGTCTCCACAGATCACACAGGTGCTGGAGTCTCCCAGACCCCCAGTAACAAGGTCACAGAGAAGGGAAAAGATGTAGAGCTCAGGTGTGATCCAATTTCAGGTCATGCTGCCCTTTACTGGTACCGACAAAGCCTGGGGCAGGGCCCAGAGTTTCTAATTTACTTCCGAGGCACGGGTGCGGCAGATGACTCAGGGCTGCCCAACGATCGGTTCTTTGCAGTGAGGCCTGAGGGATCCGTCTCTACTCTGAAGATCCAGCGCACAGAGCAGGGGGACTCAGCCGTGTATCTCTGTGCCAGCAGCTTAACCACAGCATGACACAATCGCCTCCTTTCTGCTCATAAACCTCCTCCTCTCTCTCCTTGCTTCCTTATGATACTATTTTGCACCAGGGGATCCTCATCTCACACCACTCCACTGCCTCTTCCATAATCATTGCTTGCATGTCCGCTGCTCAGATCAGCAGATGTGCATTTTATATGTTAATCATTTTCTGTGGAAGGCCATTTGCTGGTCTTCATTATCCATCCTTATTTTCCACATTGGATACTGCTCCCTTCAAGATTACTTGTTGCCTACAAGGGATCCTACTTTTTACATTCAAATTTTACTTTTTATTAATACGTATTTGATGCTATCTTGAAGGCAATCTCATTATCGTCCCAATCTTTTGCTAATCTTTATGTTTATGGTAACATTGATTGTTATTTAGGGGGACATGTACTTCATCTTTGGTAATGAAATGAAATAACTATGCACTTCAATTCCTGTATGTTCTTCCTACTTAAGAGTAAATCCAATTTTCTTCCATTCCTCCCATTCTATCCCACTCCCTTTATATGATAGTTTTAAGGGAGAAAATATTAATTAGACTCTAACTGCAGCTATGTGATAAGAGTTATTTAGAATGAGGGTGGGATATTAAGCTTTGAGTAAAGCAATAGTCAGGGTTAGAACTAGTGTTGGAATCAGGGTTTAGGGAAGTTGCTCATAAAACCTGCAGGATGACACTTCTAGAATAGTCTCTCATTCACTCTGCAGACACTTCCCAGCATCCCTTGGGCCATTGCAAAAGCAATGATGAAACTTCACGTATTGGCCACAAGATGGCACTGTGGTCCACTGGGATCTAAGGGACTCTGGGGAGAGCCTGGGAGAGCAGCCTAGGAAGGGAAGGGTTAAGAAAAATTAGGGCTGGAATCCAATATTATGCAGATGTTGCAGCAGTTTTCAGTCATTGCTAGGCTACCTACAGCTATGCAAGATGCAGGAAATACCTCTAATCTTTAATGAGATCCACAGTTGAAGAATTTTGGCCTGGCAGCCTTGGTGTCAAGCGCAGGTGCAGGCAGAGGAGCAACTGCCTCAAAGGAACGTGGGAAAGCTAGGGGCGGGCTGTGCCCTAAGCTCAGTATGTCTCTGCTGCACCCCATCTTCCCTGCAGACCTCGCCGGGCAACAGCCTTCATGAGAGGAGGTGGATCCTGCCTGAGACCAGTCAGAAGGCCCTGGACCAGCTGGACTCCGTAGGCATGGGGGGTGACACCACAGGCCCACCAGACTATTCCCTAGAGAGCAGCCTCCGAGCCCCAGCTCACAGTCCTGAGGATCACTGCACTTAGTTGGGCCAGCCCCTCCTCACTCTGACCCTACCATGAACCCCAAACTCTTCTGTGTGACCCTTTGTCTCCTGGGAGCAGATAAGTTCTGGAAACAGCTCCAAAACCCTGTCATGGGTTTGCAATGTCTGGGCTACAAGCCTTTTTTGTCCTTTCCTCTGCAGAGTCCCCCTATTTCTTAAGTCTTGTCTTCCCTTTCTGTCTGCCTCTCCAGCAGGCTCTATTGATGCTGGGATCACCCAGATGCCAAGATATCACATTGTACAGAAGAAAGAGATGATCCTGGAATGTGCTCGGGTTAGGAACAGTGTTCTGATATCGACAAGACCCAAGATGGGGGCTGAAGCTGATCCACTATTCAGGCAGTGGTCACAGCAGGACCAAAGTTGATGTCACAGAGGGGTACTGCGTCTCTTGAAACAAGCTGGAGCATTTCCCCAACCCTGGCATCCACCAGCACCGGCCAGACCTATCTGTACCACTGTGGCAGCGCATCCGCAGCCCTGCACAGCCAGCTGCCCTCTGCACAAAAAGGGCAGCCACAGGCTGGAGGTGGGCACTCCTTATGGAAGCCCGTGTCTCAACCAGAAGAAAAAGCTGCCCTTTCTGAAGCTCTTCCCAGACTTCCCAGCAATGGGATCTCATTCTATGTGTGCTCCTGCAGCATAAAACTTAAGAGTGAGCTGGGTCTGTCACTGTAGTGCGGATGTGTAAATGCAAACAACATAATGTTATTTTGCTCAATTTGGAATATTCTGGTAATTGTGCAAAGGAATGGTAGCTTCTAACAAGAAATTCATATTTCACTTTCTTTTCAGGAGAGAAGAAAAAAGCAGAAAGCAGCTGGGAAGCTTTAGCCTGCTTGAGTGATCTGGGATTCTCAAGTAGCATACATAACATCACCTTGGCTTTGGTTCCTTTGGATACCAAGCATGTGTTCTGTGGAGGACAAGAAAATCCAATTTTTTTGTTATAAAGTTATAAACACACAAGAGAACAATCCAGTTAGGGAGAATGTTAATAAATACAACAAACTCTGCCATTAGACCTGAAGATAATCAGCTAGTAGAATTATCAAAGAGATTGTAAGACTCTTACTGAGTACCTGTTTGAGCTCCTCTGAGGATAGATGAAGGAAGGAACTTAATTCTTACCATCACTGTGGCTTGGATTAGAATCCATGAGTTCCTTAACTTGTTTTTCTTGTAAAATATTGTAAAATAATATAGAACACACATTTTATTTTCCTGTAGCCTGTAGTCCTCTTTAGCACCTAAAGGGAGAAGCACATATCCTTGTGCAAAAGGGAGCTGGTTGCTTGCTTGGCAAAAAAATGAATACACCAATTGGCCAATCTGCTGAAAGTCAAAATGAAAGGCTAATATATGAGACTGATGAGAGTTCATGGTTCTTGGTATAACTTCAACAGCGAGTGAGCATTTTTTTCTTTGTCTATAGCTTTCTTTCAGCCATCGATCCTCAGTTGTATCTTAGCCTCTTATCAGTCCAGCTCACTTTGATACTAAATTTGATTGTTGTGTATCTCAGCAAGAAGCACGTCTCACATTCTCTGTATTTTATGTGGTCATGATCCTGTCTTATTCTTATTTTATGTGGTGCATTTCTAAATAGGACTGTACAGAATACAAGCATCTATTTGTATATGACTCTCGTCTTTTATGGGGAGAGGTCAGAGTAGGTGAGGGTGCACCTTGATTCTCTGCTGGAATCTCTTTGGATTCTATGTCCCCTGTCACATGGTTTATTTTCATATGCATATTTCTCATGGTTCTCCTGACTGTTTTCGCAATGCTCATTGCAGGATGTTAGAAATTGTATTACTTCTAATGGCAGAATGTTAGAAATTGTGTTGACTCTTAAGGCAAAATAAAATACCCGGACTCACTTTTCCATTGCTGTGTCTATTAGTCATGGTCCTGGAGATATCAAGGAGGGACAAAAGGAGTATTTGCAAAGGTGTGGCAGGATTAAGGGAACCCAGTAAGAGAAGTAGAAGTAGCCTAAGAACAGCAGAATCTGTGGCTCTTATTCACATTGGCCTGAAATAAGTAGGAGAGGATGTGGATCCCAAAGCATCAGGTACTGTAGCTCTAAGGCAAGGCTGCCTATAAGGTGCTGTGGCCTTTGGTAGGGAAAAGTAACCTATATAAAATAATGAAGCAAGAGGAGAGCCAGGGCATAGATGAATCAGAACAAGTGGTGACCCTACCTCCCTCTACTCTCCTGCCATTGTCTCCCATTAGCCAAACTCACTATGGAGTTAGAGAAGAAGAGAGCCAGTTAACATAATACACTGAGGTCAGCCTCTGAAGGCAGGGTGGGTCTGGAGAAATTAACGTAAATTATCCAGATCACTATGCATAAGATGGCCTTGAGGGTGCTGAATCCCAAACTGTCTGGCTAGGTCTGTGCTGTGAGCTGATAAAGCCCTAGTATTATTTCTGGGGAATCTGTACTCTTAATAATTTACAGACAACCAAGGTCTGCTTTGGATCTGATCAGATAGACTAAATCTTGGGGACTTTGCACCACTGGCCACTCAAGGGAGGGGCTGGAAATATTTTCTGAGGACAAAAAAAAATAGAATTAGAAAATTTGGTTGAATCTAGCGTCAGAGAGATGACCTTAGGACAGCCAGGGAGAACTGGAACAGGAAGGTTTACTCACAGCTTCCTCATCTTCCACTGATGGGCAGGTGTGTGAGCTCCAGCATGGAGCACCACAGCACTAGGTGGGAGGAGGGTGAGATGGTGATGGGGCAGCCTGGGAGCTGGAGCAGTGTAGGCAGAGGAGCAACTGTCTCATCACAGAAGCTTCTGCCCTCACCCAACCCTTCTGCTGGACAGGGAGGGAGTTCAGGTTGTGGGGAGCACTGGACCTCAGGAAGCATTTATAGGGAGGACACAGGACAGTGACATCACAGGATACCCCACCCATCAGGAAAATCAAGGCCCAGAACTCACTTGGCTCTTCCCCAGGAGGACCAAGCCCTGAATCAGATGCAGTGCTGCCTGCCCCACTGTGCCATGGGCCCCGGGCTCCTCTGCTGGGCACTGCTTTGTCTCCTGGGAGCAGATGAGTCCTGTGCACAGAACAGCAGCCCCATTCTCCGATTTCCCACCCCTGTGTCCTCCACTTTACATTGGGGAGGACCTCCAGGCTGTCTGCTGTGCTCATCCTCCATCTGCTTTTCCCACAGGCCCAGTGGAGGCTGGAGTCACCCAAAGTCTCACACACCTGATCAAAACGAGAGGACAGCAAGTGACTCTGAGATGCTCTCCTATCTCTGGGCACAGCAGTGTGTCCTGGTACCAACAGGCCCCGGGTCAGGGGCCCCAGTTTATCTCCGAATATGCTAATGAGTTAAGGAGATCAGAAGGAAACTTCCCTAATGGATTCTCAGGGCGCCAGTTCCATGACTATTGCTCTGAGATGAATGTGAGTGCCTTGGAGCTGGGGGACTCGGCCCTGTATCTCTGTGCCAGAAGCTTGGCACAGCCCTGCAGAGTCACTGGAACTCTGTGCACTAATCTCTCTGCTTCCGTGTATGGCAGTCTCAGACCAGACAGCTGTGAGAACCTGGGGCCTTCAGGGGGAAAGAAAAACAATTTCAGGACTCTGAACAAGGCTGGCGGAAACAAGGCCAGGAGGATATGCTTAGAGGATGGTGCTGATTCAGGAGGTTCACGGCAAAATTACTTTCTTTGTCGGATGCTGTACACTATAGTGATAGAGTAGCTGGCACTCTCCTTTTTAGAAAAAGAAATTCATTTTGGTGTCAGGATTGTTCGACAGATGTGTAGTATAGAAGGTAAAATCTCAAGGGTTTGCTTTATATAATTAAAGGAGAAGAAATTGAGATTTGGTTTGGAGAAACTTGAGGAGAGAGAACATGATTAAAGATTATTAAATAAATAGAAGTAGAGCTACCAGATGATAAAAAATTGTGTTCTCTGCAACATAACCTGTCAAAGTTTTCAATTGCTAGAAAATACGCAGCAAGGCCTTGTAGCAACTGGCATCACCCCGAGGCCACTCTATGATGGTCATCACCACGTAGCCAGTTGCCCTGTGGGAGGGCCCTGGAGCTGGTTCCAATGTCTTCCTTCTGGACTTATATCTCAATTCTCAAAACAGAGGAATTCATTTCACTGCTGATGGTAAACAGATAAAGGCTCTCCCATTTCCCCAAAGATACATTCTGCTTCCCTTGTATCTCTTTCTGACACTTACCGCCCAGATCCATTACCTTCTGTGATCAAACACCTCTTTGAATATTTCCTAAAACTCTGCAGCCTTTACATTCTCTGCATTTGTGCTCAGTATTTCCATGGTCTAGAAAGACCTTCTGTCTCCCAAGAAACAGCCAGACCCTGCTTATCGGTCAAGGATGGGCTCACACCTGCTTCCTCTTTGCTTCTTACCATGACATTCCCCAGCATTGTACTATACCACCATCTTTATTATTTTCATAGGAAAAGCCAAGTATTAATTAAATATATAATGAATATTATTTGATGTTGTGAAATCTATGTTAATTCCTGCTTATATAGAGTTCTGGAATATTATTACTTTTATTCATGTGAGGGATATTATTAACCACTAACTATTTCCTGGTTAGAGATCAAAGTCACTTCTGTGTAATGATAGCAAATGTGAGAACCAGCTGAATCTGTTTGAATTACAGCTGGCAGTATTATTCATTTCAAAATTTTTATAATTTACCAGTAAATTTTTAAAATCTAGAAATCCTTTTGTAAAATGCACTGTCTAAAATTTAGTAATAATGAACCTAAATACAAAATATGAAAACATATGGGTGTAATTAACTGGGATTAGCTGTGGAATATAGGGTTTCCAGGCTGGGTTTCCTTGATAGCATCACACTGTTTAATTGTATGGCCTTTATAATTCTGGCTGGTCTCTACCATCTTAACATATTATTTGCAATTATGTAACAATTGTTTATTTTGTAATCAAAATGTTGGTTCATGTGTCCTTTGACTCCATTGGCAAAGGGTGGATTTGAAAATCAACCCTAAATTGGCTCTTCTGGGAAAGCATGGACAGGGTGCGTAAGAGGGTGGGGGTGGCAGGAGTGGGGGCATCTCTTTTTCTGATTTGGACAATTTGAGCATATCATGTCAGAGGGTATGAATCCATGAGACTGTAGACTGTTGGCCACTTGGAGGCGCTGTGGCTCCACAGTGCTGCAGAGAACTCAGTGGAGGGGTGGGAGAGCGGCCAAGAGAGGAGGACTGAAGGGGATGCCCTGGCTGCCTGCTGGCATCAGTGGGGTGGATGGAATTCCCTGAGTGGGGCCTGGCCATGTAGAGTTAAGCACAAACTCTCATTGCCTTGAAAGAGTTGGGGTGCCAGAGGCCTCAGTTTGCACCAAGGAGGGAGTGTCTCTGCTGCTGCACGGGCAGTGGAGGGTGAAGGGGCTGGGGTGGCAAGGGCTGGGGAATCAGTGTCAGGGCAGGGACAGGGCGGGCAGAGGAAAGTAAGGTGTGATGTGGGTATGTTGGGACTGTGTTCAGTCCTCCTCACCTTTAGCTTCTGGCCTGTGCAAGACAGG